>NW_026068003.1:369621-479287 GCF_014885135.2 Alexandromys fortis
TAAAAAAAAAAAAAAATAAATAATTCCAATTAACCCCAAAGATGCTCACGTTTAATAAACGCAGCGCTGCTGGGTGGCTGTGAGAGCATGACAAAGAGAGGGGAGAGGCAGAAGGGGCGGGGCCGGGGGATACAGGCAAAACCCGAGGTCATGTGTTCTTTTTCTCCATAGCAGCCTAAAGAGCCTGTGAGAGTGGTCCTGCCCTTCCCTGCGGAGGGGTCAGCACTTGGTAGGCTTTCTAGAGGTGGAGTCTGGACCAAGGCAACTCCCAGGCCAGGGGCTGGAGTGATGCTTCAAACCAAATATCCCAGGGGAGGGGGCTTAGGATGGATGCCAGGGACTGGGGTGATACTTCCAATCATCCCAGTTTCCTTGGATATAGGGGTGTTAGAGGGCTGGGATCTCACTTTTGACCAAACATCCCAGAGTCCTTGGATGCAGAGGTGTCAGGGGGTTGGGGGCTCATTTTTGACCAAACAGGATAAAAATAAAAAATTAGAAGTAGGAAAAAATACCTAAAACAATTTTCATTAAACAAAAATGCAACTCTAATCTCACCTCCCTTTTCATTAGCTTTTAAAAGGAGGGGCAGAAAAAGGTCACCGCCACTAGGTTTGAGTTTCAGTAGGAGTCAATTGCCCATTCTTTTCCAGGCAAGTGTGTGACCTGTGCAAATGGCAGGAAGTTTGTGTTCCCAGTGACTCCAGAAACACTGTAAAGGTGAAGTTATCACAGGTACAACTGACTCTGCTCCTCTAGAGACTTCCTTCCAAGGACTTTTGTATCTTTACCCCCACCCACATCACAGCCTCCCACCCCCACCTCCACCCCCCAACACCACCACACCCCCACCCACACAATCACCACCACCTCCACCCTCTCTCCCCTATCTCTACCACACCCTCCTATCCCCACCTAAATCATCCCCCACACCTCTAACTCTCATACCTCCACCCCCCACCCCATCTTCGCCCACCTCCACTACCCCACCCCAACTCACAGAACCACTAGTGGACTGCTGACTCCTGAAGCAGACAAGGAAGCAGCTTCTCCAGTCTTTCCCCATCCCCTCAGTTAACTCCAGGCTCGGGGAACCAGTCTCTTGTTTTCTCATTGCTCTCCTTACTCCCCCACGCTCCACCCCAGTCAGTCCAGGCCCTGGAGCAGCTTCTGGACATTTCCTGAAAAATTCTGTCAAATTCATGTATTTTTCTATTGATTAATTTTTTTTTGAGGCAGGTTCTTACTATTTACATCTGGATGGCCTATGGGCTAGAATTTGCTATGTAGATCAAGTTGGACTAAAACTCCCAGAGGTCCCTTAGCCTCTGCCTACAAAGTGCTGGGAATAAAGACTTGTACTGCCATGCCCATCTTAACACACTTTTGTCAGGTCCAAAGGAAACTCCAACTCACCAAACTCCAAACAGCAGTGCATTTATCTAGAAATGACAGTCCTGGCTCAGTTCAAGCTGAACTACAGGAGGATTTCCACTTCTCAGGAACTTGCAACTGGGTTTCTGCTACACCTGCTACACACACACACACACACACACACACACACACACACGTACATTCTGCGCACAGTTGTTACACATTTCAAAGTCCGCACTGGCCTCCTGGCCTTTCTCACCTCCGCTACAATAAAGATCTTCCCTCAGTTCAGGACAGCCTCTTCGGTCTTTTATTGGGACTTGGCCCCACTGGTCCTTTCCTCTCGGCTGCCTTTCATAGCTGTTCTGTGAAATCCTTCCCATCTCCGCATCTCAGTTCTCCAAAGCAAGCAGTCTCTCACAGCTCCATTCTTTCTCTCAGATTTCTCACCTCAGCAGTCAACCTTCCCACTGAGGGAAATAGAAGCTCTTGGACTTCTGCTTATAGTCACTGGTGAGATCTCAAACCACCTCGAATTAAACCGCCTGCTATTACAAGAGATTCCAAACCTGTGCTTTCACCTCCAGCTTGCTTCCTTCCCTGATATTTGTGGTCCTGAATTCAGCTTTTTGATAAATAGTTCCTATTGGTTATTGTTCATTGTCTTTAATAATCAGGATACTCTAAAGTGAGCATGTCATAGTTCCCTCTTTCCAAACCTTCAATGTAAAGTAAGCTTCATCTTGTATTCAAAGTTTAATTACATCAGGAAAAGGTTGTTTAATATATATATATATATATATATATATATATATATATATATATATATCATTGAGAAGTAGAATCAGTAGGACTTACTTACCAGTTGGTTATGAGGAGAGTGAGACATCTAGGGTAATCTGCAAGATTTTGGGGTCTGGGATTCTGGAGTTTCATAAAACATGAGGAAATGTAAGAATAACAGAGTTGGGAGTTTATAAAGATAAGGTCATTTTGGACAAACAGGTAGTGAATGGGTCTAAATCAAGTAAAAACACAATGTAACAAAAAAATCCCAAACCTCAAGACACAGGTAACAGCTACAGGTATCAGCAAAGAGTAGGGGTTATTGAACTGAAAATCCGGCTCAGAGTTTCTTCATTAACAGAAGACGGAGAGTAAAAGCCTAAGGAATGTGTACCTTACACTCTTACCTTACACACCATACACTCTCTAGAATAAGACTGTCAAAAGTCAAGCAGTAATGCTTCAGCAACTGGAATCTTACAATTGTCCTGATCAACATTTTGAAAGTTACAACAACTTTGGGAAACATTTTGGCAGTTTATAAGATTGGTTGAGAAGTGTGATCCACCTTTTGTTTTCTGGAAGTGTTTGTATAAGTTTAGTAATAGGGTATTCTCTCTCTCTCTCTCTCTCTCTCTCTCTCTCTCTCTCTCTCTCTCTGAGACAGGGTTTCTCTGTAGCTTTGGTGCCTGTCCCCGGAACTAGCTCTTGTAGACCAGGCTGGCCTCAAACTCCCAGAGATCCGCCTGCGGTATTCTTACTTGTTTGCTAGATCCCACAATATAGTCATTGCTAACTAGAGTTTTCTTTGTGGGAAGAGATATTAATAACAACATCAACTTATTTAACAGATATATGGCTATTTTTGGTCTGTACAAAGTGCTTTATGGCAATTTTCCATGAAATCTGGAAATCTGTGTAAGTTTTCAAATTCATACACAAATAGTATTTTTTCCTTATATTTTAGAGCTTAAACTCAAGACTTCCACATACTAGACAGACACACTATCATTGAGTCACATCTTCAACAATCATAGAATATTTTAGTAATCTATTAACTTCTTGATAAATGCTTTTTGGAACTACATTAAAATTTACAGAGATTGGAAAAGAAAAAGTAAAAGATATGAAACTTGTTAGAATGAGTAACATGATACTTTCATGGAGACTATACGAAGTTTATTGAAGAGACAGAAAGTATCAGAAAGGATCCACAAGGAAATTTTGTAGCTAAGAACACAACTGAAAATGCTATAGACAGTTTCAACAGTGGCTCAGTCAAGTAGTAGAATCAGCCAATGGTAGAACTGAGAACAGGTAGCATGCAGCTAAAAGCTAGAAAACTAAAGTAACAGGTAATATTAAAAAAATAATAATCTGATATGACTTGCAGGAAATCACTAAGGAAATGCATGTATCAATTATGACAGTCTCAGAAGGAGCACAACAAGAGAAAGAGAGCAGAGGACATTTAAAGGAACAATGTCAGAAGAGTCCCCAGACCTGGAGTGAGTGGGCAATAAGTTTACCATGTTAGGAGGAGGAAAAACATTGCTAAGGAAAACACCACCCAGCAAGACTTCCTCCACAAATGAAGGGGAGGTAAAGACTTCCTCAGTCCAACAACATCGGTGGACACTCCTCTCTACTAGACCCACTGTACAAGCCATGAATAAGCGAGTCATTCAGTTTGAGCTGGAAGGAGGCTACTTAACAACATGGAAGATTATGAAAACATGAAACTCACTGCAAAGTTAAAATGAAGTGTGAATCACAATGCTCAAACGCAGCATCAGAGGCATTATGCTAAAAGTTAAATGACATAGTATTAAACAAAAATCTGAAAAAATGAAGTTATTTAAATGAAGTAAAAATAATATTCCACAAAAAAATAACTATATGTATAATAATCTGAGAATTGGCATCCACAATATGAAAGATGTATATTGTGACAAAAATCATAGAAAATATGGGAAGGAATAATAGAATTTAGACTTTCACATAGTCATTTAACTTAGCAGTTTAAAGTAGACTGTTCTAAGTCTGATATGTTTATATATTCCCTACATAGGAAAAAAAAAGCCTTGTATATCCGCAACATTAGGAAAACATGCCTTGTATATCCACAACATTAGGAAAAAAATAAATATATACCCACAAAAATACTACAAAAAGTTACTCCATCAGAGGAAGAGAACAGAAGAGGAAGAAAGGAGAAAGAGTCAACCAGTCAGAGAGCATCTGAGATAGGAGTAATAAGTATTATTTATTGGCATTTACCTTGAATGCAAACAGGAGAATGTCGTCAGTAGAGAGACAAAGTGAGTAGAAAATAAGGGTAGAAAATAAGGTGTGTTGTCTACAGGAGACTCACTTTAAGGGATACTTGCAGGCTAAAAGTAAAGGGTTGCGAAAAGGCAAAGTATATGGAGACCAGAAGATGTCAGATATTGGTATATATTTATGTCATATCTGTATTAAACTATATTTATGCCAGGAAAAAGATTTTAAGTCAAAAATAATCACAAAAGGCAGAAAAGGCATAGCAAAAAAGGATAAGTTCATCGAGAATTATAATTGTAAACATATATACACCTAACATCAAAACACCTAAATGCATAAAGTAAATATCAACAGAAACAGAAAAAATAGACAGCAGTATAATAAGAGGGAAGGGTAATCAACATTCCACTTTTAACAGTGGGTAAAACAGAGATTTAAAATATCAATAAAGAACTAAGAAGACCCAAACCATAATCTACAAAATGCCTCTTGTAGACATGTGGACATCATTCCAGCAACATCATTCGATCCAAGATGTAAGATGTCCAGATAATTTCTGTAAAACACATATGATATATTCAGGGATCAAATATTTCTTGGACCACAAAATTATTCTTTAAATTTAAAGAATATGAAAGTCATAGAAAGTAGGTTTTATGTCCACAGTGATGTGAAACTAAATGTCTATATCAGCAGGAAGACCAAAAAGAGGAGCATAGACAAAAATAGTCAAAGAGTCAAAGAAGAAATTCAGAGAACAGCAATGACACAGCTTCAGACAGATGAAAACAGAAATACAACAGATAGCAATTCATGCAATGTGGCAAATTGTCCTTAAGAAGGACGTTCAAGGCGTTAATGCATGCATTAAGAAAACTGATTACTTAGTCAAATTCTATGCCTTATTGAACTAAAGAAAGTACTAAGACCAAGGTAGCAAAAAAAGGAAGTTATAAAGAATATGCTCAAAATGAATGAAATAGATTGGGAAATCTATAGGAAAGGTTAGCAAAAGAGTTATTTTAAGTGGAGCTTTGAGTAAGAATGGCTCCCATAGGCCATATATTTGAATGCTTAGTCCGCAGTTGGTGGAACTGTTTTGGAAGGATTAGGAGGAGGTGTGTCACTGGGAGTGGACTTTGAGGTTTCAATAACCCATGCCTTTTCTAGTCTGTCTATCTGTCTTTCTCCCTTGCTTTCTCTGGCTCTCTCTCTTTCTCCCCCAATCCACTGCTGTTGATCAGATGTGAACTTTCAGCTACTACTCCAGTGCCGTTCCTGTGTGTATGCTACCATATTCTCTGCCATGATGGTCATGGGCTCTACTATCCTCTGGAATTGTGAGTCTCAAATTAAATACTTTCTTTTATAAATTGCCTTGGTCATGGTGTCTTATCATAGCAATAGAGATGTGACTAATACATTTAAGTATTAAAATATTGGCAAACGTTAGCTAGACCAACCAAGTAAAGATAAGACTCTAAATGTAGTTATACCTGGAAAGAAAATCTAAGACAATTGATCACCGGAGATCTCTGTGAATAATATACCCAATACACTGAATGATTTAGAGGAAATGGGCAAATTCTTGGAAACATATCTCTACCTGGACTGGATAATGGAGAAAAAACAAAATCTGTACAGAATAATGATGTCTAAGAAGACTGTATCAGTAGGGTAAAATTCCTTTTAAAGATTGGCATAAGGCCAGCTAATTTCACTGGTGAATTCTACCTAACCCTTATATCAGAATTAATACCAATCCATCTCAAAAGGAATAATTGTAAGTTCACTTCAGCATGTCAACATTACTTTCATTCCAAAGTAAAATAGAAGCAAGACAAGAAAGAACTTTGAAGACCAAGGAGCTTTCCCACCAATGAACACAGAAATAGAAATTCTCATTAAAATAACATCAAATTAAATTCAACAGCACATGAAAAGGATCACGTACCACCATCTAGCATGACTTATCCTTGGGATGTAAGGATGGTCCAGCACACATAAATCAATTTAGCTGATGCACCGGCCAGAATGGACGACTGCATGGCCTTCTTAAATGTAGAAAAGGCAAGCAACAAAATTCAAAATCCTTTCATGACAAGAACATCTCAACACATTCAGTGTAAAGGAAATACACAATAATAAAGGTGGTATAGGACAAGCCCACACCTAACGTTTTACTCAGTGGTGGAACCTAACAGCTTTGGAAGACCAGGGACAAGATGAAGATGCTTGCTTTTTGGCACTTCCGCTCTGTGATAATGGAAGTCCCCGTTAGAGCAGTTGTTCAGGAAAACATAAATAGAAGGTTGCATATCAGAAAAGAAGCGAAACCGAGTGCTGGCAGGTGAGATCATTTTACTCGCGGAAAACACTAACAGCTCCCTGAAAAGATAATTAAAATTAATAAACGCATCTAGAAAAAGTGCATTAAAAATAATTACACTTCTTGTAAACACGTAATGTGTGCATGTGTATATGTACCACAGCATGTGTGTGGAGATCTGAGGGTAAATTGTGAGAGTCAGACTCTATAATGTGAAGAAAGAAATTCTAGTTTTCATTTTAATCGAGTAATAGTGCACTGAGAAGTGATTGTCTGTTCTCTCTCAACATTCTGTTTCTTGGCTTCTTACTGGGGATGTGACCAACATTTTTAGTTGTTATTTCTGTTATTTCTGCAACCTTGCTTGCTATGCATCGACTCTTACTAGAAATACATACTTTTCTTTACTTTTTCCCTCAAATTTGTTTCATAAATTTTATTTCTGATGCAGGGAATGTTCTGCAGTCTCCAGATTTCTTCCCCTCCCCTTCTCAGCAGCGGGTAATCATTCCTAACTATTATTCCTCTGGTCCACTGAATTAAAACATGCTCGTGCGAGTACGTGTGCACACACACATCTGTCACTATTAACAAAACAAAGCACACCTTAAATATTGGGCAGGGTGTCTTAGCTGGGACACCAAGTTGTTAAACACCAATTGAAAAGTGGGGGAAAGAGGAGGAGCCATTACTGTGTGCTGCAGGGTTTCCTTCCCATGGCGTCCCACAGGAAGTAAGTGCCTCCCTTCTCTGCTGGCCACTGCACATAGCAAACCACTGAGGCCCAGCTGAAGCACAGATATCATGAGAGGGTGTTTCTCAGAGTCTGTGACATGGATGATGGTTAGTTTGGTATTGAGGTATGTGCAAAATAAGTATGGTGTTTTCTCCAGATTGTGAGGTCAGTCTTGAGTTCATCCTTGACTATAAAGAACCCAGAAAAGGAGAAGAATGTTGCTGACACCAGGCAATGCAGGCCAGACATTGAAGAAAGAAAGGGTGTGGGGAAGGACAGGGTCACTTAGCAGGAAAGCCAGTTTGAGAGCATGGTAGACACTGGGATGGGAGGGGAGAGTAGCAAAGAGCAAAGATGAGAGCACGGCCTAAAAATAAGATTCTATTCTCAGATTTAATTTCTAAGAGTGCTCTTGCTCTGTCTGCGTTTTTCATTACGTTATCATTTTTAATGTATGAAAAAGTCTGTTTAATCCTTCAAGGATTTTTGTCAGTTTTTATGATGTTTTGGTAGGAATTTTTTAAAATTAAAAGTAATGTATTATTGTGTGTGTGTGTGTGTGTGTGTGTGTGTGTGTGTGTGTATGTGTTGGGGGGCGAGCTTGGCTTCTTCTGTCTCTGCCTCCCGTTCTGCCACGGGAGCACTAGAATTACAGGTGTGGACTACCATGTCCAGCTTTACAGGGCTCTGAGAATCCAAGCTCAGTTCCTTAGATTTCCAGGGTAAGTGCTTTGCCACGGAGCCATCTCCCCAGTCTGCACCTTCTATATTTCCTAATTATCCCAAAGTCCACAGCAGCGTCTTTGTATGTCAGACTGTGACGCTGGGACTCTGAGCGGGCTCTGCAGACATGCATCTGCCCAGCTTCCATGGCAGCCACACCACAGTGGTGTCATGGAGGAAGTGCTTGGTGCTCTGCAGAGAAGGAAGTATGACCCCACGGGAGTCACCTGTTGAGAGTGTGGAGTTCTCACTAGCCTGCTTGTTCTGTCCACATCTTTCCTCTGCGAGGCACGATGCTTGGTTCTCCTTCGAAAGTTGCTTCTGCTCTTCTGCTGACCACATGGGAATGACTTTGCATACTTGCATTCATTTCCCCAGTGCCTTCTTCCTCCTATCCTCAGAGCTGGGAGGAGTCCCCTTTTATAGTATCTGCAAGTCTCAAGGCTCCGCGCACCTAGGCCGCCTCTTCTCCTATCAATTCCTCTTATCCATTCGCTTTCCTTCTTCCCTCTTGGGTAGCAATCATTTGTTTACAGTTTTCTTCACTCCACTTGTTCTTATCATCTGTATGTGCGCATATGTATATGTATGTGTGTGTGTGTGTGTGTGTGTGTGTGTGTGTATGTGCACGCGCATGCGTGCGCCTTCACATGAGCATGAGGAGGCTATGGATCAATGTCAGGATCTTCCTTAGTCACTCTCCTCCACCTCATTTTTGTGGCAGGGTCATTCACTAAAGTAGCGGCTAGTTTGGCCAGCGAACCCCAGAGGGCTCCGGAGGTTTGCCTTCCCAGTGCGGGGTGTGTGTGTGTGTGTGTGTGTGTGTGTGTGTGTGTGTATGTGTGTGTGTGTGTGTGTGTGATCAGCACCCACTGCCACTTGCAACAGTTTTCATGGATACTGGGGAACAGAACTCCAGTTTTCATGCTTGCCAGATAAGCACTTTACTGACTGGGCTATCTCCCCAGGTTACAAGGCCACACCTTAAATATACCCACGTCACATAAAATGACACCAGAAGAGACAGAGAGCAAATGCATGTGTACTCATTATTTTTCACCAATTCCCCTCACTTCTTTGGGGCCTAAGAAGGAAAGGTGACCTAACTGAAAGGGTCGGTATATCACCAGAGTGTCAGCCAAGGAATACCGTGAAGCCTCTCGGTGGAAAGAAGTAAAGACAAAATCCTCAAAAGCTGAAGTGTGTTGTTTTGAGAGTGGGTGGCATTTTTAACATCTGTTACGGCTAGTTTTAATGCCACGCTGTCATGAATAAGAGTCACTCCAGTTAGGAATCTCAACTAAAAACTGTTTTGGTGGCCTTAAGGAATGTGGGAAGCCCCACCCTGATTGTGACTATACTTGCAGGAGTCAGTCCAGATAAAAGGCCTGGTGGAGGACGGTCTCTCTCTCTCTCTCTCTCTCTCTCTCTCTCTCTCTTCCAAGTTGATTTACTTCATTGTTGCTGCAGCTGCCTATTGCTCCGTGGATATGAGAACCAGTGTTTCCAGGCTTCCACTGGGGACTAAGGACCAACAGCTCTCCAGGAACTTTCCAGGTTCTCCATGCCTGATTGGGACGGCGGAGGTACTCAACCTTGTGGATTAAGCTCTTCTAAACTATTGGCCTATGTGGGACTTCTCCAGCTGCTGAGGCACTGAACTCAAGAATGGGGCGACTACCAGGTTCCCAGTGTCCCAGGTGTGGGTCACCTGCTGTTGCTACTTCAATGTAATTGGACTTAATAAACTCCTTAGTGTTTACATATTTATCACAATGGTTCTGAGGCAGTTCTATACGTTTCCTTTCTTAAAACAACTTTGTTGGTTTTTAAATGCCAAGATTATAGGCTTGCAAAATGGACTAGCAACTCATTTCTCTGTGCCGGGGGAGTCAGTATAAATATTGGCATCTTTTCTTCCTGGAGTGGTGGGTAGGAGCTGTTATGGCCATCTGGGCTTGATGATCACATTGTAGGAGGGTTGAATTTACAAGCTTTCATTCAGATGTTCTGCTTTTATTGTCTTTGGGTAGTTCCCACCCCCCCTCCTCCAGGAACTGATCCATTTTGTTGAAAATTTCACATTGAAAAGTTGCACTGGTGCTCTGTGGCTCTAATGCCGAGTTGGCAGTGTTTGTCTTTCACAGTTTACAAGGGCAATTTCTCTGGCTTTTTTCTTTTGATCAATCTTGACAGGGATTATTAATTTCATTAGTTTTTCAAAAGACTCATTTTTGGTTTTGTTGATGCTCTGCTGTGTATGTGCTTGACAATTCATCCATTTCTGGTTTTATGCTCCCTTCTCGCTCCTGTGCTATGGGGATAGCCAGGCTTTTGAGTTGTATTATTGGTTCCTTGATTTCAAGTTTTTTTTTATGGTCTAGTAGTATATTTACGGCTATGCATTTACTTCTAGTCATAGCCTTGGCTGCATCCTCTTGTTTGTTGTTATTTATGTGTACATGTGAGCATTTACCGGGCACCTGCACGGAGGGCAAAGGCAATCTTCTTCCATGTAGATAGATTTGGGGATTGGACTCAGATTTTCAGACTTACTGACAAGTGCCTTGACCCACGGAGTCACTTTGCCAACCTCTTGTAAGTTTTTATATATTACATCATCTTTATCATTCAAAATTCACAAGCTTTCCAGTTTCCATCAAGTTTTTTTCTTTGATTTGCATTTTATTTAAAACATGGCTGACCCGGTTGGGCTCTCTTTTATTATAGACTTCTAGTTTCAGATATCACAAGCATAACAAATTTCAGCACGATTTGCATGTTTTGTACGTTGCTGATGATGACCGTCTGGTCAAGTTTGGGAAATACTTTTGTGCAGTTGAAGGAAAAATGTATTTCACAGTGATTTGCCCAGTGTTATGTATGTGTCAATGACAACATTGATTAATCATGACAATCACATATAAATGGAATTATAGTCAGCTGTGAAGAAAAGTGAAATTACAAAAATTTCAGTACAATCAATGGAACTGGGAAACATTATTAGAAATAAGTTATCCAAGGCTCAGAATGACAAATACTCTGTTTTCTCTCGAATGAAGATCTTACCATCTGCTAAATAAGTGTATCCAGGTGGAAGTAAATATGGGTAAAGAAGGCTGAAAGAGCAGAGAAGGGAGGCAGGGCAGGGACATGAGGAGACAGCAGAGGTGGAGTCAACCAGAGTGGAATATGTCTAAAAATCTGAAGTGGAAACTTATTACTTTGTAAACTAATTAAAAATTTTCCAGAAACTTTTTTAATGGCAGTGTTCAGATCTGATGTGTCCTTCTGATTTACCATGGTCTGCTAGCCTTACCAGATGAGAAAAGCATGCTAAAATTCCAATTTCAATTGAGAACTTTATATTTACCTTTTAGCTCTGTTGATAATTTGAAATTCTGTTTTGGGGGCAGATATAAGTCATAAGCCATTTAGACCTATATGTTTCCTTCTTGTGGAACACCCTTCTCAATCTGTGGCACTGTCTTTTCTCCTAAAAGTCTATGACTGGCAACTCCTCTCTATCACAAGGTCCCAGGAACTTTTCAATTAAAAGCCAAGCAAGCACTTTTTGAAAAAAAAAAATCTATAGAAATAGTTTGAGCCTAGGATGACATTCTTCTTTTCTTATGGTTTAGTTAGTCCTCAGAATCTGCTGTTGGTCCCAGTAGAGTCATAGTTCCATGATCCTTTATAGATAGGCAAATCATATATGTATATGTGGCGTGGAAGCAGAAGTACCTTTGTCTAAGGGTGATGAAGGGGACTGATGGGAAGGGGGAAGGGAAAGAAAGGGAGTGGGATGGGGACAATGCTTGACACATATTCCATACATGTATGATGACTTTGGAAAATAGATTTTAAAATTTAAAATGGTTGGACATTTATGTAGGTCATGCTAAATCTCTAGTCACTGTCATTCTCTGTGGTCCTTGGTGTGGAACCCAAAAGGAGACATGCTCACTGGGTTCTTCTTGGGCCCCCAGGGCTCTAACTTTGCCTTCCTGTCCACTGGAGGAGTGAGGTACTGCTTAGGGGAAAATGTCTCCATACCGTGTTAAATTCTTTCTCTTTGACCTTTGTCCCATCAATAGTCTGCCTATGTCTTGTGTTGTCTGATAAAACGTTCCTTTTGTAATAAACTGCAGCCAACCTCGCTTTGCACTCTCTCTTCTGCGCTTCACTATGGCCTATGAAGCTTGGAACAAACTCCAGCACAGACTCTGACAGCCAAAAGGCACATCCCGGCGTGACTTACAGTGCTTCCCTGGGAAAAAATTTTTTCAAATTTCGTTTCATTCCACTCTTAACTTTTTTTTTTTCTTTTGGTCTTTGAACAGGGTTTCTTCTCTCCGTGTAGGCCTGGCTGTCCTGCAACTTACTCTGTAGACCAGGCAGGCTTTGAGCTCACAGAGATCTGCCTGCCTCTGCCTCCCGAGTGCTGGGACTAAAGACATGCACCACCACTGCCCAGTCATTTTGCTCTTCTTAACGGCACTGCTACAGACTGTATTTATTTCTAGTCAGAACTAAGGGGACATGTTTCTAGCTGACTTCTTTGTTTTTCTTTTCCTCCTTCAATCCATTCTTCACAGGCGGTTTGGATTTTAAATATGTAAATTGAGCCATGTTATTCATGAGTCTAAAAATCTCTCAATGACTTTTCCTCACAGTGTACGGAAAAAAAAATAAAAGTCCTGTTTTGGGGGTTTTTAAGGAATTGTGTTCATCTGTTGAAACAGATTTGACCAAGATATTTACACAAATCAAGGCTTATTCTTTGATGTAAAAATCTTCCGAAGGCTTTGCTGGGGGTTAGTTTGGCGACTCTGTGTCTGAGGACAATCTGGTGCTTCACTTGTGCTCTTCCTAGCCTTGGCTCCAATCCCAAGTGTTGCTCTCTGTCCACACGGGGCTGGCGGATCTCCAGCCTTCACATTGACTTTTCACCTAGGGAGGGAAGATGGAAAGGGCCTCGATGCTGTGCTTTTCCTGGCTTTGCAGGAACTTTCTGGAGGGTCTCATTTGTGGATATCCATGTATATCTCCTTGGACAAACCTAATCCCATGTCCATAACTGTATTCAAAGGGGACTAAAACCACTTTATTTGAGTACTTCCAACTTCCAGGAAACCGAGGCTTCTGTAGTGAGAGAGAAGAGGGGAGTGGGCTCCAGACAGACTGCAGTCAGTCTACTGAAAGGTGAATAATCTCACCCTTGGCTCCTTCTCCAATTCTCTGACACAGTTCTTTCCTTCCCATCACTTTTGCCCGATGTTCATGCCTATTCTGAGAAAACTGGGATTATCTTCTTAATCTTCTTTATAGTAATCTTCAGTTCTTATGTGAATTTAGGAATCTCCCTTTCTCTCAATGGCTATGCTGGCATCTAACCGTAACTGTCGATATAACTTCTTGGCATCTGTTGAATTGTTTTTGAACCATTCATATTATTCGTGAGTTAGGAAAGGAAAGAATCACCACACATACGTGTATAGGAATCAAGCAATCGAATAATAATCCCAGCCGAATTTTTAATAGCTGCAGTGAAAAGATAAGAATCTTCTCCCCAAAGGCAACTGTTCTCTCTCTGAGCATCTAACCTTATATCTAATATTAAAAATCCCATCAGGCCAACATTGGTCATTACCAAGTTCGCTTCTCAATTTCTAGTTTTATGCTAGTTACTTTGCTTTATAATAAAATGTAAACATCCAAGTCCCACAGGTAGACTATTGTTAGTAAGTAATTCAGGATACAGGAAGTAGGTCTCGTCATAACATAAAGAGGCTTTACAATAGGGCATGGAGTAGAAGACAGATGTAAGATTATTTTTTTTTAATGTGTATGGCATGATGTTTTAAGTTGATGGTCATCTTCACAGGATCTAGAATCACCTTGGAGACAAATCTCTAGGCAAACCAGTGAGAGGTTTTCTAGATTAGGTTAATGAAGCAGGGAAGACCCATCCTGGCTGTCAGACTGAATGGGAAAAGCCAAAGAGGGTGGGATACCAGCCTGTCTTGCTCCTGAATGGGAAAAGTGAAAGGGGGCGGGTACTATCATGCCTTGCTCTCAGCTCCTTGACTGCAGATAGAGTGGACCAGCTGCCTGGAGCTTCTCCTGTGATGATGGCTTCCCTGCCGTTGTTCCCTGATCCCAGGGGCAGTGGTCCACAATAAACCTTCCTTTCTTGAGTTGCTTATGCCAAGTGTTTTGTCGTAGCAACTAAACAGACAACTAACACCTTTAATAAAATATTTTCAGCTAATATTTGGTCTTTTTCCCAGTCACCACAGCTAGCATGGCAATTTGCACCTCAGCATACGGCTGCTGTTCAGCTCTTCAGGGCTTTCTATTGCATGCAAAGATACATTTAGAACAAAGGTCTTGCCATTCAGTTTGATGACAAAACCAACAGCAACACCCCCCTAGCTTTATCTCAGAGGAGATAAAATAGAATTTGTTCAGTTATTTTGCTCTAACCATTCGTGGGGATCTTCTCACGAACCCAGGCATAACACAGGGAAGAGGCCCCGAAGGTGGGCTCACCTACAAGGACACTAGCTCTCAGGTTCTGGCCTTAAGAGTCAGAGAAGTCTCAGAGTTGGGAAGGAGACGTGTCTCGGTGTCTCTGGGAGGCATGTGAACATGCGGTTGGCACACATGCTATGCACCCTCGCAGCGTGTTGGCTCCTCAGGCCCTTTGCATCCCGCGGCAGTGTCTGCTCAGTGCCTGCTCTCCTTCGCAGAGGGGGATGGGATGGCGATGGGGGAGCCAATTATGGTAGCTTCTCTCTGCAGTGTGCAGAGTGGCTGAGTTGTCATTCATTATGGCCTAATGTTTAGCTGCAGTATGCAAACCACCAAGGCAGTGAGGAATCACAGCTGAGAAGGGAGTGCCTGACAGAGGCAATAAAGCACCTTCTTCTTCAAGAGGCACCACTGCAGGGCCATAGAATTTGCATGCGGCTCCAGTTGTGCCTGCAACGCAGGTTATTAATTATTATCCAAATCACCCCCCTTGTTACCTCCAAGCTCTCATTATGGCTGCAAATACAGGTATGTTCAACTCCCGCCCCACTGCCCTCATATATTACGCCACCACTTTGTTATATAACTACAGAGCCCAGGAGCCCATCAGAGGGACTTTAAACAAAATAAACACTCTGCAGAGGAGGGCTTTCTCTTTGTTTGGCTGAAGGGATAGTGGTAACGTAAAACAGCTTCACACTCAAGTCTCACATCCATACTCATCACGAGCTGAGGTCCTGAGATTGCCTTCTGTCGTTTTGTTGCTATGCATCCACTCCGCAAAGGGCAGAATCCGTCAGGGATGCCTTTGGCCATCTTTGGAACCAGCCCCAGCTGCAAACGGGGAGGCAGGAGTAGCTCAGATGCAAAAGGTTAACCTGATCATTGTTGTTTATCGAGGCCCATATAGAGTTTTTCACAAACCTCAGAGCTTTATGGCCGGCAGACTGACCCCATAACTCTGCCTGCCGGAGAAACACGCCTGCCCTTGCTTTGGAACTCTTCCCTTTTGTAAAATCACCAGCAATGCGGCTATAAATGATTTTCTTTAGAAGAGTGGGCTGTCTCCTTGCCCTCACAACCTCCCTCCCTCCTCTTTCCAGTGTCGAAGAACAGTCTCTATATGGTTAGCCTGGTCCACTCTCCAATGCCAGATGATGGACCAATAAAACCCACACTGCTTGCACACTGTTTTGAATTTGTTATCTTTTACTAGTAGATCTATCAGCTTCAATAATGATATTACAGCTCTCAAAACTGATTTCTGAATGTGTGTCTATAGTACTGATTTTATTATAGACTAATATAATTGTGACAGTTGTATCAGATATATCATTTAGCCCAGTATTTGGTGTTTCCATCAACATTGCTACTATTATTTAAATTAATTTTAATAAGTATACTTAGCTAATGGCAAATTTCTCTATTAAAGCCCATCGCCACGAGAAACTGTGCCTTCATATACCTTATTATTGTTATTATTTTATTGTTTCCAGCTAGAATATCTAGACTGGATATATCTCTCAGTGTCCATTTCCCCTTCCTCTGTGTGTTATGTACATGAGTGTGTGAGTGTGCACGCTGTGTCTGCATGAAAAATCCTACTATAACTCTCTGTTGTAGAACTTTCCCAGTGTACGTAGAGCTCTGGGTTCATTGCTCAGGGCAGGGAGAAAGAGAGAGGGTGAGATATACTCTACAAACAAAACCTTTGGCTCAGTCAATATTTGTATGATTTATTCTAGATTTTGATAACATGCCAGCTCAATCTGGAACTTTCTACCAATTGACTTAATGAAGTTCTGAAAAAAATCCCCATTTCCTATTAGATCTGTCAAAATACAGTCGCCACTGATGAATGTTTGGACTTCAGGCCGTCATATCTTATCCGTGTGACATCTTTGTTTCTTGAATGCTCAGAAGTAATTCTGTGGCTCGCATGTATGTTAAAACCTGGAAACATCAGATCTGGAGTTCCCATCTCACAGCAACAGGATTCCCTTATTTTAAAATGTCCACTTTGAAGCTGGCAGCTAGCTTTCAAAATTCCTGGCGTTTGCCTTCTGCAACAGGGAAAGTAGGAGCATAGAGAGAGCCCCAATCACAGGCCACCAGCTTACAACCATAGCCCGCACACCTCTCTGCGAGCAGGCATTATTCACTTACTACAACTGAGGACTGTAACATGACCAATGATCCCCCTCAGATAAAATACCCCAATGCTCTCCAAAGGAGCAGAGTGTAACTTCAGCTCCAGAGATAATCTGCAGAGACCATGTTCTCATCACAGCCCCATGCTTCCCACACAAGTCTCTGCATTTTTGTCGTAGACCCAGGCTTCCTCCTCAAGTGTCCCTCTTCACAGTCCTTTCATGGGAAAGGCTCAGGCCTCGTTGTAAATTCCTCGTTGGGGATGTGCCTAACAGCTCTCTCCCCAGGTAAAGAAAACATCAGTGCCATCACAATATTGTCACATCTGGCTTTTGATCCAGAGGCACATCACTCACAGTAATTGTCAGACGTAACTTCTGCTTGCTTCGAGAAATTAAAATCTTCACAAAAGCTCAGAAATTTGCTCCACTAAGTATACAGATTAGAATTAATTAAAACTATGAAAAATGTGTTCTTTAAAAATGGAATCATCTATGAAATCAATATTCAGCTCATACGTGTGGCTATCCTTCCTCCTCCAGATCTTGTAGCATGCATCTTATTGAGCATGCACCAATCTCTTCTCTTCTCCCATCTTTCTTAGTAAGGGTTTTTCTATATTCAATAAACCAACTGGGGGACATGGAGGGACTGTGTGGCTATGGGTTTCTGCAAGACAGAATCTGGTAAGTCCCAATCCTGGGCCCAGGAATCATAAAGGACCTTGACTATTGGTCCCCTCTCATTACTTAATGCTCTTTTGAACTTGTGTGAGGGAGGTGAGTTGTGGAGCCATCAGAATATGGACATGAACAAAGGTTCCACACTGTGCCATCTTCCAGCAATGGGGCCAGATTTGTTTTACCCCTGCCTGTAGCCGAGCATCAGCACTGTTCAGGGAGCTGATCAGACCATGGAGTAAAGAAGTCAGCTAGGGAAGCTCAGAAAAGCTGCTATTTGTGACAAGTGACAACAGGACTCAGTTAGCATCCTTGGAAATTCTCCAGAAAGTCAAGGGCTTCTAAAACAGTGGGAAGAGAGCTTGAACAACAACGGTCCTTGGGATGCTATACACTGAAGCCTGCGTGGCAGGTAGGAGAACTTGGGCATACCTGCATCTTGTAAGGAAACAACAATTCCGTAAAATTCATTTTACTATGTCAAAAATAGCATTTGATGGTTACATGCTTCCTTTGTATAAGGAAAACAGTGTATGAGAGAGCTCTCATCCCACTGATTGACATTTAACAAGCACTTAATATGTGACAACTTTTATTGAAATGTGTGATTTTTGCAGAATCACAGCAAATCAGAAAAGTGTGAGAAGGCAAAATGGGCCGATGTTATTTTGATTTCCAAAAAGGAAAGAAAAGAAAAGAAAAGAAAAGAAAAGAAAGCAAATTTTAGAAATCCCAAGATGGCAAGGTAGTCCATATAGAGTTTGAGGAAATCTTGAAGTGGTGAAAGTCATGACTAAGGGTGCAGAAGGTGCTGGGTTTATAAAGAGCGAGTCATACGTACCAGCCCCATTATTGCTTTGAAAGTATTATACACTATTAGGAAAATGTGGCCAATGTGGCTGGATTTCACCAAGGCACTTAACAAGCTCATTCATGATACTCTATGAACATGGAGAAATATGAACTATTTTGACACAAGATAGTCAAATCAGAAAGTACACGAATGACTGCATCCAACAAGAAGCTAATGAACTATAATAATTCAAAAGGGATCCTTTAATATTTAAAAGGGAAGAAAGTTGAGAAAAGATCTCACTATATAGCCCAGGCTGACCTTAAACTCACGATTCTCCTGCTTCATCTTCTTCATTCTGGAGTTCTAAGGTATGTGCTATCACACTTGACTTAAAATTTTTATAGAGTACATGTATAAAGTTAAGTTTAAAGGAAACATGTCGCCACATTTGTCCAACATACTCTATCTTCATAAAAGTTTGGAGTGTGTACCAGATTTGCTTCTTTCTTCTTTTCCTCCTCCGCTTTCCCCCATATTCTGGGAGAGATGCCAAACGTAGTAGGGCCAGTCATCCAAAAGGATCCATTTTTAATCCAACTTCTGACTTTCGCATATAGGACATTTCCCCATGCGTATATTTAGAATCCCATCAGGCCCCAAACAATGTTACAGTGAAATAAAACAACTGACTATTTTAATTGCTGAGACTATGATGTATTGACAAGGCTCAGCTATGACTTGTGAGAATCCATGACAAGCGTGCTCTTTGCCAGCCCCTTTGCTGACATGCCCCAGACGTATCTGCTCAGTGTTGGAGGCGCACAAAACGAGGGATAGCACGGAACCAGAAGATCCACGTTGTCATCCTCCACCTGTTTTCCATCCATTGATTTCTCGTCAAACTTGTTCATCTCTTTGGGAGATGAGCAGCCTCCTGGTTATCTGGAATGACGCTTCTGAGAAAGCAATTTAGGCATCCCCCTGCTGTTGCTCCTCTTCATCTTCGCATAGGCAAACCAGTACGTCAAAGCGATCTTATTAGCCAGCTACATGCTTTTCCTCAGAACCAGTTTGGCAGTGCCTTCCCAGGGGTGTTTAGGGTCCTCACACTTGAGAGCAGTGGTCCTTGCCCTTCTTAATGCTGAGACCCTTTAATACACTTCTTCATGCTTTGGTGACCCTCAACCATAAAATTATTTCATTACTACTTTATAACTGTACTGTTATCAATTTTAATCTAAATATCTTCTATACTGGATATCTGATGTATTACCCCAAGAGGGCTGTGACCCACAGATTGAGAACCACTGTTTTTGAAGCTTAGGAAATAGAAACTAGTTCTGTGAATTAGTTATAATCTTGTATCCCAGTAACCACATAACTTATCATCCAGCCTAAAATATATTTGGAAGTAAAAATGGAGCTATTTGTAAGTTGCTAATGGAACAGGCATGGCACAGAAGTGTCCCAGATTGACCACGAGGCAAGTATCCTATTTACAGCTCTTCAATTCCTACAGAGATTAAGAAAGGCTGTGGTTTAGGATTGACCTTTGGTCTTCCCACTCACAAAACAAACCTAGAATGTTTTGCTTCTGTGTGGTCCCACATCTAGTTGCGGAAAACAGAACAAAATGAAAAAGCCAATGAAAACATGCACCATTCCCCCTGGCCTTTGAGGACTTACATCACACTCTGAACGCAGGCCACTCCTTTGTTCTTCCCTTAGCTCAGGACTAAGTGTAAGTTCCTGTCCACGTCTTTGCCAGGGCAGGGTCAAATGCCAGTCTCTGTGTCCTATAACCTCGAGGACAAAGGCATAGTCTGTTGGGAGTTCTCCAGGAACTTTGTTCACCGGACTTAAGGCAGGCAGACCCCAGGCACCCATATGTGAACTAGGGCTATGCACTAGTATCCAGCACATGCTGGACACTAACGGCTGAATGTATGTAGAGTGTGCTCCACTTCACTGCAGAGTTCCCTTGTACCCAACACCTGTAGCTCTTTTCTTGGCCTTGGGAGTCGTAGTCCAGGAAACTTTCCCACTCTAACTCCTGTTGTGCTTTATTGAATGTTCTTATGAATTAGACCTCGAATTTTTCCCTCACAGATGTCTGTGGTGACCTTAGTCTTCGCACTAAACACCATCCTTTTGGCAGGCGCTTCCAATCCCTCCTTCTTTACTGTTGACAGCATTCTGATTTAATTTGGGGTGGTAGTCAGCCTGTTGAGAAAAGAGATTCATGATCTTCAGACTTCCTTGGGAACGGAGATGCACATATAACAGGGCGCTGTTCAGTGAAGTGGAAGTGGCAGTTACTAGATAAGGCTTCTGGGAAAGCTTTTAAAAAAGACACAATCGACATACATCCTTCCCCCTTCCGCTCTTTTGTCTTGCTCTGTCTGGAAGGCAGGCAGGGTGCTTGAAGGTGCAGCTGCCACCCCGAGATCATTAAGGTGAAACCTTACTGCAAGGATGGCAGAGCAGGAAGATAGGAGAGCCACAGCCCTATGTGTTCCCAAGTAGGCATCTGGCAGTGGAATCCCCTAGGTAAGAGGCATTGAAGGTGGGCTAAGAGTTACAGCTGGATTCCATTTCAGCCTGGCAGCTTTCTGATAGCCCAGGGTTTTTGTTTGTTTATTTTTGCTTTGAATACAAAGGGATTGAAGCAACTATGCCAGCCACATGCACTAATGTGAAAGGAATCATTGTCCCCCATTGTGTTCCCCCGCCCTTACAGGATATGGTTGGGACAGGGAGCAATAATGACAAAGCAAAGCTATAGTGTGTGACTAAGGTTCCCCTATGTGTAGGGTCACCCAGTCTACTGGTTCCTCCGGGAGCTCTGATCAGTGAGTGAAGGAAAGGAAGGAATGCATCAGGGTGAGCATCTACTCCCTAGTCCACAAGGTAGAGTCTGACCCATAATCCACAGCCACTGGATGGAGAAGAGGCCAGAGGAAGGTGATAGGTTGTTTTGTACCCCAGGTAGCAGGTTTTTCTGCCTAGGTCTGGGTACAGTTTTGATGTTCTGAGACTATGTCTTAGTTACTGTTCTATTGTCAGGTGACACCATGACCAAGGCAACTTGTGAAAGGAAGCATTTCATTGGGGCTGACTTACTGTTTCATAGGGTGTGTCCATAGTCGTCATGGCAGGGAGTGTGGTGCTGGGCAGGCTTGGCTCTGGAATGGTAGCTAAGAGCTTATGTGACCCTCGAATTGCAGGCAGAGAGAAAGGGACACTGGACCTGGTCTGGACTTTTTAAACCCCGAAGCCCACCCACCTCTAATGACACAGCTACTCCAAGAAGGCCACATCTCCCAGTCCTTCCCACACACTTTCACTAATAAACACTCAGACACATGAACTCTTATTCACACCAACACAGAATGTATCACTAACTTCTGGAAACAGCGAATTAGTGTGAAGGGCATTTTCAAAAAGCCTTTGAGGTCCAGGCCAAATATAAATGCACGTGAAATATGAGGTGACAGATATAATGCAATTGGTGATGAAATAAAAGTAGGGTGGCAAGCTGGTGCAAAAGGTTGAGCCAACATTTTCAAAGTGCTTAGCCAACTTCCCTACCTTCTTCCGCAAAGATTATGACCAGGAAGTTGCTCGAGGATAAGATGAAAGTTTGTCTTTCTTGCATTGAGGATGGCTATTGTGGTGGTCTGAATGAGAAAACCTCTTGTAAGCAGCTCACATATTTGAATACCTTGGCACAGGGGATCTGTCTGGGAAGGATTTAGAGGTGTGGCCTTGTTGGAGATGATGTGTCATTGGGGTGGGGTGGGGTGGGGTCATTTCAAAAGACTAGTGCCATTCCCTGGGTTCTCAGTCTCTGCTTCTTGTTTGTGGATTAAGATGTGAGTTCTACATTCGAGTTGCTGCCGTTTACTGCTATACAGTCTTACTATGAAGTTACCCTCTGAAGCCATAAGTCCAGTTAAATACTGTTGCTTCTGAGTTGCTTTGGTCATGGTGTTTTGCAGTAGCAATAGAAAAGTAACTAAGACGGCAGTTAAAAACAAAACAGCAGCAGATGGACCTGAAACACAAAACTATGGTTTTTTTGTGAATGCATGTGTGTTGAAGTACAGGTGCAGTTGTGTGTGTAGCCGTGTACATGCATATATGTGTGCATGCATGTGGAAGGCAGAGCATGACCTTGGGTATCATTTCTTGGAATCTGTCATCCTTGTGTTTTTTAGTGACAGGGTCTCTCACTGCCTTGAAAATTCAGTACATAGATTAACCTGGCTGACCAGGGAGACCCGGGGATCCACCTATTCCCACCTCTCCAGTGCTGGGATCACAAGTGTGTGCCACCAGGCCAGGGGTTGTTTGTTTGTTTGCTTTTGTTTCTCTTTAATGTGTGTTCTTAAGATCAAACTTAGATACTCATTCTATTTATGTATGTATGTATTTATTTGTATGCATATGTGAATATGGCATTTGTGCACTTGTGTGCAGTTGCTGAAGCCTGAGCATACACAGAGTCCAGAGGAGGATGTCAGGTGTCCTGCGCTGTCAGAGCTAAGCTGGTGGCCAGCAAGCCCTAGCAATCCTCCTGTCTCTGCATCCCACACAGTGTTGGGGTCACAGGCATGTGAGACTAGTCCTAACTTTGTATATAGATGCTGGGGATTTGAACTCAGGGCTTCTTGATTGGTCAGCAAGCACTTTTAGCCATGGTGCCATTTTCCCAGCTCCCTACCCTAGTTCATACAAAGCAAGAATGTCTTTTACTAGTCAAGAGAGTTCTTTATTCCATAGTCTCGGACAAAGTCCTGCAGGAATCCCGAAATCAACTGAGAACGAATTAAGTAGGGTGGGGGTTTCAGGAGTGATGAGACCAAGTCAGAGTTCTTCCGTTCTTCCAGCTGTGTCCATCCCCCCTTTCCACTTTGCCTGTTTCTGGGAGCACCTTTGTGGGTAAGTTGAAAGGTGATGAGGTACATTCATGAGTGCTTAGTAAGCCAATGAAGGTGTTCAATTGTTCCTACTAACGGTAGCAGTGATGTTAATTACAAATCTGTGATGATGATAATCAGAGCTGTGTTATATTAAGTTGTTATTATTAGACATTACTCATGGTTAATCATTACTTCACAAGTGACAGGATGGGAATGTGTGCAGCGGGTGAGTTATAAAAACTGGTGAAGCCAAACATTGTAAAGTGATGAGACCTGGCATGAAAGTGAAGCCAGCCTCAATCGGGAGCTAGGGGCTGAGCATTCAGGAACAGGGGGCTGAGCATTCGGGAACAGGGGGCTGAGCACCCAGGAGCAGGGGGTTGAGCATTTAGGAGCAGGAGGCTGGTCACCCAGGAGCAGCGGGCTGAGCACCCAGGAGCAGGGACAGATGGAGGGTGGTGATGGTGGTGCTGGTCACCCAGTAAGGGGAAGGGAGCTGGTTACTGCTTTGTTGTGCCACTTAGGCTGCCTAAGGACTCAGATATAGTGAATTCTATCATTACAAAGTAAATGATGTTTCTAAAAGTTTCAGGAGATCAAAGGACGAAGGAAGACTGTAATAGCTGCTAACTCCATCCAAACCATCCCAGGACGTCGTTTTCCAGGTTCCCCACTAACCAGTCTGCAAAGTGGCTGCAGAGAAAATGGCTGCTGGAGGCGTCCCTGAAGACCCACAGTTCCACAGACCTCCCTCCCACAATCCTCCCACAGAGTCTTCCATGACCCCCGCCCCACAGATCCACAGATCTCCCACAGGTCCGTCCCTGTGCACCCCTCCCATGATCCTCCCACAATCCTCCCAGATCCTCCCACAGATCCTCCCACGATCTTCTCACAGATCCACAGACCTCCCACAATCCATCCACAGAGCCTTTCATGATCTGCCCCCTGCCCCAGATCCATAGATCTCCCACACCCGCCATGTTTCCCCCTCCAGGATCCTCCTGCAGTCCTGTCTCTGCGGTTGGTGGAAGGCTGAGGATGGTGCTGTCCTTTGTATTCTTTGCTGCCTGCTGTGGGGGTCAGAAGTTGAAAGCCATGGAGGATGAAAAGGGCACAGTTGTGCTAGGGCTGTGCCAGAGAACAAAAGAGGATTCCAGAAGCATGTTCCAGGACTAAACTCCATCCCCTTTTCCTACCCCCAACTCCCAGCCCCGGCCTTCTGTAAACTTCCCTGGGCACTGAACTTCTGAGTTCAGGCCGAGGCTGACTTGCAGGAATATAAACATCATGTGGTTCCCATGGGAATGGAGCTTGTGCTGCTGTGCTTTGTAATTTATTAATCGCAATTATTTCAAGATGAGAATGTAAGCTCACTCTTTGGCCACACACACATGGTACACATAAAAGGCTTGCAAGTACCAGAAAAGCAGATTTCTGCACTGAAAACAGAGCCTTGTGACTCCAGCTTCAATTAGGAAGAGACAGGGTGGCAGGACCCTCGCACAGGCCCAGGCTGGGGGCTATTTTTGTCTTTAGAACTTTTGCTGTTTCAATGGCTGAAATTGTCTTCTGGTGCCCAAGGTACCTGTGGGGTTGGCTTACCACATGGAAAAACACCCACAATTCAGGAGATGTCCCAGAGTATTGACGTCACTGTCTTTGTTATTTTTACAGGCAACACACCTGGAAGACTCTTTATTTCCTACAAAGGCCTTGATGCCACGCAGAGGCCTTAAAGTCTTTGTCTTCTAAGAGATTTTTGCTGTAGATGTGTGAAGGTCCTGATAGTGAATATTGGGATGTTCATAAGGTTAATGAAGAGGCAGACACAAGTTGGTCTAGGTAGGAGGGCAAAGCATGAGTGTGGAATTTGTCTACATAAGCTCACATCCACTCAGTGTCTTGTGTCTGTGGATAGCCTGTTGGGACTGGCTCCCAAGGTGGGTTCCAGAGAGAGAAGCAGATGGGTTTCCTGGGGAGGAAATTCAAACATTCTCTCTGTGCTCCACACAGAGTAATGGAGAGCATGGGCAGGTCAGGGAGTGGATCTCTATCTGCACAGTGAATGAATCTCTATCTGATGGGTAGAGAGACACAGAGCATGAGAGCATCATGGGACTCTTTCCCGGAGCCTTTCCCCATGCACAGAGACTTTATGAAAGCTCGCGAGACACTTTGTCTTCATTGCTCTGAAACTCAGAGAACAAATACCCCAGGGACTAGGAGAAAAGAAAGCAAGGGCCTGTGGGAATTGCACACTGGGGGACAAGAGGCAGGGGTTGGGGCGTGTACAATGATCTATAATGTCTGGGCTTCTTCGTTCCTTCCAGTATAATCTGAATGCAGGCACAAAAAGAATTTGGGAAATTAGAGAGGTCCCAAAGAAAGGATTATGGTCCCCAAGTTGCTTTTCTCTGTGTTCCCACAGAGCCAGTGAGACCTTCCAGGGGATTCCTAATGGGGGAGCCAGGACTGCAGCTCTGAGGCACCATGAGTGGCATACACTAAGTAAATTGCCAAGGGGGAATACTCCTTGGCCATGCCCTTCTCCTGCCCTGGCTCTCTCCTCCCAACACATCAGCAATGTTTATTAAGCGATGACAAGTCTATCAGGCCTCCTGAGGAGCCTTTCACACGGAGATCTTCCCGTACACCCAGGGAGTGTCATCAATCTTGTGCTTGCCCTGAGCTCCAGAGCAGCTGAGAGTGAACAAGGACCCGTTCTGTCCCACCCCCTCCCTCTCACCAGCTCTCTCATTTCCTTCCTCTTCTCGGGTGCTGTGCAGCCTGTGAGGAGGTGGGGATGCTGTTTGCATGAAGTGTTTCAGGTAAAGACATGAAACACAGGAAAGCAGGAACAAAACGGATCCCTTTCTCTGATGTCCCTGGCTTTATGGGATGGATGGATTGTAGAAAAAAAAAACTATTGCTGTGCACTTATTGAATATGTCATAGCATCTGTAGTATAAAAATGGCTCGTAAGCTTCATAATATACATGCAAATAGCATACCATCTCACCGAGGATCAGCAGTCCATCTTCTTAAATCTCCATTATGGATATCTACTGAGTGAGAAGAGATTCATCTTGTTTTTCCTAGATGCATGCATTCCTTTGTGTTTCTCCCCCGACCCTGTTTCTTTCTGGAAACAATCTTTAGACTGTAATGATCAACTTCTGCTACTCAAGGAAAAGACCCATTGCTCTGTGTAGGAGGCAGAACTAGCAATTGATACCAGGAACTAGCAATTGCAGGTAGAGTCGCTGAATGTGTCTTTCAAGTGTTTTCCGTGCTGCGGTGTTTGTATGTCACGCACGCTACCCATTCGCTTTTCATCAGAAGCCCCCTAATCTGGGCCACACAGCCCCAAGTCCTGAAAGACACTGTCAGATGGGACAATAATGCCATTTTTAAATTTCATGAAATTTATTGAGGCTTACAAATCACTTTTTGGCACTGGTTCAATATTTAAACGTTTCCATCGAACACATCATAAGGTTGTTTTTTATTTGGCGATGGAAGAGAGAAAATTATTTCTCTCTGCCATGAATGCTTCCAAACAGTTTTTTTGAATCTTGTTCTTTACTATAATATGTGCTTTTCAAAGATTTTGACACTTGGCTTTGTTCAGAGAAACGAGGAAGGTCATGAAAAACGGCTCTTTCATCCTTCGTGCGGCATCTCTGTGACTATAGCTGAATCAGATAGGAATGAAAGATTGGGCTGCTTTAATTCACGCTGGAAGGTCTTTGGGAGACTGAGTTGTGCGGAAAGTGCTTTCTAATGCACAGATTCTGTGATTTGTTTCAGAGAGCTGTGCCGGTCCAGAGGTAGTGTTTTCAGGAACCGGGAACTCCAAACTATACAGCTGTGTGTGTCAGTCTGGTCAGGGTCTGCTTGGCTTCTGCCGATGAAGTTTCCAGATTATTTTGTTACAACCTGATGTTCAAATGTGAGTGCATAGGTGTGTGTGTGTGTGTGAGAGAGAGAGAGAGAGAGAGAGAGAGAGAGAGAGAGAGAGAGAGAGAGAGGGAGGGAGGAGGGGAGGGAAGAAGGGAGGGAAGAAGGGAGGGAGGGTTGGGGGGAGAGAGAACAAATAAATGCAATACCAGTGTGAATGGATAGGTGTGTATACATGTGTGTACGTGTGTGTGTGTGTGAGAGAGAGAGAACAAATAAATATGATACCAGTGTGAATGGATAGGTGTGTGTACATGTGTGTATGTGTGTGTGTGTGTGTGTGTGTGAGAGAGAGAGAGAGAGAGAGAGAGAGAGAGAGAGAGAGAGAGAACTAATAAATATGTGAATGACTTGTGGAGGGAATCTGCTGCTCTGGGTGTCTAGGTAGCATCTTGTTAGATATAACTTGAAATTTTATTACTTTTCCATTTTGGTGAGCAATACCAAAACCAGAACCTTCTTTCACCAGAAAACAAAAGTAGACAAAATTGTCACCCAAGGTCCAAATTAGATTACAAAAGATCTTTTTCTATAAAAAGTCGAACCTCCTGCACTGGAGTGGAATTTTGAGTTTTGAAACTTTTTTTTCTAGAACCTGATTTTATTTTCAGGATTAATAAGCCTCCCCTCTCACATTCAAATGTGCTGTGGTGTTTTTGAAACAGCTTTTGGGAACATCAGTTAGATGCCACGCTCTCTTTAAGGTGTGTACTTTAGAGGGGTGGTGTCCTTGCTGTGGTGTGAGACCTGTGCTGCAGTCAATATAGGCCATTTTCTGAAGCGTGATTAATAAAATTGGGGTTCAACCTGAAGATCCAAAAAGCAAAACAGTCAGCCACTGGCCCTTCGACCTCAGTCTGAAATGGTGATCCTACCTCCTGGAATCTCAGAAGGAGACTGCCGCTCTGAGAGCTGTTTCCTCCCATTTTATAATCCTATCTACGGCTGGGATTAAAGGCGTGCACCACCCAGTTTCTATGGCAACTAGTGTGGCAACTGGGATTTAAGGTGTGTGTTACCATAACCAGGTCTATAAGGCTGACCAGTGGGACTGTTTTACTCTCAGATCTTTAGGCAGTCTTTATTAAAATACAACTGAAATGCCCCTACAATTTTCTTTCCCTCAAATAGCCCACAATGCTTCTACATCATCTGCAGCCTGATCCACTGGCAAGCCACGAATCTACTTTCTGTTTCTGTTATGGCTTTGCCTGTTCAGAGTGTCCCCCTATTCATAGAATACCATAATACTCAGTCTTGTGATTGACATCTACTTTGCAGAGCATTTTCAAGGTTTGGCCATGTTGCATGTGCAGACCCCTTATTGTTTTACTGGTGGGTAACAGTTTATTGTAATGGTCAGTGAGTGGGCTAGTGGGCTTGTTTTCAATCTTTACCTGTTAGGAATGATATTTGAATGAATATTCATGTACCATTTTAGATGTAGACTTACATTTCACTTCTCTTAGCCATGTGACTTGAGGTAGAATCGCTGGCCTTCTGATGACTTTTGGGGTAACCTTCAGTGAGCTGCCAGCAGTTGTCAGATATAGCTGCAGCATTTTGCACTTCCATCTGTAATATAGGGAGGTCCAAGTTCTCACATCCTCTTGCGGTCACACTGGCGTTTGATGCCAGTCATACTCCTGTGCTTGCGGTAGCATCTCATCATGGCTAGCATTTGTTTTTCTCACATGCTGAGCATAGTTTTCATACGTTTATTGACTGAATATTTGCCTGAGAGGAATAGCTACATAGATATCGTGACCATTTTTAAACTGAGTTATCCTTTTATATTGAGTCATAATAGCCCTTTGTGTATTTTAGAAGCAACCCCCCCTTTCCAATATATGATTAGTAAATGTTCTCCAACTTTGTGGGTTCTCTATGCTCTTACTTGTGACCTTCTAGACACAGTTATTCTGCATTTCAAGGCTGTGCCATTCATCTCCTCGTTCCACTCTTGGCTTGTCCCTTTAGAGCCATGGCCCTTTACCTGACTGTCCAAAGGAATGCCGTAACATTTGGATTCGGGGATTCCAGGGGGGGGGCTGTCTTGACACCCGTGGGATTAAAGGCTGACCAAAGGCGGTCTTTAAAAATCTAACTTAGTGCTCCAGGCATCTTCAGCATGCACCAAATTATCATAAGCATTGGTCAGGAAAGCACGTGCTGACGGCTACTGCCTGTTCCCTTCCAGTGTGTGCGGTATGCGGGCCTCTAGGACATGTCTAGGATTTCGGTCTGTGCACTCATTACTGAGAAATATTATATAGAGTGTGGCCACCAGGTGGTGACAGCCGCAGCTGTTAATCAGGAGTCTCACTGAACTGTAAGAAATATGACTCCTAAGATGGCTAACTAGTCTATTACACTTACAAGAATTACTTTTAAGACTTTGTTAACAAAATGAACCTCCCAGTAAGACCAATGCAAGTATTAAGGACATGAATTCTTAAGGTGCCCTGATCACTTACAGACTGTTTTATAGAAATTATTTTTGAAAGAGACAGTTCTCAATTCATGTGCTTTTCTTTGATTGGCATGCTTACTCTTCTCAGGTTTGCTCCTGTTTAATTTTCTTTTTAATAGGTATTTTCTTTTCAAGTATGTGTCCATGTGTGGTATATGCACAGGAATGTAGCACCCATGGAGATGAAGGCATGGGATCCCCTGGAGCTAAGGTCTGGAATATAAGCAGTTATTATCCATGCAGTGTGAATGTTGGGAACTGACCCAGGTCTGTCTGATCAACAAGTGATCTTAAGCGCTCACATTCTGCAGTCCCCAGTTAGCTGCCAGAGGAAGCGCTTGACTACTTTATTGAGTTCTTACAATGCTTTAGCAGTATCCTGTTCATTTTTCCAGCTTAAAGACTCCCTTCGTTTAGGGTCACACTGAGTGATAGAGCAGAATTCAGGCTGCCAGACTCTAAAGCCAACATATCCTCTTTTACTATCGTCCATATTTGGTGGCTTTAGCACAAGTAATAAAGAAACATCTACTGGGGCTGGAGAGATGGCTCAGAGGTTAAGAGCATTGCCTGCTCTTCCAAAGGTCCTGAGTTCAATTCCCAGCAACCACATGGTGGCTCACAACCATCTGTAATGGGGTCTGGTGCCCTCTTCTGGCCTGCAAGGCATACACACAGACAGAATATTGTATACATAATAAATAAATATTTTTTAAAAAAGAAACATCTACTATACCAGGTATCATGATAATTAATTCTCACCAATGTAGACGCAGTTTGTACTTCTCATTATTCCTAATTGCTATTCAACATTGCTTACTATTTGTTTGCATCCTCCCAGATTTCCTATGGTTATCCCTTCCTCTCTGTATCCTTGATCCCTTCCTTCTTCCCTTTCTCTTTATCTCTAGCTCCCCCTACAGGCTTGGGTGTGGGATTTAAGGGAATCAGGTTGGGACTTGGTGATGAAGTTCTCTGTGAAAGTGAGTCTACAGCTTCCTATCTGTTCCATCCTCTCCGAGCCTAAGGACCCTTTTCAGTGTTTGGTCTAGAGACACCAACTGGGTGGCAGGAGACATTGCCTATACAGTGGTATCCTGTAGCTTATTCTCCAACCCATCCTTGGTTCTCCAAAATGTCTCCAGGGTGTAAGGATGTAAGTGTTGTTATCTTTGCTTTCTACCCTTATACCCAGCTACACATCTTGATTGTAGTTATTAATTCCTATTTTTTAATCGAAGTCAAGGTTGGTCACTGAGATCTTCACTTCTGAAGATCCATAGCTTGTCAGAATCACAAGGATGAGAAGCATGGGGTCCTTAAAGGGAGCTTGTTTTAGAGCAGGCATCCCAATCCTTTAGGCCTACTAGTTACTAGCTCTTCTGGAGACTCAAATCTCCTTCCTTCCTTCCTTCCTTCCTTCCTTCCTTCCTTCCTTCCTTCCTTCCTTCCTTCCTTCCTTCCTTCCTTCTTTAAAAATACTGCTTTATTGTCCAGACAGCACAGTTTCTCTTCCACTTAACGCTAGCTAGTGGGGTTCATTAACCTATATACTTACACTGTCAGATTTAATGGACTCCTGCTCTTCTCCAGCTTCAATCCCCTTACCCTCTTCTTTCCTTCTTCCCTCTCTTCCTCCCTCTCTCCATTACTCTTTTCCTTCATTCCTCCTTCCCTTCCTCTCTTCCTTTCTTCCTTCATTCTTCTTTTTGCTCTTCCTTCCTTCCTTCCTTTCTTCTTTCTTCTCTCCTTCCCTCTCTCCCTTCCTGCCTGTCTGCCTTTTGATCTCCTTCCTTTCTTTTCCCTCTTCCTAATTCTTTTACTTTATGCTCCATCTGCACTTAGCCAATACCTAGGCCTTCCTTATCTTCTAGTTGGAGCATCTCCAAGATTCCTTCTGTTTCCCCTTTCTGTTGAGTTTTACTTTGTTGTAAATAAGAGCAGTGTGGTGTACCTGCTTACATTTATCTCCAGAGGAATTCCTGCTTAGAGGGCTTTGACTTTTATATGCACCCAGCTCTCCGTGTCTGTGGGTCCCACACCTGCAGGTTTAAAGCATTTTCAGCTACAGATACAGTCAACCAAGGCTCAAAAGTACTTGGGGGAAAAAAAGCTACCTATACTGAACATGTTCAGACATTTTTTTTTTCTACCATTGCCTAAACAGTACAGCATACCAACAATGACCTGGTGTTTTCATTGTGTTATGTACTGTGTTTTATTCAGAGGTGATTGGGAGAGGTGTATAGGAGAATGCACATAAGATAATATGCAAATACTCCGCTGTCCAGATAAGGGATTTTTTTGCTAGTCACAAGGATCTCGGAACCAATCTGTAGAGCATGAAGGAAACACTACTATCGTGCTTCTCTCTGTTGTGAAAATAAGCATTAGGCTTCTATATTTATAGCCTATGAGAGAGCATAGGAAGTAATTTCAAGACAGCTGGCACACACACTGGAAGAATATCTATCTGTAACAGTTAAACTGCCAATAGTATCTGAACATGAGAATAGTAACCCCTTGAGGGGTTAAATAAACACACTGGCATGCCTATTGCATTGACTCACACTTTGGAAAGCAGTTAATCTTTTTTTCAAGGAAATGATGTTAAAAAGGGTGGCACCGAGAGTGATTAAAACAAACTTGCTGAGATACAACTTACTTCAAGGGCTGGCATTTTTGCCATGGTCAAGGGAGGGCTGAGTATGTGGAATGGCGAAAGTCATGCCCAAATTGTGTTCCTCACACAGTGTGCATGGTAACTGCCCCATCTGTGGAGAAGGGCACGTTTACAAATAGCCTTTTGTATCTCGAGGCAACATCTCTGTGTGGAAATAAATGACCATCGACAACTGGTCATTTCCAGTCTGGGCTAGGCAGAGTGGTGCACATCTGTAATTCCCACATTTCTGTGAGCTTGGAAGGGCCCTGTGCTTCTGGCTTCTCCATCCCCAGTGCTTCCTCTGTGCCTGACAGGGATAGGGGGACTGTCTATCTTGTTGAGCAAGAGGATGGTCAGGCAGCTGGGGAGCGTGTAGAAGACTGTTCACTTGCTTCACTCCGAGGCTGAGATCTGGAGGAAGGGAATGAGAAGAGAATGAACAGAACACATGTGAATGTGTGACAAGAGTATGTGGGCAGTGGTTTTGGTCCCCTTGTCCAGATTGGGGAATTCCCTAGATATAAACGTCTGGGGGTTTCCTGGGGAGATTGGTGTGTGAGTCTGAGCAGACAGGGAGGTGAAACTCTATTCTCTGTGGTAGTGTGAGTTAGACTGCAATCCAACTGGCCCTGACCCCAAGAGGTAAAGGACAGTGTGTGTGCCTTCCTTCGAGTGCAGGGACACTGTCCTGTCTTTGTCCTCGGATAGCAGAACTCCCAGCTCTCCAGCCGTGGTGATTCTGGACTTGTATTGGGGTCTCCCTAGGTTCTCAAGCGTTTGGTTTCAGGCTGACAGTCTCCACACTGGCTCTCCCCGCTCTGAGTTTTTCATATTTGCATTGAGCTTGCTTCCAGTGTTCTAGAGCTGTCAGCCTGCATAACTACACTGGAATTTTTCCAGTCTCAGTCTCCATAGCCTTGTAAGCCATGTTTACTGAGAGGTTTCCATCTTGTACCTTCTCTTACATGTCGTCTTGCTTCTGTGTCTCTGCAGAGATCCATCTGATACAGGTCTGAGTAGTAATACCAAGGTCTCCTTAGAAACAGCATCTAAACTATCCAGTGTGGGCTTTGGAGTTAACTCTAGAGAAACTCTGCCCACATCACTATGCTGTTTGAGCTACTCTGGCTCCTCGTTTCCTACTGTCAAGCAGGTCTTATGATCAACGTGACCCCACCTTCCTAATGTAGTTCTTAAAACCAAGGGCTTAGAAGTCACTTCCACAAAGCCTCATGATACAAAGAGAGTGCTTGAAATGTGGCAACTCTTTGTTCCTCTGCAATTTGAACCAGCTCAGTACGTAAGTCTCTGAGTCTCTGCTCTTCATGGGAAACAGATCCTTTCAAATACACACAAGGCCAGTCTTCTGCAGCAGCAACTTTGTAGTTTTAAATGGGGTCTTCCTGGAAGTTGGATGACTTCAACAAAGAATGGTTGTGCTGGAATCTCCAGCCCCCGAGAAGAAAGGACAGGGGAGGTTTTGGGGAGCAGATTGTGTTTTGAAGCTGTCCACATGTACCCTCAGAGATGGCTCCCTTCCCAGCTTGTGAGCCCTGACCCCAGAAAGATCCTATCACTGTGGTTTCTGCCTCTGTAATGGCCATTTAGAATAACTTCAATGTGCTTTCCATGTGTGGAAGCAATTATGTCTGAAAGATGTCCTAGTGAAGGGTGGATTTGGAAAGCAGGAAGGGAATGAGAGGATGGAGTGACAGAGGTGAGATTTGTGCATCGAAGAACAGAGTCAAAGCCTTGGTAGAATGCACTCCCCTGTTCCATTGCCATTCCCACCTGGCACTCAGAGCGGCCTTCACACTAACCATCTTAGGCTCCATAACCAGCCACATCTGAAAAATGAGCATCTTTCATTCTTTTAATATACTTGTTACATATTTATTGTACAAAAGCAACGGTTTCAAAGTTAAGTTTATGTGTGTTTCATATTTATTTATTCATCTGGAGAAGGAACATGGCACATGTCATGAGAGAAGTCTGGACACCTTGCTGGAGTTGGCTTTCTTTTCATCATGTGGTCCTCAATGATCAAACGCAGCCATTGCAGCTTCTACTCGCTGAGCCATCTCCCTAGCTTGCCTGTTTCTCTTAAGTTGCCACTTGCCTGTGTTCCCTAAACATTTATTGTTTTATTAACAGATACATAGCCAGACTGTGAGGACATCTACTGAAAAACTTGTTTCTGGGAAGCAAACGGGAATCTTGTGAAAGAGCAGTGTATATCCTCGATTGCTATGCCATCTCTCCAGCCCCCGAAACAGCCTCTGGTTGCGCCATTCTCTGAGCATAGGAACAGAGATGGCTAAGTAGAACAGTGAAGACTGCAGGCCGCACTCTCCTCCTTTTGCTGTGCCCTGTTCTAAACACATTATGTTCAGTGTTTACCACAGCACGCAGGAGGTACCAGTAGGTGCTTCCCATTCTCCCGCAGACACCACTGTCCATTCCTTTCATTTTGAAAATGAAAGAGGGAGACTGAAGTTTAGAACACTTAAGGAACTTACATACCTCACATATCTAACAATGGCCAAACTGGGCTTCAGTCTTGGTCATGGCCTAACTGAACCCCGTAGTATTTCCCCCACCCTCCATGCGGCCATGCCAAGGCTGAGACTCTCTGTTGATGGACACCTCTAGAAGGTTCTAGGGGCAGCTGATACCCAGGTCTTGAAAAATGAGAGTCCATTGCTCAGGCAAGGTGGAAAGGGCTATGTGCAGCAAAGTAAGAGATTCTCATAAAAGACAATGCCAGAGGCTGAAGGTGTGAGGGGCAGAGTTTTTTTTCCCCCCAAGGGGAAAGCATCTTTGGATCTTTAGGTACAAGGTGCTGTGGTTCTGGAGAAGATGGTAGGGTCAGCAGGAGCCAAATGTTATGGAAAGTTCTGTTCTAAGTTAGGAAAGGTGGACTCTACCCTGTGAAGATCTTCTAATGGTTTCCTTGACTGATATGTAGTTAACTGTAATCTTGTGTATTTGGTTTCTGGTAACTTTATGGGAAAGCTAATGGCTCCAAAGGGGGCAACCACTCCTTCTTCATGGTTCGGCCTCCACATATTGTGTCTATGACCCCTCACACACTGGCTTTTGTTGATCATTCAGTTTTGCACCGTAATATTTCTTGAGCATCTATTGTTAGTAAGTGAGCTGGGTATTTGGCTAACAACTAGAAAAGTGAAGGGCACAACCGTGCTGATCAGCATACATTTATTGGGAGGAAAGTTGCATATTTGTGTGATTTGAAAGCAAAAGGTAAGATGCTGTGTAATGGGTGTATTTGAAGGGAAGAGGATGTCTGGTAGAAAAGGTAACAAGTATTAATAGCTAAGAGCCGGCTCTTCTCTGTTACTCTTCTCTGGGTTCGAATCCCAGCTCTGCCTTATATTTGCTATGTGACATCAAGCCAGTTACTAAGTTGCTCTGAGTCTCGACATCATCATGTAATAACTGCATATCTTAACATTAACCACCTCATAAGGTTGCTATGAAGATAAATCGAGTGAAGGCTTTAAAGTTACTTAGTCCAGTGTGAAAGCAGGAACCCTGAAGTGACAACGTTCCCCAGTAGATGTCACTGCTACCTAGCGAGTTAGGTGAGATAATATCCTGAGTTCAGGCCGGCCACTTAACCATCCCTTCTGAAAGTTGGAACATAAATGGCTTTCCTCTCAGAAAACAAAACCCCGAAGAGGGTTAGTGGACTGTGAGCTGTGTGACAGAGAGGAGCACCCGTCACTTTTTCATCAAAAGATTTTCGTGAGCATTCCAAACTTTCTGTATATGGGGTCTTTGGCAGAACCCATTTTTCTCTTTGATTCTAAAATGCATGGGTTGAATTCCATCTGCTGTGTCAGAGGGCACACACCCTTCGTGAGGAGGTGTGCAGACAGCGACTGGTTGAGCTTCCAAGGGGCTAACGTGGGGAGAGGAAAACAGAGCACGCACAGAACCATGAGAGGCAGCAGCAGGTGACTTTGGAGAGAGGTGACTTGGGGACAGTTAGGGTGGAGACTATTGCTCCATTTTTCTGTGAACCAGGAAAGGCCAAAATGAAGTCATTTGGGTTTTTCTTGCCCATGACCTCTAGAGTCCTCAGCGTAGGCACAGCTGTGGGTGAGAATTCCCTCTAGTTCTTGATTCGGACATGGCCAGACTTTGAGGTAAAATTGATAGGCTGAAAGCACAGAGGTCATCATCACCCACACTTTTCCTTAGACTTCCATAGGAAATTTCCTTTGGGCTTGTTTTTGTATTGTGTGAAAGGATGCAGGGATGAATAATTCATGGCTCATTTCTTCCAGCTGTTTACAGTCCGGGCTTTAGTGGGAGAGACAGGCATGGACGACTGTGGATGCAATTCAAGATTTTAAATGGTATATTTTAAATGCTAGTAGAATTTGGAAGAAGGTGAAGTTGAGATGACATGTGGCTTTTGTATTGAGGGATGAGCAGGAATTTGTACTGTGGAGGAGAGCAAAACACTCCAGGTAGAAACACTTACACATACCCAACTTAATGGGAAGACCAGGGGCTCTTGCTCTGAGCTGAAGGTCTAGGTGCTTGGGCAAGATATGAGATTCTATCTTGAGCTTCAGTAAGGTACATGGCACTGAGACAGCCTGGAGCTCTATTAACAGAATCAGAAAATGTTTCGCTCTTGCAAACACCTTTCTACGTTGTGGAATCAATTGATTTTATACTGTCTATCTCCTGGCTAGGCATTGGATGTTAAGTTCAGGGCTTGGCCAAGTAGGGTAGAGGAAAGTCCCTTCTTTTTCTTACAATACTTAACAATAAACATGTGCTGGTCTCCCCTTATCAGTTTCTCTGCTGCTGCCAATAAGATGTTCTAGGACTTAGCTCAGTTCTTACACCAATTACCTGAAGTTAGCACAGAACCAACACGTAGAGAGCTTGATTTTGCAAGGGGCCCCACTTCCTGATCCCATTGCGGCAGCCTTTCCAGGAACCAGGCTACAATTACCTTGGCTGCTAATCAGGAGACTCCCGTCTTGGTAATTTACAACAATGGCATATAGAAATCTGGGGACACTGTTTTTATGTCTACCAGTTGCTTATACAAAGATACAACTGAACATGAGTGAAGGGGGATGTCCTTCTGTATGCTGTGAATATGTGTTGCTTTTACTGGTCGATGAATAAAGCTGCTTCCACCAATGACTTAGCAGCATAAAGCTAGGCCGGAAGTTCAAAGAGTCAGAGAGAGGAGGCAGAGTCAGGGAAATGCAATGTAGCCACCTAAGAAGCAAGATGTGAGGTAACAAAGCCACGAGCCTCATGGTAAAATATAAATTGTAGAAATGTGTTAATTTACAGTTAGAACCAGCTGGTAAAAAGTCTAAGACATTGTAACTGTAATTGATATTAAGCCTCAGAGTGATTATTTCATAAGTGGCTGTGGAAACGAGTGAGCTGGAACCCACGGGTGGAGAGAAACCAATTCAGGGAGACCAACAAATGGAGAAAGTCTCCATTTACACATGAGCATAAGGCAAAGCTGGAAAGGGCCCTGAGTAGGGCAGCTGTCTCGCCTCTGCTTGGGGTGTGCTACTCTCCTGGGCTACTCTCCTGGAAGCTTTTATCAACCCAGAACCCTGGCTGGACCCCTTGCTTGGGCTTTATTGGGGGAGGGCTCTATTGCACAGGCTTCATTGGGCATTGGTGATTTTAACTGTTTTTCTATGTGGGGCTGAAAATTCCTTCAACTCTAGAGACGTAATTGATTCCTTTGGCAATCAGGCCTTTTTTTTTTCTGTGTGTGGGTTTTCAGCCCATGGCATCTCATCAACTCCCCCTTCAGCAGGTCTGTTTGAAAGGGGCATCCTAGGAAAAGCAAAAGACTCTTCTCTCACCCTCATCACGGGGAAGTTCTAGGGTCAAGAACTGGAAATGAAGACCCAATAAAGGTGACCGAATATACATTTTTTATTATCTCATAATACCACTAAGGATAATTTGGAGTACATGGAACAATTTGTTGTGGCCCTTTTGAGGTATGGCCCTGGTTAAGGATGAAACCATCGGCCTCAGCATCCAGTGGCTAATGACAGCGATGATGTCAATGGCTGCTCGTCTTGTTCAGTACTCTCTGTCAGGAGCTGTGAAAGACGCATTATGGGGATGAGCTCATCTTAGCCACACCGTCATTTTACAGGGAAAGCAGGATGGCATACAGCTAAAGTCTCTGCCTCCTGCAGCCAGGCTGCCTGGGTTCACATTCCTGCTGTGTCTCTTTGGAAAGTGGCCTAGCCCATCCCAGTGCTCACTGCTTCCATACCTCAGAGGGGGATCACCTAGGCTACCTCTGCTGTCAGCACTAACTTCTGGAGAGGGCATCTCAGGAGCTTAGGTGGGAAGCAAGTTGCCTTTGGCCTGCAGAGTTCATGCTTTTCCAACCCTGTTTTGTTGCCAGCTGGTTCCATCCATTCTTCATTGTGAATGAATTCGAGATATTCAACAGGTACGAGCAATCACCAGAAAGCTATTTGTTGTGATTGAAAAACACTCAAAGAAATGGAGTGCCTCATAGATGATTTAATATTTTAAAGGTGGCGCATGCGAATGAGTCAGCTCTGGGTATATGAGTGAGTTTACATTCCACATCAAGGTTTTACTTAAAGTTTACATTTTGTTTAAATTAGAAGTAAGATCAATGTAATATGGCTTAAACCTTTCTTAGAAATTTATGGCTTCTTTTAATAAACCCCATAAAAGACACTTTTAAACATATGCAGTGTTCTTAATGTAATGGTTCCATTCTCGAAATATATAGTATTTAGGTTGCATCTAAAATGCTGTAAAAGTATCACAAAGGCTGTAAAAATATTGTTAACGGGAAGAAATCTTTTAGGGGAATAAATATTTTCTTGGAAAGGGAAAAAGCTCTGAACCTTTTAGGCAGGGAATGGCTTAGTTTTGAAAAATAACAATTTGCCTTTTTTTTTTTATGTCCTTTCTTTGGTTCCACTCTAGCCAATTATTAGATTAAAGCAAGCTGTCGCTATGTGCCCTAGAAACTCAGACGGATTTGATGTTGTACCCTAAGTTTGCGAGGACAAGTTCCATTTAAAGCTTTAATGAGGTCACGGGAATAAAGAAGGAGGCTGGCTGAGGCTTTTGTGTTATTTTAGGACTGTATTTTAGAATTACGGGGCTTGAATAAAGCCGTGAAAAGAACCTAGGGTTTGGGGTTCAGAGTCGCTGTGTGAGACACGGTGTGGTTATTAACTAGGTTTGTGACCTTGGTAAAAGAAATCACTCAAGTACTCTAAGGCTCAGTTTCTTGGTTCTGGACAATAGGATGAAAATACCCACGGACACCATATGATCTCACTTGCCGGATATAATAGAGTTCATCTCTCAGAGGCTGAGGGTAGAATGGTAGTTATTAGAGTGGGTCATAAGCAAAGGTTGGCCCATGGGTGTTAAATTATGGTAAAAAGGAGTGAGGAGCTCTGGGATGCTGTCACCAGCAGATGCCTGTGGATGACGGTAATACCTGAAAAGCTGATCTTGAATAATCAACATCAACAGCATGACCAGTGTTCCAGGAATTAGGCATGTTTCACCTAATTTGAATATGATATAGTGTATAGCTGGGTCAGAGCATACACAGTACCCCCACAAATATGCACAATTTGATGATATAGGAATCAGTTACAATAAATTAAAAATACAGAATGTCTTAACTAGGATTCTATCACTGTGAAGGGACACCACGACCACGTCAACTCTTATAAAGGAAAACATTTAACTGAGGTGGCACCTTACAGTTTCAGAGGCTCAGTCCGTTATCATCATGGGAGGGAGCATGGTGGCTTGCAGGCAGGTATGGTTTTGGAGAAAGAGCTGCTGCATGTTGATATGCAGGCAACAGGAAGCAGACTGAGTGTTACACTGAGGGAAGCTTGAGCAAAGGAGACCTCAAAACCCTCTACCACAGTGACACACTTCCTCCAACAAAGCCACATCTCCTAATAGTGCCACTTTATTTATGTGGGGAGGGGCATTTTCTTTCAAACCATCACACAGAAGAAAAGAATCTTGGCTCTGTCCAGTTTGCAAGGCTCTTGTAGATCTTGTGAGATAATGGTCAGGGAAGTGTTTTGTGAGCCAGAAAGCACACATGGACCTGTTTAGTTGACAAACTTTTGTTGAACACTTGCTATATGGAGACACGAAACATTAGTGATCCCGGATGACTTTGCTGAGGTCTTTCAGGTCAAACTTGCTATCTCTCCCACTTCCTTTTGTCTTTACTGTGTTTTGGTCAAGCCACTTCTAAATTTTCTGCACTGACGTATCCACTCTAATCTTAACAAGGAATGTTTTTACCATTCTCTGGTGATCAGTTACGCACTCTGTACTTTGGTCCCTGTATTAGTCAGGGTTCTCTTTAGAATATTTTCCACAAAGTATAACTTAAGGCATGGGTAGTATGACTAATAAATGGATTGATAAATGTGGTGAATAAATGCCACATCATAGCTGGGAAAGATCCTGAGTCCAAGCACTGCATATTGCAGATGAGCAAACAGAGGTATTCCGTAGGAACGTGTGGCAGCCAAACTCAGTGTGAGTTTGTCACTTGAGAGGTAGGAATGGAAACCCCAACTACATATACATATATCAGCAAAACGAGAAGGCCTCTTGTGCCCACTGTACACAGGACTGTCCCACATAGCATAAAGCTTACCCTAGTCTTCATGAATAGATGGTCTTGAAGTGAGATGGACAATAAATGGACGATTGTGGTAAAATAGTAAAGCTTGACCAAGTAGAAAATTCTAGTTCATACAGCTTTTCTTTCTTATATCCTATTAAGCATATCAATGTTTAGTGTGTGCTCTCAGATAAAGTATACTTTAGAAAGATTTATCAGTCTAATAGACTATAACATATTTGATGCTGACAGCCATTAAGTCATCTAAACTAATTTCTCTGAACTAATTTTTCTTTCTCTTGTTTTTGACACAAGGACATAGATAGCATAGGCTGGCCCTGAACCTTCTCTCTAACTATATCTGGCTTCCAGCTCCAAATCTTCCAGCTTCTGCTTACCAAGTGATGGGATTACAAGTATGCACTACCCACCTCCCTCATTCTCTTCTTGCTAGCTTTGTAATGTAGCTTTCAATCGCAAATCTCAGCGCAAACAGAACCCCCAAAGCATGGAGGGCCAACTAGCCCAAGATTAACTCCATTTTAAAGAGATGATGGATTGAAGTCCCCGCTTCCTTTTATCTGCAGCTCCTGTGAAGCTGTTTAACTATCCATACTGTAACCATCAAATGAAAGTAGCAATGGATACTTTGAGAATCAAAATTTCTAACATATAACGACCATTGGACAGTGCTAACACATTATGTTTGCTCAGTATGTTATTTATCATTATTTATCTTCATAGAAACATGATCACAAGTACCATGACATACACACATATATACCATATATATATACAAACGTATATACACATATACATATATAAATACATATTTGTCATATTTGTATTCAGGGTGTTTATTTTATAGTTTTGTTAATAATACATTTCCAGTCTTCAAGGGAACATTTTAGAATGCATTTTCTTTTTTTCTACTTCTCTTAGCATGGCCATAATTTCCAAGCTGAAATCATTGACTAAGATCATCCATTTCCAGATGAGGAAGATCATTGTCTTGTATGAAATCTCAATAATTTTCCTAAAGGGATTTTTTTTTCTCCTTTGTTCTGTGACAAGCTTATTCTGCAATGTTTTGGTTGTTTTTGTTTTGGCGAAAGAGATCCAACTCAGGATTTGTGCATGTTGAGTAAACGCTTTCCCACACTGAGCTACAACCCCAGCTCCTATCCTGGCATGTTCTCCCTTTAGGGTCTCTTGTTACGTTCAGTGCTATTTACATTTTTATTCCGAATCCTCTCTAAAACTGACGCCCACTTCAGCTTCCTTGTCACTGAAGACGATTTTCTCAGGTCATGCCATCTTGAAGATCAGAAATGAAATCTGTATCTAACAAAGTCTACCCTTCTATGGTAGACTCTTTCAACTCCACCTAACATGTTCAGGAAAGCTTGGGCTTCCATGTGTGATCTGTGAGCCATTCCTTGATGTTCCATTCCCCACAGATTTTCATCCTTCTTGTCCCTGCCTATATGAGTGGTTGCAGAAATCAATGGCACCTCATAGAGCAATTCATGTCTTCTGTCTGACTTTGAATGCAATCAGTGATGTTGTTGCCTACCACGAACTACTTTATCACCAGCTCCACTGTGAGAACTCATGAAAGCACTTCAAAGTTATTGCTTATACTGTGAAGATCAAGGTTCAATTGGACTCTTACGACTACACGTACTCTTCTGAGTCCAGCTCTCAGAGTGTCTTGCACCCTCTCTCTAATGAAGCTCTTAAAGTAGTTCTGTTTAGTTATTTAAGATACTGGACTCACAGCTCTCTATTTAAAAAACTTAATCCTTTTAATATTGGTGGCTCCTTTCTATTAGAACTTGGGTTTGAGCCCAGGGACCTGACTGGTATACACTCACAGTGATTTATGTCAGAGTCTTCTTAGAAATCCCTCCCCTTTCACTTTGGCCTATTTTCCTTGAAGCAAACTTATTCAGTTCTACAACCTATTACTTTAGACGCAAATAGTTCTTAAAATACCCAACTTCTATATATACCTTTTGTGAGAATCTCACAGCATTTTTATTTGTTTATGCAAGCAGATATTTGTTTAGCAAGTACCCATTGCAAACTAACACATGTCAGTGTGAGGGGTTAGCTAGTTGAAAAGCATAGGCAAATCTGCTAGTGGGAACAATAGATTCGAAGCCCAGAGTTGAAACAGGAAGTGCTCTCAAGAGTGAAGCAAGGTCATGCTTACCTAAAATAACCAAGAAGAACACTTTGACACGAATAGAATAGAGTAGAATGAATAAAGACGGGGAATTGTGGAGGATGAGGCTGGAAAGGTAGGCCAAGGCCAGTTCAAGAAGAACTTTATGTATGTAATAAGAAATTTAAATTTTGGGAGAGAGAGAGAGAGAGAGAGAGAGAGAGAGAGAGAGAAGAAAAAGAACATGAAGTTGGGTGAATAGGGAGGTGGGGACGTTTTAAGAGCAGCTTCAGAGGGGAAAGAATATGATCAAAATACACTGTACATTTTTTTAAAAAGCCAATAAATACAAAATGAGAAATTTTGGTAATCCTGAAAATTTTGATAAAGTAATGCAATCTTTTAAACAGGAGGATTATATGTGTGCTATAGAAAAGGTTGTGGGGCAGTGCAGAAAGTGAACTGGTTCAAGTCACAAGAGGAAGTATGTTCAAACACACTCATTCACACAGCTATGAGAACGGATGGCTACCACTGAGACTGTGATATATCAGAGAGCATGAGACGACATGTTCCTCCTGGACTGCGGGGTAAATGGAGAAAGACCCCAGAGTCTCAGGCCAATGAAATAGACTTCTGATGTCTTTAGCCTGAGAAAAAAGATACAGAACATTTTTGGGGGGGGTATGGAGAAATTGGGGTTTAGATTGACAGGAGGACAGATGTCAATAATGTATGATTGATACAAACTTGAAGCTTAGGGGAATAAAACTGTGGTAAAGATACTTATTTGTTCTGTCAATTTCTAGGACAACCTTGGCTTAGATGCCTGTATATGGTATTGGGGAAGGAAATAATCACTGTATTAACTAATACTTATTGGTTGCTTTTAGTGTTGTGTTAATTTTTCTAGCACATGAACCCTTTTGTCATGTTGGTTCTTATAGCACCGGTAAAGGCAAGATTTAAGTCAGTTTGCATCACTGAGGAATGAATGCCAATGCAGTTGCAGTAGAGTCAGGCTAATCAGACCGTGTAAATGAGGACTCAAAGGCAGACACATCTGAATCCAGAAGGAAATGTTCTCGTTACTCGAATGACACTTTTCTGGGTCAGGCATACTTCACTTTATATCCTGATTCTGTCATCCATTTATTTTGTGACCTCGCTTAAGGGATCAGACCTCACCAGCCCCTTCTTTATTGCATATAAAATGCATTTAAACATGTCTATCTATCTCACAGAGTGGGTGACACACATGTGGAAAATAATACAACATGTTGCACAATGGGTATTCACAAATGGTAATATAGTTGGACATCTCCATCACCATATTTTCCTCTCTTTAGCTAGTTCTCCAAGTTTAGATATTTGTTGTTCATTTAAATTGTTTTCTTTTGGAGCTCAGCTTTCGGTACTTCACAGCTGGTAGAAAGTGTTTTTGCTTTTTAAGACAAGTCAAATTTGTTGAAACGCAGCTAAATATTTTAAAAGCCTAATTGGATAGCTGTATATAGAAGAGTATAAAAAATGAATGAGTGAAATATGATTCATACCTGTTTTTTTGCTTGTTTTTTTTCTTTTTGTATTTGGTCTTCAGATTGGTCAAATAAGACAGTCAATTATGATGAACTAAATTCCTATTGAAATCTGTTTCCTTGAAGCTGGAGGATATGGAATGTGAAGACAGACTCCAGACCACGAGGTGCATGCTTGTTCATGTTTCTGGGGAGCTCCACAGCATATGAACAACCAGATTCATCACTGTCCCTGGAAAGATGCTTGAAATGAGACAGCTTAATAATTCAAGGAGCCCTGGCATTCATTTTATTGATGATTTTATTTAATTATGAGAAAAGTTTACTCAGTATAATATTTGTTGATCTTTTCTTCTGTAATTAACAGTTCATGGTCTTTTTGAAGAAAAAGGTAACTCTTCCTTAGATATACATTGCTTCCTTAGTATGTTAATGTTTCCTTTCAGTTGTTTATCATCCATTCTAGAAAATTTACAGCCCCTCATTAAATATTGTCTCTTTTCTTTCTGTGTGTTCTCTGCTGAGACTCCACTTAGAGATACCCATCCAACTGTTCCCTTGTTCCTTATTCAAACCCACACATGCACACAAAATCTTTGCATATCTTAATTCTATTTACTTATGTCCTTGTTCAAGCAATTATCTTTCAACAAGATTTTTGCTAACATGAAATAAACATTTCTCATTTATCCACAATGCCACCATTTACAGTATCCTTGGCTTCTTTATGAACATTCATATTTTCATCTGGTGTCATTTCCCCTCTTACATTTTTCCTTTTCCTTTTTTTTTTTGTCATGAAGACTTTCTGGTCATGAATTCCTTGTCTTACTTGTTTTTTTTAAAAAAAAAAACCCTCTTATTTTACCTTAACTTTTCCATCATTTGTAATTATAGCATCATCTTTATTTTCAATAGATGTTTTCACGGAGAGTAAGTTTTAAGTTGGTGGATTTCTCTGCTCTCAACTCCTTAAGGGAATTCTGTAATTGTCTCCTCACTCGCATTGTCATCCAAAACAGTCTGTTGTCATTGATACTTTGTTCTGTTGTCATTGATACTTTTTTGCGCTGGTACAGGGTCCTGAACTGTTAGTCCATTTTTTTCTTGCCTTCTTCTAAGACCTTATTTTCATTTATTGTTTTGAAACATTTGTGTGCAGTTTGATTTAACAGTTTTTCTTCATATTTTTGATAGTTTCTTTTATTTTTGAGAACATCATGCATGCATATTATATGTTTTGCTCAAATCTAGTCCTAGCTCTTCCCCTCTACTTCTTCAAATTCTGTGTTTATGCTTTTTCTCAAATTAATAAAAATTTTGGCTGTTCTGTCTTCACATTCTCTTTTTACTCCTTCTCTCTTTTATAAACTGTAATTTAACATACACTTGGTCCCTTCCTTTAAGTTGTCCCATGCTGATGTTGTCTCTTCCTTTTTTCCCTCCTCCTGTTCATCTCCCTCCTCTTCTTCCTCCTTCTCTTCCTTTTCTAATACAGTTCACATCTCTAAAAGTTTTATTTACATGGTTTTATACCTCCCATGTCACTACTTAACTCTTTAAATGCATCGAATACAGTTATAAAGGCTGTTTTAATTTCCCTTTTGCAGATTCAACATCTGTGTTAGTTATAGCTTGGTTTTGGTTGATTGGCTTCTCACTATAGGCAATATCTTCCTGTTCTGATGTGTGCAGCTTTATTGGATGTTATGCGTTGATACTGTGACTTGTTGGGTAGTGATTGTTTTCATATTTTAATAGTTCTTGAATTTGCTGAGGCAAGGCCCATGTGAGTGGATGCTCAGCACCCCATAATGTATGTGGTCACTAATCTGTCAGAATTCATCTGCCATGTTTCCAGTCCTGCACACAGCCTGGCGGAGGTATCTTGTATTATTTCTGTAAATTCTTTCTCATGGATCAGGTGGTTCCTTCACAGGCTACACTCTGGTTAGTACATGTACATGATCAGTACAGTACAAGTTGCTTCCTCTCTTGTTCTTTCTTTCATGTAGATCTCTTCTCTCTCATGAACTGGAGCCTCCTTCCTCTCCCCCACATTTTGCTGTGTCTTCTCATACCAGGGTGTTTGCTAGACTCTTCTTGACTGAGGATTCACCAGAGAAACAGAACCCTACTTGTCTTAAGTATATTTGCTTGTGTAATTACTGAGGCTTACAAGTTCCAATTCTGTCAACAGATAAAAGAATCTGGAAGCCAATGTCACAACTAGTATGGAAGATGGTCTGTTAGGTGTATTCCCACTGGATTGGTATGATAATTCATTTTAATTGTCAACCTCTTGCCATCTAGAGTCATCTGGGAAGAGTCTCAATGAGGGACTGTCTAGATCAGGTTGACCTGTTTGTATTCCTATGACGAATTGCCTTGATTTATTTAACCGAGGTTGACACCTGCCCACAGTGGGTGTCTGCATTCCCTAGGAAGACATTGAACTGTGCAATAGTGGAGAAAGCAAGAAGAGCACTAGCATGTGTGTATTAATTCCTTTCTCTCTGCCCTTGACTCGGGATGTACGTCGTGTGAGTAGCTACTTCACATTCCTGCTACCTTGGTTTCTCCACGCAGTGGCCTTGTGAGCTAACATAACCTCTTTCCTCACTAAGCTGATCGGACAGGGTGTTTTATCACACCAGCGGCAAATGAAACTAAAGACAGTTGGGCAAAGTCAGCCTTTTGCGCTCTCGAGGGATTCCATTGACTGAATGGAGAGCATCTACAGTGTGTGTGTGTGTGGGGGGGCAATGTACTTTACTCAGAATCTTCCAATAAAAAAGTTAATCTCATCCCAAAAACAATATTACAGAAAGACTCAGAATAATATTTAACTGAATATCTGGGCATCCTGGATACTACAGCTGAGCTGAGTTGACACAAGATTAACCATCGCCTTCCCTTTCCATAATTGTCTGGATACTCTCTTGGGGTGGACCTCTAGAGCAATTCTAGGGATGAGTTGATTGGCTTTTCAACATTCAAAGAATTACCAGTTATCTTTGTTGCTTGATGTTCAGTGTTTTGTATCATAAGTGTGCATGAGTGCAATCTCTCTCTCTCTCTCTCTCTCTCTCTCTCTCTCTCTCTCCCTCTCTCTCTCTCTCTCTCCCTCTCTCTTCTNCTCTCTCTCTCTCTCTCTCTCTCTCTCTCTCTCTCTCTCTCCCTCTCTCTCTCTCTCTCTCCCTCTCTCTTCTACCTATCTCCCTATCTCTTGGTTTTTTTTTTTTTGGTCTTTCAGTTAGAAACATAAATCTACTCTCCTTTATTCTGTGCCATCTCATTTGGACACAACAAAACATCTGGTATAATTTTGAAAAGTTTTGCATATATTGTTCTGTCTCCAAATTCTTTATTCTTTTCCTTTGCAGTGTGTAATCTCTGTTGTTTATCTCCTCCAACTAATTAATTTCAGGCGTTGTAGTAGTTGTTGTCTCTAGAATCCCAGATGGAAGCTTTAAAAACACAGTCCAAAAGTTAAACCTAGCTTCTGAATCTTTAATTTCTTGAACATTTGAAAAGTCATAAAATTGTTTCAATCACTTACCTCCTCCTTGCATCTTCTGTGTCAGATTTTGGTCACTTTCTGTTGATTGAGTTTCTCTTTCTGGTGGAGCGCATTTAGCTATGGGTTTTGTCAGGTACTTTTGAATGGAATGCTAAACATTTGGAATGTTATTTTTTGTGTGATTCATGTTACATTATACTCCTAAAAGTATTTTCTGAGCTTCAATTACAGAGGATATATTGCTCCAAATTAGCTTAATAATTTGGGATTTTGCTTTCCTTTTTTTTATTAAGTAAAATCAAAGAAAGTCTAATTTCGTACCATAGCAGAAAGTAATCCTCACGAGCCCTTTGTCTCATGGCCTATCAGTGATGAGGAGTCCCACTGTGCACGGCAGGAATAGACATTCTTCTTGACTCTCTATGAGGGAAGGAATAAGTCCTTTTAATCTTGTCAGATTCATAGTCCTGCCCCTTTCCTCACAGCCGACAGCTACCAAAAGGGGACCTTGGAGAGAACTCAGTGGATGTTGGGTGCTTTGACCCCCATGTGGCTCTCTACTTCTTCAGCTTTCTTCCCTGAGTGTCCCAGTTGCTCTAGTATGCTGTAGGAATTCCTACTGCCAGTAGCCTTTAAGTTACCCGCCTACTTGGGCCTCTTATAATATTTATGCCTTTGTAAAGCGCACGTCTGGCCTCTTTTCTGGCTGTGGTATTCGGTTGCTGTTCCTTGTTCCAGCAGAGGATTGTGAGTCTACCCCCAAATAAATAACCATCTATTGTACTCAATTCTGAGCTAGTGTGATATTTCTTGTAAGCGTCCTTCTTCACTAGTATATCACTTGATTTCTCAGTGCAGAGACACTGTTCTCTCTCAGTTGCATCTCCCATGTGGTGGCCTGGGAACTCTTTCTAGACAGTAACCTGGGGAAATGATGCAATTTAACTCCTTTACTTCTGGTGCCTGACATTTCCTTGGCATTGGTGTCTCATATATAATGTTTTGAAATGACACCTTGGGTGTCATTTCTCGGGTACCATACATTTTGTTTGTTTTTGAGACAGGATCTCTCCTTGATATGGAATTTATCAAGTATGCTATGCTGGTTGCCATTGAACCAATCTGTCTTGCTCTATCTCCCAGTGCTGTTTGACCACACCAGAGTTTTGTTATTTATTTATTTATTTAAAAAAAATAATGAGTTCTGAGAATGGAAAACAAGTCCTTATGCTTTTATGACAATCATTTCACTGATTGGCCTATCTTCCTGGCCCCTTTAGAAATTCTTTTGACGTGTAGACTGAAGTATAAGATGTGGGGTGTGGGGAAAAAAGAGCAGTGGATAACAAATGCTAGGCTTTTCGATTAAATCGTTGTTGGTAGCATCATTAACCACAGGATATGTAGACACGCAGGACCAGAGATGTGATGTGTCTGCGCTCTTCCAAATGTCTGCTGATCATGTCAGAGGAGAGGGCATAACCTCCGTAGATAACTCCAGGTTGGAGTTGGTTTGGGGCATCTTATGCATAGACATGCATGAGCACATACAAATATACACGTAGGCTGTAAATACTCATAGAGGAAAAAGATCTCTGGGAACCGATAGCAGAGGCTTCAGTTCCAAAGAAAATCATAACAATTACGGACGCTGCAAAGATCCTTAAGGATCCTAAGGGATTGAGATGGAGGCAATGAGGCCAGAGGAAAATTGGGTGAAGGTCATGTCCTCTAGGCTTAGAGGAGAGGGTGTTAATAGAGGGGTGGTGTGATCAATCAAGTCACGTACTGGATAGAATTTCAATTAGATGAACACAGTGAGCTGACTAGCAGGAGAATAAATAGCAAGAAGAAAGTTATTTTAGACTTTCAGGAGGAGATCCCCAGGGATCAGAGGTAGGGACAAAAGCCTGGTGGAAGTGTTTGAGGGGGAAATAGAACGTGTGAGCAGTAGAGACAGCGACTATCCACAACTCTTGAGAGGCATTTTGGCATGAATAGGACAAAGATACGCAATGGAAGGCGGTAAAGAATCAGCTCATCGGCTCAATGGGAAGTCTTAACTGTCTGTCACTCTTCTGCAGATAGACGGTACTTTTTCATGGTGTTAAGGTATTATTGTGACAATTTCTATATGCACACTCCTGTAGAGTATAATTAAGTTGATGGTACAAAGGATAAAGGGACTATTTTCTTGGGATGTGGGGTGTATTTAAATGAGAAAGAATGGACTCTGGTGCGGACGTATCTGCTTTAAATAAAGCAGAAAGAAGCAAAATGAATCTGTAAGGGATAGTCAGTGGGTTGATGGATTTGAGACTATGGCATGGGAAAGTGTTACAGGCATGCATGTGGCTTAAGAGAAAGGATTCAGCCATATGCTAATTTAGGGTTGGGGCAGAAAGAGTGGCTGGAGAAAAGATGTGAAGTAGTCCATTTTGGAAAAAGGACAAGTGGGTAAATGTGGGTACTAGCAGAATTGTCTGATGTTATATATCCACAAATTGAGGATGCTAGTTAAAAGGGAATGCACCTGTATGTGTATGGGTACACGCTCATTCAGGTGTTTCCCTCTGGAAGCATTCAGCTGCTCAGGTGCAGGTGCAGCGTACCTCTTAAAGAGGCAGAGGAGATGAGGTACATCAAGAAGGAGTGGCTGGCTGGGGAGATGGCCCAGCAGAACTCTAGTTTTCTTTCTGGTGCTGTGATAAAACCTGCGAGTAAAAACAATTTAGGAGAGGAAAGGATTCATATCACTTAAACTCCCAGGTCACAGTCCATCACTGAAGCAAGTCAAGGCAGGAACTCAAGCAGGAGCTTGATGCAGAAACCATGGAGGACTCGTCTTTCTGGCTCATTTCCTAGGCTCATTCTCAGCTAGCCTTTTTATACAGCCCGAGATCACTTTCCCAGGGAATGGCGATACCCACAGTGGCCTGGCCTCTCTTAAATTAATTAACAGACAATTCCCACAAACATGCCCATAGGTAAGTTTTGATTTGGGCAATGTCTTAACTGAAACTCCATTCTCAGGTGACTCTATGCTGTATCAAATTAACAAATAGAGTAACTAGGGTAAAGTATTCGCTGTACAAGTGTGAGGTCTTGGGTTCAAATCCCCAGAACCCATATAAAGCTGGACCTGTTTCCATATGTCAGTAATCCAAATGTGTTTAATGCATGATGGGAGGCAGAGATAGGAGATTCCCCAGAAGCTCAGGACAGCTCACCTGGCAAACAGAACAGGGAATAACCACCAACTCTTTCCCAAATAAGGCGGCAGATGAGGACTAACACCTGGCACTCTGCCCTCCGTTATTCAAGGGAGAAGTAAGGCTTTTTTTTTTTTTTTGTCTTGTGCTGGACTCCATAAGGATGCAGGGCTTCCCTACAGTGTGACTGAATGTGCTATGTTGAATACTTTGCTTGAAATCAAAAAGGAGGATTAAAGATTAATGCTAAACCCTCCTTGTCTTGTCCTTGAGGTTCGAAGTTTTAATAGAAAGAAGACCTGATTATCTGGGCGATACCGCATGTGTTCTTTTCCTGTTTGTCCTGACCTTGCATCTGAGGGGAAGCATGGCTCAAGGATTGACAGGGCCCCACAGTTTGTACCAATGACATCAGAATCCTCGGGGCCAGCTTGTCAGAGACTCCCAAGAGGAAGAAATATGGAGCAGTGATTCACTTGGACTGGAAGAAAACTCAGGAGTTGGAATACACAGTCACTGGTCCTTTATCTATCTGTGGCAGTTAGGAGATACATCTGAGCCCTGTTACCCTTATCTGGAACATAAAGGAACTAAGCAGGAACTATAAAATGTCTTTTAGGTCTCATGTTCTGCAAGGATGAAGCTTGTCTGCTTTCCTGGATGTATCTCCTGTATAAGCTCCATTTTTAGTGGACATATCTAGCATACAGTCTAAGATTCCTGAGTTCCCAAAAAGAGGGAAGGAACTGGAAGTTCATTGTTATTCCATATCAGGAAATCATCTATCCAAAAGAATTATCTTCAGCTCACATCTGTTGGGAGGATTGCAGGATGTTAAGGCCACCAATTCCATACTGTGATGGTCTATTTTAACCAAGTGTTGAGGAGCTGTCACCATAGAGCACTGTCAAGGATTGTGTTAGTGTGTGTATGTACATGTATTTGTGCATGTACCTATGTGTGTGTACATGTCTGTGCATGTACCTCTATGTATTCATGTGTGCCAAAACATGTGCTTTGGCATGTGTCTATGTGTGCATGTTTCTGTGTGTGCATTTGCCTGGATGTGCATGTACCTGTGTGTAGGTATGTGCTGTGTGCATGTACATGTGTATGGGCATACACCTGTATATCTGCATGTGCCTGTATGTGTGCATGCATCCTGTGTGTACATGTATCTGTGTGTATGTGTGTGTGCATATACCTGTGTTTGTCCACATACCTGTGTGTGTTCATGTGCCCGTGTTTGTGTCGAGTGGAATGAGTAACAATAGAAAGCACAAAAACGAAAAACCTGACCACTAATGCAATCACCATTTAAAAACTAGAGGGGATCCTAGAGATTTTATTATTATTTTTTCCAGCAAAGGTTTTATAACCCATCCATTAGTTTGAGAAAACAAAGGCACAAGAAAGACACGGGGACAAAGCTCCCCCACCTGAGAGGGGGAGAGGCAGTTCTAGCTGGCAGGCTCAGACTCTTGTTCCCGTGTTCTGTCTGCACACTGCTATTCTTCATTCTAGTTGCTTCTCTCCCCTCTGCATCTCAGCTCATCACGCAGTAGTAGTTAAAGCTCTTGTAGTCACTATGACTTTGGAGAATAAGCCCACTTCCTTGGCTCCGTGTTTATCATCACTGAGAACCAGATCATCTGTCCTTACAGGACTTTCTCACTGGTATCTGTGGTATTTGCTGCTACTGAGAAGGGGCCCTGGAACCCTACCAAGGACGTTCTCATGCCCCTCAAGTCTGAGGGATGGTGAGATCAGCCATTGCTCTGGTTTTAGATTTCCCTTACCTTCCCCTCCTTTCCTCTGCTTTCCCCTCCCATCCCCTACCTTCCTCTCCTTTCCCCTTCTCTTCCCTCCTCTCCCTTCCCTTCTTTTCCCCTTCCCTTCCCATCCTTCACCTTTACTCCCTTGCCTTCTCTCTCCTCTCCTTCTCTCCCCTCCCTTCCACTTCCTTTTCTTTACCTCTCTCTTACTTACCAGAAGAAGGCTCTATAATGCACATTGGGATTAGATTTTAAAGAGCATCCACCAATAAAGCTCCTGAAAAGTCTATGATCATTACTAGCTATGAAGAGAAGCAGATGTTTTTCTTTTGCTTATGCAGATGAGATGTTTGAATATTCACAATATACTTAGACAAATGAAAAACCTTTCTAAAACTCAGTAGCTCCTAAGGACTCCACATGGCAATAGTCTCAGTTTACCATCAGCATGGATAAATGGATGGGGGAAACTTGCTGATTTTCTGAACAAGAAGGGGGTCATATGATAAGCCCAACATATCGCTAAATTGGATAAACATTCCAAGGAGGAAGTGTGCAGTGCGAGTCTGGGGGTGAGCCCATCCTGAATCCTGGCTTGTTGACTGATGGGAAGTAGTTCTGATGGAAACCATTGGAGGCAAAGGTGTCACACAGGCCAATACCAAAAAGGTGGGAAAATGAAAGTGTGTGTGTGTGTGTGTGTGTTTGTGCAACCATGTCTGCTGGAGTGGAACTATTTAAGGAGACCATTCTCATTTTCTAGGTAGAGCACTGAGACCAGCAGAGATTACACTTGCCCTAACCTTAGTGTCAGGGGAGAGGGCCTTTCAGAGCATGTAGTGTTTTGAGTCTGTAACAGCAAGTCTGTTTCCACATTGGAGTCCCGATCCAACTTTATCATGCACGGAGAACCGGCATTCTGGGTCTTCCTCTCCCACTTGCTGACGGATATGGAAGGGACGGAGCCAACACTCAGCACATGATCAAGTGCTCTTCCTGGGGGAAACTGCGGGCTCTACTCAGTCTGTCTACACTGCGTGCACTCACTCTAAAGACCACACACAGCTACCTGCCCAGGAAGCAGATTTCACTTCCTGAGTCTCCTGTTCACTGTCCCACTGGCCTTTTGTGTGCTCCCACAGGAGTATTTGCTAATGCCCACCTCTGCCCTTTCTCTGATTCCCTGAGAGGAAAGTTTCAACTATACACTCGTGATCTCTTCCCCGAGAGTCCACCTCTGTAGGACCCAGCAGTGACGTCAGCCTTTGTACTTCTCCAACATTCCTTCAAGCAATAATGATGGGTGCTAAATTTAGAAACCTCTGTTTTCTCTGACTAGTTGAAATAAAAACTAGCATTCATTTCTTACTTTTATTATAGCACCAGTGAATATCATGTAACTATTACCTCATTGAATCACCTCTAAATGCACCAAGGGAGTGTGGCATCATCTTTTTTTTTTTTAAAAAAATATTTGTTTATTTATTATGTATACAGCATTCCTTCCATGTATGCCTGCAGGCCAGAAGAGGGCACCAGACCCCATTACAGATGGTTGTGAGCCACCATGTGGTTGCTGGGAATTGAACTCAGGACCTTTGGAAGAGCAGGCAATGCTTTTAACCTCTGAGCCATCTCTCCAGCCCCTGCCATCATCTTTTGAGGAAAAACTTCCTAAGGTCACAATTCCTGAGTAGAAGGAAGAGACTGGAACATTCACAGGACATTTTGCCCTTTTTGTGTTTATTAGTTTTTTTTTATTATTTATACAGGATCTCATATAACCAAGGCTGGATCTTGCTTTAAAGCCAAGAATGACCTTCAGTGTCTGATCTCCTGCTTCAGCCTCCCAAGGAATAGGATAGCAGGCAAGTGCCATCACCCCCAGTTTATGTGGTACTCTCCAGACTGAACCTAGTTATTTATGCATATTACACAAGCCAAGTACTTCCCACACTGAGTATATTGTACACTGGGTACCCTCTAGAAGCAGAGTACATCCCACAAGCTGAGCATATGACCCAGATGAGTATATCCTACACTGGGTACACTCTACAAGCTGAATACATACCCAGATGAGCACATGCTATACTGGGCACACTCTACAAGATGAGTATATGCCCAGGTAAGTGCAACCTGACTGATTGCACAGTACAAGCTGAGTGCATCCTACACTGGCTACACTCCACAAGCTGAGTACATAGCCAGATGAGTACACCCTACACTGGGTATACTCTATAAGCTGGGTATATTCCTTAGCTGGGTATATCCCACACTGAGTAGTTCATTCTATACGGGGTACACTCCACAAGCTGAGTGCATCCCACATTGAGTGGTACATTCTTCACCGAATATACTCTACAAGATGAGTACATTCCACACTGAGTACGCTCAACAGAGGACATCCCCAGCTGAAATGAACTAACCTTTGTAAGCTTGTATATTTCTTACAAAAAATGAAGGTGGAAACGTATTTTTATGGAGTTTTTATATTGAATGATCAAGTGTTTGGGACATTAACTGACATCTACAAAATACTCATGTGGGGTATTGTTTTTGTTAGGATGGAAACAGGATCTCATAGGACATTATTTAGTCATGTTTGGAGGAGATAAATTGCGTACAATGAGCATGGAATAGACTCTGTAGAGCTCTCTATCAAGAACATTTTACTCTATATAGTTAATGAAGATCTGTCACCACTGGCTCTTCAGAATACCTACAGCTGATACTTCCCCCTCTATATTCAAATAAACACACACACTCACACACAAGTACACACTCAAGTTCGTGCACACACTATATACACACACCCCCGCACAAAGCTGCATAAATACACACCAGCTCTAGAAGAGGGGCCTTGTGAGGCTTCTCATATTTGTACTGGTGTGTCACCTGGTATTGCCATTATTTGGGGCTTGTTTAGGCAACATATTGTTGAGATTTTATGAGTGCAGCTTTCCTGCCATAGGTAGAAGATACAGTCTCACAGCAGATGTCCAGATGAGAATCTATTGGCAACTCATGACTACTGAGAGAGGGAGACTCAGTTTTCCTCAGGAATGAGCCTTCTAACAGGTTATCACATACCGACTAATTATATATGTGTGAGCAACACTGAGTGGATTCAGAGGCAGCAATTATATATGTATTTGTCTATGTATATGTAGCAGTAAAGAAAAAGAAGAAACGAATTTGAAAGCGTGTGGCGGATGTGAGAAGAGCTGAAGGGAGGGAGGGATGGAGAAAGTAATGCAAATGCAGTACACGTATAAAATTTTTAAAAATTAAAAAAAGTAGGTAAAAATCCATCTAGACCTACATTTGGATACAATGTAAAGAAAAGCAAAAGGAAAACAAGACAGAATTCGAGACTGTAGCTGCCTTGGGTTTTTCATTAGGTGGGCTCTGATTTATGAATATATTTTAGCTGTGCAGGCCAGTGATTTCTTTTTTGTTGAGGTTGTATCAAAATTCCAAACTGTTATTTGTCATTATTTGAAGCAAAATAATCTTGTCCCCACTCTGCCCTTCTGTCCTCTCACTCCCTCCTCTGCCTACTGGGGAAAACACTTAGGAACTCTGGTCAATGTGCATTTAGCAGTCCCCTTGGGCAAGGCACTCCGGTTTGACTGTGTGAGTAAGTTTGGAATTTTCATTTTGTCCTGAGGTCAATTTGCCCACCCCAGGAATGACACTTCTTTGATGAACTGTCCTGGTACAAGATAGATAGTTGGTGCAGGTTGACAGCAACGAGACATTAAAGATGGGAGATAGAGTGCAGAACAGATCATTTCATCCGCCCATCCTGACAGAGGACCTCTGGAATGATCCGTCTCCTCTAGGCTGTTTCTCTTCCTTCCCTGGGAAAGCCCCCACCACTCGACATTCTTCCTGTCTGTCATTTCTCTGATGCTTAGCCTAAGAGGATCTCGTTGAGATTTCATCTCAGGTCTCTCAGTACTTCTCCCAGGAGTCTCTCTCCCAGACTAACTTAAGGACATTGTATCTTATATTTTGCGATTTCATTATCCATAAGTGTTGATACATTTCTCCTAAACTTTGCAGTTTTCAGAAATATGGGCCTTTAGCTCTTAGGACATCAATGTAGCAAAGCTTTGGAATCACCATGACTTTAGTGAAATGCACCCTAATCTGTGGCATTCAAAGTAAGTCCAAGTATTTTCTTTAAAGAAATATTTATTTTAAATGGATATATATTTAAAAATAGCATGCAAAGTAATACATATCATTGTGGCATTTCTAAACAAAATTTGTTTCTGCTGATTTTTCTAACCTGTCTTCCCCCATCGCTCTGCCACTCTCTTCCCTACCCACCCTGTGACTTCCTTCTTGTTTACCATGTTACTTGTGTTATAGTGCCCTCTTACACTTCCCCCAAGCTCCCCTTTCTTTTCCAGTGTAGGTGAATATCCCCCCCGCCAGAGGTGTGCATTCAGTCACACAAACACTTAAAGTTGGTATTGACATAGGAGAGAGAGCATTTGATTAGTCATCTTTCCAAGCTGGGGTCACCTCAGTTAATATGGCACTTTCTAGACCCATTAATTTCCTGCAAATTTCACAATTTCATTTTTTTCCTTACAACTGACTAAAATTCTGTTGTGTGTACGTACCAAGCATAATACCTTTACTCAGAAAATTAATAAGTCATTATGAAAATCAGCATGGTGGTGTCTAGGAAAATTTAAAAAAGATCTACCATATTATTACCCATATGGACTCCTGGGCATGTACCTAAATTCTGCATCCTACCACAGAGATGCTTGTGCCTGTATTTAATTACTCCTCTACTCAACTGCAAGGGGATGGAATCAGCACAGATGTCCATCAGCAGACGAATAGGGTTGTTTGCTTAAGTACAAAGACTAAAAGGTATGCCAGTATAAATCTACCATCTTACAAATCCCTGGCTCGGGTTTCTGCTTCTCAGGAGTCATGTTCAGGGGATGTAATCTTCTCTGTAGAAAAGAGGTGGAGGGAGTCAGAGGAGAACACAGGATGCCTTGGAATAGCATTTTTCCATTGCACAAGGAACATTCTGTTTCCAGATACTTCAGGCTTTTCTTGAGTATTTCAGTTCCACAATAAATTAATATTAAAACAGTCAGAACCATGGCACCGTTTTAAGGAAGCTTGGTACATATGGATGTCAGACTTAATGTAGCTGACTCCTCCCCTCCCAGGCTTCTCCTCTCTCTACCTCCTCCTTTGTCTCCTCTGCCCTGTTTCCACCAGCTGTAATGAACCCACCTCCCTGGGGCTTCTGATTGGCTCTCTTCTTACCAGAGTAGGTTTTCAAGGTTCTGCTTGTAGGGAGATTCCTTGATGTTCAGTACCTCAGCCAATCCAGGAAGGGCTGCAATCACACTGCACAAGTCTCTCTTATGTGTGTGTTTGTCTTTATGATCTGTAGTCAGGACAACGACAAAGCTGCTCCTCCTGCAATTTAAGACTTCAGCCATTCTGAAATTTCAGCTCATTTCCGTTCGTGGCTTTATCAACTGCTTTACAGAGTTCTTTGGAGTAAGTTGCATTTTCTATATTTTCTGCACATCAACTTTGAGCTTATTCCTTACTCCAAGTTACTATGCCTTCATATGCAATCCACAGAGCTTTTCTTTGGTGATTCCTAAAAGATTTTCAACATGGATTGGCATGATATTAAATTTTTTATTATGAAATGCACTGTCCACAGAGAAGAGTACACATACATATTTCTGTAGATGTAAAGAAATACTGAAATGGACTCATGGACAATCAGATTTCAGGAAGTAAAATAATGCAAGCTCCTCTCAGTATACCTCACCTGTCGAGAGCATTCCCGCTTCTCCTACTGAGTCAGCTAGGATCTGGATTCTGTGTTCACTATTTTTTCTTAGCGTTTCACACTCATGTACTCCTCTAAACAGAATATTGTCTGTATCATGCAGATAAATATATAGAAATATAGTGAATATATGGAGCAAAATATAGGTGAATCTAAAAAGATTTTTGTGTGTAGCAGTATTCACAGTTTTACTGTCTATGGCTCTCTATATGTGCAATTGTTTTATTATTTCTTTTTTCTTGTTTTTAATTTTTTGTTATTATAAGCAGTGCTTTTATGAATACTCTTGTAATTATCATCCCAGGGAGACCTGCTGAGTTGTAGGGTCTGCATCTTTTCAACTTTCTTAGGTGTTTGTTGCAAATCGTTTTACACAGCAACGGTGCCAGCCTGTCTTCTGCTCAGCGGACTATGATGAAACTTTGTGTAACACATCTTGCCTTCTTCTAACACTGCCTAGAATTTCAGGATCTGCCAACCCATTTCTTGGGTAGTTGTGTCTCACTGAGGTTTCAGTGTAGGTTCCTGGTCACTGGTGAATATTTGTTGATTGTTGCTGTTCATTTTCTGGAAAATGTATGCTGAGGTTTTTGCCAATTCCCCTATTGCCACTAGCCTTTTATTCTTGATCTGTGGCTTATATTTTCCTAAGATTCTTCTATTAAATTTATGTATTATAAGTATTTTCTTACCTTTCTTTACTTTCAGCCTGCTATCTTTGGTTGAAAGCAAATTCTTTTTTATTCTCGGTGAATTCTAATTTTAATGTAGTCCAATATATCAATCTTTTTCCTGTAGGTATTTATTTTAATTTAAAAGGTCTTTTTCTATCTTGAATTCACATTGGTTTCTATTGTCTTACATGAGTTTGATTTTTTTTTTTTACTCTTAGTTTCTAATTCTAGCTGTAGCTGACATTGGCTCCTGCTAGGGACCGACTCTACTCTTTGACAGATCTGCAGAGTCAGATTGGTAGTATACTAAGATCCTAGGCGTATGGGACCTGTGCTTGTATTTGTCATTTCCCATTCTCTGACTCCCAAACTGCACTGTCTGTTATAATTCTTGATGCAGCCATGTGTGCAAGCTTTTCTTTTCTTTAGCCACATATTAGCTGTTCTTCAAGTTTTTTTTTTCAAAATCAAAGGTAGAGTTAACTTAAAATAAATATTGCAGTTTTATTGCTTTTGGAAATTGCATTGTGAAGAACAATTGGTGAAGAATTTTTATTCATGAGAAATACAATGCACCTGTCAATTTATTTAACTTTTTTAAAAAATGGTTTTCAAATCTTACCTTGTAGTTGTATATGTAAAGCTTTTATTGAAACACATTTTGATATTTATTTCTTGAACGTTTTGCCATTATTAGTAATACATATAATGTTTTATGATATTTTCTTGCTCCTTGTAAGTGTGTATTGAGCATTGTATTGATCTTTTTTACTGGAAACATTACAAAGTTTCCTTACTAATGCTTCCAATTAACCTTAATAGCTTTTAAGATTTTCTCTGTAGACAATTATAACATTTGGAAATAATGAATTATAATTTCCCTCATCATAATTTTGTACCTACTATGGGTTTGTAGTCAAATTGAGCAGCCTGGGTGGTTCCAATGTTCTGTTTCCTAGAGGCAATGCCAGTAGTCTTCTGAATCTTATTTCTAGTTTGAAAGAGAATGCTTTCAATATCTTCTAAGAAATCTAGGGTTTATTGTAGCCTTGGGTTTTGGTAATAACTTTTAGCAAATTTGGAAATCATTTCTATTTCAAATATTCTAAGATTTTATTTTTTTTACATCATGAATATTAGTTGAATTGTATCAGGTGATTTCTACTGAGGTGACATATTGTATATATGTGTGTGTGTGTTTCAGGATCTTGATGCATAATCTTGGCTTGCCTATAACTCACTCAGTAGACCAGGCTGGCCTTGTATGTACTTTGATCTGTCTCCTGAATGTTCATATTACAGCCAAGTACTATTATGCTTGATTTTTATCTTCTTGTTAAGTCAAGCCCATCAATAGATTTTTCTAATACTGAAATAAACTTAAAATTTTGAAATGAATCTTATTTATTAATATAAATAAACATCTCTAAATTTTGATGAATTAGGTTGTTAATACATTTGAATTTTTTAAAATCTATGTATTTAAGTAGGGTCTGGAGAAATGGCTCAGTTGGTAAAGTGCCTTACATACAATCATAAGGAGCTAAGATCACATCCCTACTACCCACATTAAAGAGCTGGGTACAAAAAGTAGTTAAACAAATTTGGGCTTGGTTTGCATGAATATGCAACCTTAGTGTTGGAAGGGCTGAGACAGGAGGATGCCTGGAGATCCTTGGACAGTCATTCTAGCCAGTTAGTGAGTATTGGGTTCAGTGATCGACTTTTGCAAAAGAATGTAGAGCATAAAGAAAATATCCAGCTCCCTAGCCTTTATGTAAATGTACGTGTACACACACACATACATACACACACCTTCACACATACATTATGCACATATACACAACGCATAGACAGTTTTGGCATAGAATGCTCATGTGTTCATCATTTTCTTTTCTCATTTTGAGCTTGTGGTCGGATTAGCCTCGTAGAAAGAAATGGGTAGTGCTCCCTCTTTCTATAGTTCGTGACTATGAAACACTGTGTGGCTTGATGACGTTCCTAAACGGTGAGCAGTGCTCATCTGTAAAGCCACTTGCCGTCCGTGCTGCTTGATCAGTCCTCCATGACGGAGGGCTACAGTCACACGTGACAGGATCTTCTGCTGCTGCCTTTGGTAGGCACACAGCTGCTCCGCCTGACTCCCCACCCATAGGTCTGAAGGAGGGTCTAGAGTTCCTTTCCTGTGCCTAGAATTAAACTTCACTGACTGATGGGTGGTGGGGAGGTTTGCCTGGGGACCCAATGAGTGCAATTATGGACGAGATGGTGGTGGAATCAAAGCAGTTATTCTTTAAGTCACTGCCGTTAGTTGTTTCAACACTTTACAACCCTGTTTGGTCAGAACTAGATTAAAGGAATGTGTGTTGGGTGTGGAGAATGTTTCTCTACATTGACTTTTGAGGGCAATTTCTATTTTTCTTATAAAAATGTATCTAATTTGACCTATCAGTTGGTATGAAATTAACATGGAATGTATTTGCTATTCTTGGAAACTTATATTTGTTCACTTAATATTTTAAAGACAAATAATTTATGATAGTATTTTTTTTTCAAAGAAAATCTTCTGTCTCTGGTTATATTTTCCAAAGATTTGGAAACAAAATAATAGAAGACAGGACAACATTCAAAAAGCAGAAGAAGACGAGGCCACTTCACGAGGCAGGTAACAACCACCCCACCCTTCTCACTCTTCTGTCTACTTCAGCACAACACGCATGATGTCATTCAGTGCGGAGCTCACTGGCCAGAGTACCCACTCTTTTACTTTCTCTCTAGATACTGGTTTTGGACATCTGTGAATGAATTCAGCACAGCGTTTGGAATTGAAGGTTGTCTAGACACCCTGGTGACCTGGATTAGTCAGTCACCTTCTCTACTTCCTATGCAGTGAAGCAACAGCACCCTCAAATGAGAAAGCGACCCTGAACTGGTGATTTCTCCAAGATTTGTTAAAACTCAGATTAGGACATAGAGCATTGAATATCATAATCTGTCAGCACTGGGTGCTAGAAGGACATTGATATGAAAGTGAAATATCCAATGTTCTTCCAGCCTATACAGAACTTGTAATATGCCCATGAATAGTAGGCTCCTAGAGGAGTACGTAAGAGAAAAGTAACCCTCTAAGCTGTGAGATACTGAACACTTGTCTCGCTTATGAGAACTGCAGCACACTCTCATATACTAAAAATGAATAAGTTATGTGAGGATGCTTTTTGTGTATTTACATAAAACTCCCAGAGTCTAGACAAGTGCTGGAATATTACAGATACTTGATAACCTGTTGAGTGAATCTAAGCAGAATTTTGAGTTAAACACAGTTATCTTCTACCATCTACCAGGTTGTGTAATTTTGTAAAAGCTATTTATCTAGCTTCACTCATATCCTCTATAAAATGGGAGGGACAGCTGTACCATCCTCCTAAATAATGAGGAAAGATCAATAAGAGTAATAACTACATGTCTATACACTTAGTTCTACACACAAAAGTGACAGAGTTAATAAGTGGCATATAGTTTTATTTTTCATTTATTTTCATTTACTTGTTGACACACCCATGTTAAAACATGATGTCTTAACAGAAGTAGCAGTAGTGGCACTTCAGAAATGAAAACTCTTTATTTTAAAGTTATCTTTAATTCTGATTATTAATAGTTAAGAATAGCTTTTCCTGAGTCGAAATAAAAAACCTGAATTCGAATAACATTTAACTATAAGAAATAAAATATATTGATTGAATAAAACCTATTCACTTAAAAAGCTACATTATATTAATGACATTATTAGCTCAAATTATATCAGAGCCTAAATATAGTCACAGAAGAATTGTAATTAACATTCAGTTTTTTTTTCAGGTGTGACTCTGCATGTGTCTGTGGAGTTGGGTCCTAGAAATGTTGGGGAGAAAACTAAGAGAAACATCAAGGGATTAAAGGGACCTGTGTTTGCAGTCATGTCCAGATGTGGTTCTTGCATAGAAACAGAGAGTGATATTGCTAAAATACAAAGGAGTCAGTACGTTTTCAATCCAGATTGACATCATTCAAGGCTCACACACAGCTGACATTTGTTCAATAATGTTCAAGAATGTCAAAGAATCTGTGAAAGGAAGTTTGATATCTCTAGTCAGCTTAGCATCAAGTGGCACACTGCGAAAACATGTTTTGGGCAGATGTTCTCGGTTGAAACCTTGCTTTAGAAAGTGGAGGAAAGTGGTCTATTAATAGACTCTATTAGTACAGCATCATATGTGCTTGTCTCTTGGTCATTAATTCATAGACAGATAGACAGACGTGTTGCAGGAGGACCCACTTGTTCGTCCCAGCCGCCCAGCTAGCTTAGCCCCGAAAGAATCACACAGAAATTGTATTCATTAAAACACTGCTTGGCTCTAGTTTCTTATTGGATAATTCTTACATCTTAAATTAACCCATTTCTATTAATCTGTGTATCGCCACGTGGCAGTGGATTAGCAGGTAAAATTCTAACTGGCGTCTGTCTCAGGCAGAGGATTCTCTGGCTCTGCTTTCTTCCTCCCAGAATTCTGTTCCATTTTCCCCACTTAGCTCTGTTCCTCTATAGCTCTGCTATAGGCCCAAAGCAGTTCCTTTATTAATCAATGAGAGCAACAAACACCAAAGACAGATGATAGATAGATAGATAGATACATACATACATACATACATACATACATTTTTTTTCTGTGAATCTGTATTTGTGTTTTGCTTATTTGCTTGGGATGTAATGGTAAAATGGGACGTCTATTAAATAGTGACTGAAAACCCTGGCCTGGAAGTAAGCTTCTTTTGCTCCCTTGTTATCATTTCTGGTAACATTCTACTTACTGTCTTTCACCTCTTTATCTTGTAGCCTTGTGGACTTGCGATTGCTCTTTAGACATGGCTGTGATTTTCCTTCTGTGAGCCACCTCTCAAGAGGATCCCATTCTCCCATCATCATTTGCCTTCGCATTTGACTTGTTCATTGTGATTCAGCCCAAACGGTAGGCTCCCTGTAGTCTTCTCCATTCTATAGCCTGATTTCCTCCTTGTATGAAATGCTTGAATTCACTACTAGATTTTAAGATCCTACAGCGGAAGAAAATGTATCTTCCCAGTTAAACTTTTATTTCGCAGTTACACTTTTATTTCCTATGGAAGATGTTTCCATATGAAATACTCAGGTTAATGGCTTCATTTATCCTTCTCACCAAATATTCATGCCTTGTGACACATACCTTGGCTTTCCTACCCAGTTTGCTGCAGCTCAAGGCCATGTGGTAAGGGCAGAGACTTGGAAAGTACTATTGGAACTGCCCTCGTTGTTCTTGTGCTTCAGACATTGCCATGAGAGAGTCATGATGAGGATAAGCCATGTGTGGAACAGAGTTGCTTATCAAGACTTGCAGAGTCCCTACCATCCACAGAGATATGACTAAGCCCATTGGAGGTCACTTGCATTGCAAACAAGAAGCTCCTTGTTCCAGTTGTTGAGTCTTCGCAGTTTTGTGCACAGCAACTTTAGAACAACAGCCCATGTGAGCTGGCTATAGCAGCACACATTTTAAGCCTAGCACTTGGAAGACAGGGACAGGTGGGCAAATTCAAGGCCAACCTGGGCTACATCCTGGGGGCAGGGGCAGCAATAGCAATAATAGCAACCCATAATAATAGTCAAGGGATCTAGTCCTCAATAAATTTCTTGAGATACATTCAAATAAATATTTTCTCACATTCTAAAACTAAGTATTAACTAACATTTATCCACACTTAAAATGGGGGAATAGTGTCTTTAAAAGACACTATGTATTTATTAAGTAACAATTCTAATGGTGCCAACAGCATAGCTAAGGGGTGTTATGGTTCCAGCACAGGTCAACTGCAGAGGAAAATTACCCGGATACACAATATTGAAAGATAGGACTGTAACAGCACCTCCCTGGATTTGGAACGGACATTTCTCCTAAGAAGTAGGCTACTAAGCGTGGCCATGGAGGGGGATTGGTAAAAGAAGGACTGGAGCCGCCATCATTACCAGTGTCTAATTGATTTTCAGTTGCTCTGTGTTCTTGCTGAAGCACAGCTGCGGATAAGGACCCTTTGCTAACTATTAGCCGTGAGAAACGGGTTGATAATGATCATACCGACTAAGGTTCTTTCCCATTCTTACTCTGTCCAAATTTCTTTCCTGATAATGAATTTGAACTCTAAAATTATGCTTGTACCACTTTATTATATTTCAATTACAAATTATTTCTGTGTGTACATGCGCGCATGTTTGTGTGTTTGTGTGCATCCGTATGGGGGTGCATTACCATGACTTCTGTATGGACGTCAGAGATCATGTGTGGGAGTTGGCTCTTTCTTTCTCCTGTGTGGGTGCCAAGGATGGAACTCAGGTGAGCAGCCTTGGCAGCAAGCTCCGTTACCTGTTGAGCCACCTTGCCTGCCTCGTTCTACCTCTTTCTGAGTAATATTAAGATTTTTTTTTTAAAAAAATGTGAATGCCATAGGAATAAAACCAAATGATTATAAACATCAGAGCGGACAGCATAGCATTTCTCTCATCTCTGTTCAGCGTTCAGTTCTTGCCAAGCTCTACCAGTGATCTTGTGTTTATGAGAGGTGTGCTTGCTATCATGTCTTATTTTTATCCTCCGTTCAGGTTTGTCAGGTAAACAAGGGTATGTATTCGTTCTCCTTCTCCCCCTACCGTACAACAGCAGATGGTGTAACTGCAACCCAGACAGATTAAGTGGGTTCCCGAAGATTCTACAAGTGGTAGAGCTAGAGATAAGCGCCCAGGCTGGCTGCCCTGTGGCGCATCCTACTAGATCTGATTACCTCCTTATGGAGACCTGTGCGTGCTTGTTCCAATAGTCTCGTACCGGTGGAGGAAAGCTCTCTGTCATTGTACTCCCTGCAACCTCCCCACAAGCCATCAGAGAAAGCCCCAGTGCCAAGAGTTAGTGCGCAGACTTGGCCCGTGCGTGAGATTTAAACACTAAATGCGTTGACTGCTGAGCTCAGGTGTCGCGGGGTTGTGAGTCTGCATCTCCTGGACAGAAATGGAGGCAGAACGAAGTGTGCATCTAAATTACCGTCACTTGCTATTGATTTACTGATGGCTTCTAAAAATGTCGCATTTGAACTGTCAGTGAATTTGCCGACTGCTGGCACGGGTGATGAAAGCAAGTGTGAACCATAATTGATTAGGCCTCATTTGCTTATCCATATTATGCTAATTAGATCTGCAATCTTTCCCTTTGTACCATCACCCAGTGACAGAGGAAATCAGGGTGATTGGGATGCAGATAGGATTAGAGGAAAGAATTTAAGATTTAGCAGGCTCCGTCTTAACCGAGAGCAAGTTTATTTAAATATACTTCCTTCTGCAAAGAGAGCTCTATATGATCCTCTTTCTTGGTGTTTTCTGTGGCTGGTTTTGTTGTAACAAGTTTTTGCTTTCTGGAGTCCAAAGTTGAATTTTCTATGGGAGATTTTATTCCCTTGTTAGCGACGTTAGTAGTCGGAGGACAACATTCTTTGATGGGACGCTAGGGGTGTGCATGTGCTATAAAACACTTCCTAATAGGCAAGGGGAGAAGGGGTTCTGAGGATAATATATCTGATTTCCCACCTACCCTTGGGAAATAAAGATATTTTTTCTCCCATTTCCAAAGACATTATTTGATGTGGGAGGTGATGTATGCAATGAATATGTTTTATTCCCATTGGTTCATAAAGAAGTTGATTTTCGCCAATGGCTTAATAAAGTAAAGCCAGGCTGAAAGAGATATATAGAGTAGGCAGAGTCAGGGAGAAGCCACATAGCCACTGCAGGAGACAGCATGCTGAAACTTTGCCTGTAGGCCATGACCTTGTGATGATGCACAGATTAATGAAGATGGGTTAGTTTGGGATATAAGAGCAAGCTAGAAATATGCTTAAGTTATTGGCCAAACAATATTGCAAATAATATAGTTTCTGTGTGATTATTTCAGGGCTGAGCAGCCGGAAACAAACTAACAGCCTCCTGCTTACAATTATTTGTACCCAAAAGGCTGAATTTTATCAGAATGTGAGATTTTAAAACAAATGGTCTAGTGCTAAGACTCAACTTCACTAAAATCACAAAGGTTTCGGGAGAATTTCATGGCAGATTAGGAAATACTATTAATCATCAAAGATTTTTTTCTGTACACTCTAAGTGTCAAAGACCAGAGTATTCCAAATATGGCCACCCATCAGCTATGTAATGCATTTCCAAAGTGTTGATTAAAAATATAGATTCTTAAACCTCATCCCCTTCCTTCTGAATCTGTCTTTGGGTCTGAATGACCATATTTTAAACAAATTCTGCAGGTGATTCTTACACTCAAGTATAAAATCTGTCATATTTGTATCATTTTTTTTTTGGTACGCAAGGGATGTAAGACAGTTTCTTCCTAAAATTAACATAAAACCCAGCCAAGGAAATACTAAGAATAATAACAAAATCAACAAAAAATATCATTTTAGCCTCATAAAATTTTAGGGAATGAGAAATCTTCAGAAGCATGTAATCTTGTAGTCAGTTCAAAACCAGCAAACTTAGTTATACAAAGAACCCATGAAGTACATTGTGTCAGTAGGAATGGATGGAGGACTTTAATCTGGCCACCGGACCACTGTCTTCTGAAGAGACCTCTGAGGATCCAGGAGATCTTAGGTTTACCCTGGAGAACACCTGGAAAAACAATAAATATGGAGAACAAATCTAAGCATCCATCAACATTAGAGAAGCTGCGTAAGTTCATTAGCAATCATGGATATGCAAATTAAAATAACAGCTTTATACTGGTGGGAATGTAAATGAGCTGGCTAGATTGCGAGGTATAGAGTGCTCTTCAATATTGCTCGGGGGATGTAATTTGTAGCATTTTTGGAAAGTTTTGACAATATATGTTAAAAGTAAAAATATATTTATTCTTTGATCCAACAATTCTGCTTCTGGGAATTTATCCCACAGAAATAAAATATTAGAACACACAAGCATTTCATCATACAGTGTTTGCAGTTGCTAAAAACTGGGAACAAATAAATGCTCACAAGTAGGAAAATGGAGTTTTAGTCTATCCGTACAATATCGTGCATGCAGTCATTAAGGAGATTAAAGGAGATCCATCCTCGATGGCTTGGATGTAGCAGAATGCATTTTAAAATGAGAAGAGGTCAATTTCAATCACATTAAATGGTATAATGTATGTGCCTCCTCCATGGAGGTTTATTTCATTGTGTTTATAGTTATGTGCTCATGGTGGAACCTGGAGAGGAGTTATTTTGTCTGAGGATGGAATACAAGACGAAAAGGAGAGGGGAGTTAAAGATAATATTTCAAAAATGGAATCTGCAATACAATAATTGGACATAGCCCTATCAATGTAAGATGAGCTGATCTGATAGGAGTAAAGAACTATGTAGGAGGATATCACCCTAACAATGAATAATGATGGGTTTTTGGGGAGTTTTGCTTCTTTTATTATGGCTTTATTTTTATTTTATTTTATTTTTTTAAAAAGAAAATGAACTACATTTTTTCATTTTACATACCAATCCCAGTTCCCACTCCCTCCCCTCCTCCCATTCTTTTCACCGACCCCTCCCTCACCCCTCATCCACTCCTCAGAGAGGGTAAGGCACACTGCTTTGGGGAAGATTCAGGGCCCTCCCTACTATATCTAGCCTGAGCAATGTATCCATCCAATGAGAATAGGTTCTCAAAAAACCAGCAAAAGCAGTAGGGATAAATCCTGGTGCCACTTCCGGTGGCCTCGCAGTCTGCCCCGGTCATATAACTGTTAACCACATTCAGAGGGACTAGTTTGGACCTATGTTGCTTTCTTCCCTGTCTGGCTGGAGTTGGTGAGTTCTTATTAGCTCAGGTAAACTGGTTCAGTGGGTGTCCCCATTATGGTCTTAACCTTTTTGCTCATATTCTCATTCTTCCCACTCTTTAACTGGACTTTGGGAGCTTAGCCCATTGCTCCACTAAGGGTCTTTGTCTCTGTTTCCATCAGTTGCTGGATGAAGATTCTATGGTGACATTTAAGATATTCATCAATCTGACTATAGGGCAAGGCCAGTTCAGGTATCCTCTCCTTTTTTGCTTAGGGTCTTAGCTGGGCTTATTCTTGTGAATTCCTGGGAATTTCTCTAGTGCCAAGTTTCTTGCTAGGCCTATAATGACTCCCTCAGGCAAAATATTTCTTTCCTTGCTCTCATCTATGTCCTTCCTCCATCTTGACACTCCCATTCTCTCAAGTCCTCTTTCCCCCGTCCCATTCTTCCCTCCTCTTCCTCTTGCCCCCTCTGGGTGGGAGAGGGGAAAGGGAGGGTGGAAGGCTTTATTGTATATGAATTGTTTTACAAAGCACTGTGAAGAACAAGAACAAAATGGTGATTTTAATCAAGATCATCATTTTGTAAGTAAGTAGTCTAGAGGGCGGAGAAGCACAGTTTATGTCTAAACAGGTGTTGAGGAAATGATTAGCATGGTTGAGAACTTCATCCTTGACATGACTGACTAGCCAACGTTGTCTGCTGATGGCATTACACACTGAACCATTCCCAGAATTAGGAGCTTACAGGAGCGCTTGCCTTGCAATCTCTACTTCCTTGCATGTAGTAGCAGATAGACTCTATTGTTAGAAAGTTAATCTAACATCTGTGCCTGTGTGTGGGAAGCTATCACTGTGATTTCCAAGTTATACTTGAAGAATGGGTAAGACTAAGTTATATCCATTTGTTTTTGCTTGTGTGCATATCCATTATACATATTTCTTACTGCTTTGAAACAGAAACAATGGATGTTATTGAATGGCTGAGCAAGCATTTCCATGGGATTCAAGAAACTGTTAGACTTGAGATTTTCATGGGGCCATTAAGGCACCGAACCATTCAAATATGAAGAGACACGGGAGATTTGGATGGTACTGTGGCTTAATAGCTTTTATTTCCATAAAGCTCTAGTTTCTAAATAGTTTTCTTCTTATATACATTGTATAGCATAAATATTGTATAAAGGAGCTAATCTTTCTAACCTAAGGAAATAGTTTTACAGAAAAAAAACTATTAGAAATCTTCAAAAGAATATTGTTAAATATATTCAAAACCATTATTTTCTATCATTGGTCTTTGTGTATTATAAATGACCATCATTAATATATAGAGTAAGGATGTGATTGAAAGACTCCTAGTTTCAGGGCTATTATGATAATGAGGGTACAGTGTATAGTAGAGATTCAAACCTGGGTTGATAGAGTATACTCCACACTCTTGTGCTAAATGATAACTCTGGTTACTGTTAGCACAGATTACCTATTCAAATCTTAACAAGCATAAACTTGAATACATAGTATGTTCCAGAAAGTTGTCATAATGAATATTCAGAACTGGCATATTCAGGATATAGATCATTTTCCTGAGCAATAGCACTGTGTGTGGAAATCCAGTCAACAAGGCTCATGCAAACATTGGGTTTTAGAGTTCCCAGAAGCTGTAGTTCAACACAGCCACTGAATCTTGGAGGTAAAGTATTATGTCAACCTACTTTGCCCAACAGGAATGATAATGTTATTTTTTTCACTTTATTCTGAAGAAATAAAGTTTATTGGAGTTGGATGATTCAGTATTTCATTACAAGAAGAACAAAATTGGATATAAAATGATATCATCATTTAAGGTGAGGAAGATAGCTTAGTCAATACAGTGCTTGGCTTGCACGCAGGAGGATGTGAGTTCAGTCTCCAGAGCCCATATGAAGGAGATGGGTGTGGTGGTGCACGTATGTAACCATTGCACTGGGAAGGTGGAACAATACATGTCCCTGGACATCTCTAATTGATGTGTGAGACTCTACCTTGAACCAACAGACAAACAACGTGGACAGTGCCTGAGGAACTACAAACAACACCAGAGACTGTCCTCTGGTCTCCCGTGCATGTACATGCATTCACCTCTACACATATGAAAACACACATACATGTGCACACATACAAAAATTATACCATAATTTAAAAAAAAATACATTGTCCTGTAATAAGAAGTCTGGCTACTCACAATTTTAGAGCTCTGTGGAAAGTTGGTCCTTGCATGATGCTGCTAATTACAAACAGGCCAAGCCTACAAATACACTTTTAAAGTCACTGTTTCTATCTCTCTCTATGGCCCAGCCAAGAATCACAGCCGGCAGTTGATCATTGTGGTTCTCTGAGTGTGCCCAGCATAGTATGGTTCTACCTGATCCAGACTCCTTACTATGATCTCAGATCCCCAGGCCGTTGACCTTGCACACCGTTCTCCTTCTCTGCTCTCCCTTCCTTTGTACTTGGGGGAATATTGATACTTTTCTGTCGTGAAGATCTTAGCTGATCTTGATGAGGAGGCTGACTTTCTTTTCTCGAACATCCATCCGGGGCTGGTTAAGCATCCATCTCATATGAATCTGCCTCCTAAGGATCCATCTATTTCATTTTCCTTTGAGTAAGTTTTATGCTATTTGAAAACAGTCACACCTTAGAGCTTGTTTATCCAATAGATTCCTTGAATGTCACTGGGTTAGCGTGATCAGGAAGTGCTTGCAATGCATCAGAGAAACAAAAGGCCCAACAAACTATGTAGAGCAGCAAACAGCTGACATGTACAAGCAGCAATGCAGGATTGGATGTCAGCATAGCGGTTCCCTTTTAAATGACTGAGAATATGCTCGGGAGAAGGAAATGACTTTCAGAGATGTTGGGGGGGAAATGACATTTTCAATTCAGTCAGTGACATCCATGACGCAGCCATGGTAGGATGGATCTGGAGCATCTGAGCAGGAGAAACTCAGTCCTTAAGCAGAGATAACTATGTAGAAATTTAAAACCAGAAGCAGTGTACCTTAAGACTAGACCACCCCCCCCACACACACCCCAGTGAAATCTTGGTATTCTCTGTCCATCTGGGGTTTTGGCACAAGGGTTAGTGCATTGCCCACTGTCAACTGCTCTGAGCCCCCATAGTCCTTTTGTAACGACCCCAGGCAAACTTCTGTCCTCGGAGCCCGGCAGAATCAATGGAGATGATCCTATCCCATTATGGAAATGAGTGGTTCCGCTTAATGTATGGGGTGTCCTCACAATTTACTGATCTGAGCTAGAGCAACATCAAGCACTATTTTTCAATCCCTTTTATTAAATGTGCAAGGTCTGACTCAGCAAACTGCGGGGCCTCGGCGGCCTCTGGACCTGACTGATGGTGATAACTTCATTTATTAAGTTGATAGGCACAGTAGTGCTGCGTCTCCCCAGCAGCCCCCATTTGGTTTAAGTCTCACCTAGTCACTGCCATAATACAGTTGAGCAACTGGGCTATGCAAGGCACGCCTGGAAGAGCTGCTGATTTGAAAACCATTCGGCAAAGGAAGTGGGGGAAATTTTATTAATTTTGTTTTTACTCTTCCATAGAAAAGGCAGAACACATGATGCGTGAGGGGAGGAGGCTGATCCACAGAGCAGAACAGCGCAAGGTTGGAAAATCAAGCGGTCTGTGTTCCTATCCCCCCTGAAGTCGTTATCAAAATTATCTGCGTAATTGATTAAACTGCTTTAATTGTCTAGTGTCACAAGAACCAAGCTATCTGTACTAAAACAAATACAACAAAACTCGCAAGGATTAAAAAAAATGATATGTACACTAAATTTTAAAACTTTAAGCCTTTTAGGCTGTCAGGATGACTAAGAGGATAAGGTGATTGCGGCTCAGCTTGAGGACCTGAGTTCAGTCGCTAAAATCCACATAGTAGAAGGAGAGAGCCAGTAATTCTTGCAACTTGTTCTCTGATTTCCACAACCACAGCATGGCATGTATACACATGTATGCACATGTATACACACACACACACATACCAAATAAATAAATAGATGTAAAAAATTTTAAAAAGAAAAGGTAAAAAAAGTTAAGAGTGCTTTAAGTCTTTTCTCCCTTTCTTACTCTTACGCTCCTAGATGCTAACAGGCAGATTTGGGGGTGAGGAAGAGGACAGGTACCCTCTGTGGCTTTCTTACTCCATTATTTTACCTCTCTGTGTTTAATTTCATATGTATGGGGAACATGTGAGAGGAGTAGCGTGGAAGGAAAACATACATACTGGTTTAACATTTGCTTCCACTAGTTTCTCTGGTTCCCTGGCTTTGAGCTGTGGAAACCCTACAGAGCTGGCTTCCTAATGTTGTAAGGTCAGCACCGAGAGTGCCTGGGCAGGGTTTTCTTCTCTGGGGATCCTTGATAGAGCTTTATACATTAATTCATATCTATAAAACTATATTTCACAGCTTTTGGGATCCTCTCAACTACTGATGATATTGCCATAGTAGAGTGCTTCACCTTCTCCAAGGATCAGACATCCAAGGGAAGGCCACAGACAGCAGTACAGTTTGTAAAGATGAGGGTGCAGCTCAGAAACCCCAAGGATGATGGGATGATGCCAACAAAGCTTGGCTATCGTGTTGTCTCTCCTTAGCTCCACTTCCCTCTGCTCAAGAGATTGCAGGTCACATCGAGGCACCAGTCCTTGCAACTCTGGCATGTCTGATCCTCTTTCTGGTGGACATAGTTAACATTGGGAACTCTTTTACTTGCCTTAGAGATATGAAGAACCCCCTTTCTGTCCTTCTTGGGAAGAACAGAAACTTCCATGCCATGTGTCTTCCTATTAGGCTGGTTATTTTTTCACACCAAATTGATTACTGACTCTTTTTCTAAAAGATTATTTTTCAATAGTGTGTGGTGCACATGCCTTTAATCTTCACTTGATAAGAATAGGTAGAATTTCCATGAGTATGAGGCTGCCATGGCCTCATAGTGATTTCCTGACCAACTAAGACCTTTTCTTTCTTTCTTTCTTTCTTTCTTTCTTTCTTTCTTTCTTTCTTTCTTTCTTTCTTTCTTTCTTTCTTTCTAGTATTTTTGACACTTAAAATGGTTTTCTACCATACTGATAGATCAGTGCCTAGCCCAGCTGTCACCAGAGAGGCTTCCTCTGGCAGCTAATGGAAGCAGAATCAGAGACCTACAGCCCAACACTGGGGTGGGGGAAGGATTCTAGGAACCAGAGGGATCAAGGACACTAGTAGACCATGGACCACAGAATCAACTAAGAAGGACACAGGCAGACTGAAGTAGCAATCATGGAGCCTGCATGGGGCTGTACAAGGTCCTCTGCATATATGTTACAGTTGTTTATCTTGGGGTTTTTCCTCCTACTAGGTTGCCTTGTCCAGCCCTGACATAAGGGTTTGTGCAGAGCTTTACTGTAACTTCTTACGCCATGTTCACTTGATATTCCTTGGAGACCTGCTCTTTTCTGAAGGGAAATGGAGGAACAGTGGATCTGGGGGAGAGCGAGGCCAGGGATGGGCGGGGAGACTGGAAGGAGTAGAGGGAAGGAAAGGCTATAGTTGGGATGTATTGTATGACAAAAGAATAAATAAAAAAGAAAAGAATTAATTAGATGACAAAGTAATAGGTTTGCATATCAATTTTGATTTGGTTGACTCTCCGTTTATACCCCAACCCCTCTCATCTCCCCTTTCCCCTTTCACCATTGTGCCCTTTAGTCTCCTACTATTCAACCTCCAATTTGTCGTATTGTCTTTCCCAACCCCCTCTCTTAAAGCCTCTCTTTAAGCCTCTCATTGTCCCTCCTAGTTTTATGGCTTTTTTTTCTAGTATCTTGGTGGATTCCAGAGAAGGCCAAAACAAACACATGGTGCTGTTTATCCTAGTGGCTGGAAAGGTCCTTTAGAATATGGGTTATTTAGCATCTCTTAGGCTTCGAACTCAAATCTTACCTACCAGTTCCAGACTAGCAGGAAGTATTTCACTTAATATTCTTCTGTGTTTAACTTTCATAAACTTGGGTAAAATTTAAAAGTTTTATTTGGAAAAATGAAAGTGCTGGGAAGAACTGTATAACAACATGAATCCAAACACCACTGCCTCTGCCGGAACCGCTTCTGTGGAGCATCGCTTGAGCAGATGCAAAGTGTCTTTGGGTGCCACGCACCTGGGGCATTGTCCTTCCATCTTCAGGGAGCCTGAGCTGCTCTTTGATCTCTGAAGATTGTCCAAGTGTTTTAGACTCTTCAGGGTGTCACTGACTGTCCTGCTACAACAGTTCCTTGTTGCACGCAATTATATCCCTCCTTCACAGAGACTTCAGTGTTAATAAGATCACTGACGCTCACTGGAACAAGATCAATAAATGTCATTCTCCACATTGTTTTCTCACTTGGCAATACCAATACTAAAAAGTAGATGCTCTGTACCATTTGAAACAGGAGACAATGAAGGTCAGATGGAGGAGAAAGAAAGTACAAGCAAAAAGATGTTCTTGGTGGTCAACTGGGGCACAAGAATAATAATGTCAAATAATACTCTCCTTAATTTTTGTACTGGTGACTCTAAAAATCTGTATTTGAAAAGTATATGGTTTAGTCTACCATTTTTGGCCTTCCTTTCCTGGAGGTAAAGATGGACATCTGCTATCAAGAATAGTTTTTTAACTCATCTCTGAATTTTAACTCATCTGTGAAACCATCTATACTATTGTTGAGTAGGGTAATTATTGAATCACCTGAAGCCACTGCGATTTCCTTTCTTTCTTTCTTTCTTTCTTTCTTTCTTTCTTTCTTTCTTTCTTTCTTTCTTTTTTAATGTTACAAGTTTACTTGAATCTGGAGTCCATAGTCAGTACAAGAGAAGCAAGACTGAGTGAGTTACCAGGAGATGGATCCAAATGTTTCTATCTTTGCCTTCCATTGTTGTGTGGGATCCTGGATTTAGTGCAGGAGCTCTAGGTTCCTTTCCAAGTGTATTCTGTTTCAAGGGCCATGTGAACCCCAAGGATACATTCTTCCCTTATAGGAAAAGAGGAGCTGATGGATTATTGAGCTCTGCATGAGTGTCTGAGGGCCACAAAACTCGTACATCTTTAATCATCTCTCTGCAGTTTCTCCATGAGAAGGGCACATTAAAACAAGTCATTTTTTATCTACTCTGAGGATTTGTTCCTGATGAGGGAAAGGGGGGCTGAGTAAATAGTGAGCGTCTGACTAGAGTTCGGGTGAGAGATCTGTGTCTCATCCTGGATTTTCAAGGCAGTCCTGTTCTGAAGGTGTCCCACCATCCAGGTGCAGTTGCTATGCTGAAAATTCTCAGCGAAACCATGACTGACATCCCTAAGAAAGGGGCAGCATGTCAGCTCCATAGTATTTTGCTTTCCCCCTCCTGAATGATGACTTCCCTTGCTGTGAAAAGTGTAAATAATTTTGGTGTTTAAAAGCCCACACAGGTACATATGGGGCCATTGTGAAAATATCAGACACACAAAAGAATAAGAACAAAAAAGGAAAGTAGGAAACAGAATTTTACCGTCTTTATTTGTTGCTGTTGCAACAGAATAACTCAGATGGGATAATTTGTAGTGAGTGGAAATTGACAAGATTCTTAGGGCTGGGAGAGCTATGCCCCATCGAGGAGCTGGCAGCTGCCATGCTGTGTTGGTGTATTGTAGTTTTGCAGAAGACATTGCACAGAGAGGAAAGAAGGAAGGATGGGAAAAGAGAGCCAATGCAAGATAGAAGAGGAGAGAGATAGAAAGAGAGAGAGAGAGAGAGAGAGAGAGAGAGAGAGAGAGAGAGAGAGAGAGAGAGAATATATGCTGAATGTGTCCCCATTAAGAGCCTACTTCAAGCTAACAGCTTTTGTCTACTCATGAGTGAGCCTGGGTGCCTTTATCACCTTGTACTAAGCCCTGTCCCCAAGCACTAATGAATGTGTAATTTAGTAACATGGCCTTTGGGGGATATCTTCAAGCCATAGGACCTTCAACCTATCTTTTGGTGAATAGCTACTTCTTCATTCAACTTTCCTGCCTTGAACTTGCCTCTTATGGATCCATGGGCTCTCCACTGGTCCTTAACCTGGCATGCTAGGACCTTATTGGATTTGTTTATTGATTAGTAATCATATCTGCTTTATTGAGCATTTTCTGTGTGACAGGTTTTATTTTTGGCATTTAACAAGGAGGAGCTGGTTTATTTTTGACACCAGAATAGCATTGTTGGTGAACATTACCACAGTGTCTGGTTCAGGATGATGATGCAGAAGTTTTGGGGAAGTCAAGTAGAATAGCCTGCTTCCAGCATCTCTTAAGCGAGGGAAGTGGGAGTTTACAGAGCCTGGCCTGTGTCTGCAGGCATAACCGTGACACTTGCCTGCTGTGCTGGACTGCAGTAAAATGTGCTAACCATGATCTGTTACTGTGACTGGATGATATCAGAAGGACTAGGAAATAGCACCAGCTCTCACTCTTTCATGGGCCTATGCAGATCGCAGGCCCCTAACCCTTAAGTCTTGTTTTATCTATGCCTTACTTATGTTCCTTCCCTTTCACAGGCTAAGGAGTCAACATCCACAGTGAAGGAATGACTAAAATCACAGGTGCACTGGCTATGCAGACTGTTTGAGACTCTAACCTGGACCATAGGCAATGTTTGTAAATGATAAAATAGCGATTTTGGTTCAGGTAACGAGACTGCACCACACAGTCAGTATGTGCCATTTTTGCTCAAATGAGTGCAAAGTTGTAATCAGGTCCAGACATTTAAGATCCTTTATTGAATAGAGAAATATAGATACAAGTCCAATACATTCTTGCTCCTGTCATTTCACTTTGATTCTAATTTTGCAAATTCAACAACAGAAGATCCATTAGACTTTCCCTTTTCAATCAATATGCAATATATTATCAGTCTAGACGACCAAAAATGACTCATATAAAATATCAGTGCATTGCATTTTCATTATGTAAATGGAACTCTGCAAGAGAATTAATTGATTATTCGGTTACTATGGATCAGGCTCAGATGTCTTAGTGAGATAAGAGGGAAACTTATCAAGCCTCTCTGGTGGCTATAACTTAAAAGGAACAAGACAAAAGCTCACATACACACACACACGCATGCACACACACACAGAGAGACACACACAGAGAGAGACAGAGATAGAAAAAGAGAGAGAGAGAGAGACAAATACGGAGCACGTTTCACTTTCATTGGCAGCTTGGGCAAAACCTATGAAATGTTTAGAGAGAAAAAAATCATTACCAAGTTTGTTAGTGAAGGAGTGTCAAGAGTTATTAGGCTGGTTACTGTTTGGGGATCAACATTTTTAAAAACCACACAAACAAAACTGTGATATAGATAGTGAAAGTTCTCTGGGTCTCTCCCTAGACTCTCTCTGCCTCCAAGTCATGCACACCTAGGCCATAGAGAATTGCAGAAGGATGGCTTAAGTACTGCCCAGACCTACCTCTTCTTTCTGATGTGAGTAGACGTTGGGGAACCAGGGGCAGTTTTTATCATTATTTTAATAACAGAATGGAAAAGAGGCAGGAGAAGCAAGGACAAGTAGTTCCTGCTGCCCCCTCCCTTTCTGAGCATCAAAAGAAGTGGAAGACAGAGCGTTGCTGCCACTGATATGCATTTTGTTGGTTGTGAACCAGTAAAAAAAAAAATCAACAACCATGGATCCACTGGGTTCTTTCCCTGGTCACTCAGAGCCTGTGCCACCCCTCCCCAGGAATGTGCCTTTCTTCTTCAGAGACCCTTGATTCTGGAGATTCCACAGGAATTCTTCAGCAGAGTTGGAGCTATTTGGCAGTGACCTCTGTGGTGACAAGGGCACCAAGGGGTGTGTTTCATATTTCTCCAAGTGCCACGGAATGGAAACAGGGTTGTTATGGTTAAACAATATTTTTTTTGGCTCAAAATAAAGCTTATAAAAGCAAGGATGACTCCAGAGAAGACTCCTAGCAATAGTGGAGAGGGTGCCTGAACTGGCCATTGTTGTAATGAGAACCGCTTGTTGGTTTCCAGCTGATCACACCCAAAATAATCACACAGAAACTATATTATTTAAAACACTGCTTGGCCCATTAGCTCTAGCTTCTTATTGGCTAACTTTTACATATGAATTTAACCCATTTCTATTAATCTGTGTATCTACATGAGGCTGTATCTTACTGGGTAAAGTTCTGGTGTCTGTCTCTGGTGGGGCTATATGGCTTCTGTCTCACTCCTCCCTTCTTTCTCCCAGCATTCAGTTTAGTTTTCCCCATCTAACTCTGTTCTTTGTGCAGGCCCAAGACAGTTTCTTTATTAACAAATGGTATTCACAGCATACAGAAGGGGATCCTACATCAGGCCATCTACTGTAATCAGATTGGTGACTACCCTAATTGTCATCAGAGGGCCTTTATCCATTAACTGATGTAGATGCAGAGATCCACAGCCAAGGACTGGGCCGAGCTCTAGGAGTCCTCCTGAAGAAAGGGAGGAAGGATTGTATGAACAAGTGGGGTCAAGGTCATAATGGGGGAACCCACAGAGATGGCTAGCCTGATCTCTTAGAAGCTCATGGACTCTGGATCAACAGTTAGGGAGCCTGCATGGGACTGACCTAAGCCCTCTGCATGTGTGTGACAGTTGTGTATCTCGGTCTGTTTATAGCAATGAGATCAGGTCCTTTCCCTGATGCTTAGGTAACTTTTCCCATTCCTCATGCTGGATTACCTTGCTCAGCCTCAATATCTGTGTGTGTGTGGGGGGAGGTCCTGCCTCAACTTTATGTGCCATGCTTTGTTCAAACCCATGGGAGGCTGTCCCTTTCTGAGTGGAGCCAGAAGAGTGGATGTGCAGGGGAGTAGATGGCAGGCAGGATGTGGGCAGGGGGGAATGGATGGGAGAAAAGAGGGGAAACTGTGATCAGTATGTAAAATAAATTAAAATGTTAATTAAATGAAAAGCAACAAAAATGACACAAAATCCTTCCCTTTTTTGACTTTCTTTTTCGTTTCTTTTTCTTTTTTCTTGTAAAGACCTGGAGGCAAGTCCCAAGTGTTGGAAGTCATGCGAGCACGGAGGAAGAGCAGATGATAGATTAGGTGGCCAATCTGGCAAGCAGTCATTCTTCTCTTGTCACAAAGGCCTTTTGTACCATGCAAACCAAACCAAGTCGGGCGAAGCATTTCCTTACACTTACTTTGCAAATAATCCACATCTTACTAATGAAAGCCGGGGGTGCTTACTTGGGGACAGCATATTTAGTGAGGTCAGGCTGGCTTTCTCATGAGGTTTGATGCTCTGTTCACTTCTCAAGGCTGCTGTAATAAACTAACCCCCAGTGGCTTGGACGTCCGACATAGCTGCACTAAAGCCACAGTGTCAGCAAAAGTATTCATTTTGGAAACTTTAGGGGAAAAAAATCAATTTCTTTGTCACTTCCATGTTGGCTGCCTACATTCTTTGCCTGTGTCCTCTTTCAGAGTTTAAAGCCAAAGCTGGCCAATGGCTGGTTGAGTCTCTCTCATGTTGTCTCAATTCTGCCACAAGCTCATCTGATCCCTTTGTCCCTGTGCCCACCTCAACAATGCTGGGCAACCTCTTTGGGTCAGTCTGATGTTTAACAGCCTCTGTATTTCTCGCCATTTAGCATGCTGTCTTCACCACTGTGAGTATTTGAATGGAGATACTGTGGGTGGGCATGTATCTACTAGTCAGAGATACAGAGCGAAGATGACTCTGATTCTTTTATGATGATGTCCTCTAGGGCTCTTTGGATGTCCAGTGAGCATTCATAAAGAGGATGGAAGTGCTGATGCTCAGAATTACTGGGTAACTTTTAAATAAGAGAATACAAGTCTTCCGGGTAAGGAACATTTCAGCTGTGTAGAAACCAATATCAGAGCTGTCAAAAGCTAGTATCAACTCCCAAATGATGTGTCCCTGTCTCTCAGATGCGTCCTCCCAGGACAGACAATCACTTGATGAAGTGCTGTAGAGAAATACCCATACTGAGTTGGGGGTCCTTCTTGAAGCCTATCTTTTGGGGTCTCCATGCTACAGAAGAGTCCAAGAATTCTTTCTATTTTGTTATTAGTTTATATTTTTCACAAGGGTAGTTTTTGTCCCTGGCCAATGCCCATCAGACAATGGCTACAGAGACGGGCAGGTTTAAGAATGGAGTTGACTTTCTAGCAGCCTGTGTGGCTGGGATGGGGAGGGAGATCTGATGTGACAAATGTCAACTGTGCATCTTTTGTTTTCCCCACCTAGAAGTCACCTCACATAGGAACAAAACTCTCAGGAAAACACAGATATTGGATAGTCTACAAATCAACCAGATAACTAGGTTGATCTCTAAAATGAGTAAAAGCCATGAGGTGTGTACTGTCCTCCATTGCCCAATATACTCATATACAATACCTTCCCAAATTTACAGAAGTCTTTAAGATGATTCAGCCCAGTGTAGAACACCGAAGACTCAGAATCAGGCTTAACCTCTGACAGAACACCAGGAGGTAGGCTGCAGTGGGCTGCTAGTCCCGTGTATTGGACCAAAGCAACAAGGACCAGGCTCCATCTGAAGGAGGGGATCCACACACTTTCTAGTGGGTCCCTGACAGGGTTGACTGACAGAGTTATAAAATGGAGGCATCCCTAAATAAACCTGGGGCTGCCACATCTGTAGCCTGATATTCAGGAGTCTCCAAAAGGTGCTCAAGAAAAGACTGGAGAAATCTTGGGCAGCTGCCATGGTCAATTAGTGGAAGTCTGGCTGGACCATACTATCGTATAGTCTCACTAAGCAGTGACTCCCAACCAGGGATGATTTGACTGCTCTTAGTGCATCTTAGGAATGAAAACGTGTCGGGAGTGTTGGGGAGGTTTTGATTGTCACCATCACTTTGGTGAGTGGCATTGCTGACCTTTGGGAGGATGGTGGCAAGGAGGACAAAAGTCCTGTGGTGAATGAAATAGTCACACAATAGGAAGTCTGTTTCACTGAGGATGACAGTTCTTCTCCTGTCCCCAGTGATAAGCACAGCCATACTAGCCCCTTTGTTGGGAATTCAGGTACTATATGCTCAGGATTCTTCAGGGCCAAACTGTTATCTCAGGGGTTAAAGTACCTGTGATGGGACTGGGGTCAGCTTGGACACTGTCCTGCTTTAAGTGGGAACCTACTCTGTTTGGCCAGGTTATTACCAGGGAGGACATCAAGCCAAGGAATGCAGAGTGGTCTGAACTTCAGAAGGAGCCACATACCTACATTTGCATGAAATCTCTAATGTTCAAACTTAATAGCAAATCTCAGCTGTAAAACAGCTCCATGCGCTGAATGAAACAAGTTTGGAGATTATTGTCCTGTGCTACCTGGGAGACCATGGGTTAGTTGCTGAATCTGATCATTCAAGCGTGGTATGATGGTTAATAGTAACTGCCAACAGTATCTAGAGTCAACTAGGAGACAAGACTCTGGGCATCCCTGTGAGGGAGTATCTAGATCAGGTTAGCTGAGGTGGGAGGATCTCCCTTAAGGTCCCACCCTAAAAGGGGAAATATTATTCCATGGCCTGGGATCCTGTACTGCAAAAATAAAATAAAAGGCAGGGAGCTGAGGTCAATACCAGGGTTCTTCCCTCTCTGCAGACTCCATGCAACCAGCACTTTCTGCTAATGTATCATACCTCACAATAGATTATGGGCACGGCAGCCCTGTAAATGCTAACACTCATGAGGTGAAGGCAGGGGACGCCTGGACAAGCTGGCCAGCTAGAATAGTCGAAGCACCCAGCTCTGCGTTCAGTGAGAGCCCCTGCCTCTGGAAGTAAACTGGAGCGGTCTAGAGGCAGACATGTGAAGTTGGCAGTTGACCTCTGGCTTCTATGGGTGTGTTTCTACAGGCAAAAACCAGTCACAATGACCCCTATCCCTCCACCAACACACACACACACACACACATGAACAGACAAACCAAAATCTTTGTCCTGATCAGCTATTTGTCAGCCTGACACAGCTAGAGTCATTTGAGGAGAGAGAACTTCAACTAAGAAAATGCCCGGACTGTATTGGCCTGTGGGCAAGTTTGTGGGGCATCTTCATTACTGACTGATGTGGGAAAACATAGTCCATTGTGGGTGGTGCCAACCCTGGTCTTGGGCTGGATAAGAAAGAAGGCTGAGAGAGCCCGTAAGCAGTATTTCTCCATGGCTTCTGCTTCAGTTTCAGCATCCAGGCTCCTATCCTGAGTCCCTGCTCTGACTTCCTTTAGTGATGAAGTGACCTTCTAGTTGCAAGCTCAAATAAACCCGTTCCTCCTTGAGTTACTTTTGATCATGATGCTTTAGTGGAGTAATAACAGCCCTAACTAAGGCAGCATTCCCTAAGCAAGACTAACAAAGAAATTTCTGTATGTTTCACCTCTTGCGATCTTCCCTAGCATTCGCCCACTACCATGGCTGATAGACAAAGCTGCTGTCTGAGCAGTTTAGTAGTTTTGAGCTTCAGAAGGTCAAAACAAGGGTTGTAAAGGGATGTGGGGGAGTGGATAATGCTTTGTACTGAAATATTAACTCAAGGTGTAGACTTACAAAGTGACTGTACATCACTCTGATTGACATCTTTTTGGACCAATTGAGACAATTCTGTCTTGTGGACTTGGCTGCAGCGGTTGACTTCATTGATCCAGCGCAGTCAGGTGGTTTCCCAGAAGCGATCTCCACTGCAGAGGGCTCCGTGATTGTAGAGATGAGTGAACAGTCATCTTCCTCCTAGGGGTACAGAGCAGTGGCTTCCAACTCCCTTCCCTTTTATGCATGTGTGGATTTTTTTAAACTACCAGTTTTTCCTTAAGAAATGTTAGACTTCTAAGCCACATGTGGTCATGAACACTTGACCATGTGAATGTAGTCCACTATTTGGGGGCTCAGACAGGAAGATTATGAGTTCCAAGGCAGTCTGGGATATACGGGCTCAGTCAGTAACAAACAAACAAAATACAAGCCCATATGTAAAATACATGATGTTTATAAAAATTGTTTGCATTGTTCATTATAATATTTACACCTATATTTTCTCTTATTATATGGGATTATCACGGTTTAGGTTTCCTTGTTCAACCTGACATACCTGAACATCATCAGAGGCATTGCCTCCATTATATTGGCCACGGGCATCACTGTGACTGCTAATTGATACAGCCCACTACAGGCAATGCCATCTTTAGGCAGACGGGCCTGAGCTGTATAAGAAAAGCAGCTGAATGTGAGCCTAGAAGCAAGCAATTACGTAGCATTCTTCCATGGTCTCTGATTCAGTTCCTGCCTTGAGTTCTTGCCTTTTTTTTTTTCCTTGATGAGGGACTGTGACCTGTAGGCTGAAATAAACTCTTTCCCCCTCATGTTGCTTTTGGTCATGGTGTCCATCACAGCAATGGAAAGCAAACTAGAACAAAAATGTATTTTGGTATTTATTGTTTGTATCTTTTTCATTGCTTCAAATTTTGGTTGTGGCAAATGAGTTGATTCTGTGGCTCCTGAGTGGGCTTTGGGTTGCAGATTTTTAGCTTTATCAAGATATAATTGGCATGTAAAATTGCATTCATTATAGGTCTCTTAAATTTTGATTTTAATAATTAATTCTTATTTATATATTTATCAAGTTTTTGTGATAGCCATCCCTACAGCCTGCTCTTAAAACACTATGTAGCTGAGTACGGCCAAAAACCTGCTGATCCTCCTGCCTCCGCCTGCTAAGGGCTGGCTTTGTGGGAATGTGGCGCTACACCTGACAAAAATTTAAGGTTTATCACGTTGTAATTTCATGAACATATACACTGTGAAGTGACTGCCACAGGTGAAATAAAAGTTTTTATTTCTTGTAGTTCACATGTGTGTACATGAGAGAGCATTCAAAACTTACCTGTCAGTTTCAAGTATACAACGTTGTATTACTGACAACCACTTTGTGCTCTGCTTCTGTGACTTCATTAGATTCCATACATAGATGATCTCATAGAGGACTAGTTTTTCCTATCTGACTGATTTCCTTTTCTATATTGCCCTTACGGTTCAAACATTTATAAATGTCAAGACTGTCTTCTTTTTACGGCTGAATAATATTCCCTTGAACCTGTCCCACTGTTTGAATCCAGCTGTCCATCACTTTATACTGAGGCTTTTTTGACTTTGGGCTATTGTGAATAATAACGCAGTGTATCCGAGAGTGTGGGCATCTCTTGGAGTCCTGGTTTTAGTTCTGGAGTTATTTTATCTGTGAGGGTCTAACATGTAGCATGAGGAACATAGTAAGTCCAGCTGTGCTATACACACAGTTGCTAGATAGACAAGGATCTAATGGATTCAGATGTGGGCATGTGTTGGGCTCACTGAACATAGAACAATAGAACAGCACCAAACAGGGTGACATAGTGAAGTGAGAAGAATCAGGCTGTGGAGCGAAGCATCTGAATTCAGATCTGACTCTTTTGTCACTCGTCAGGTATGACTGCAGTCTTTGGAAATGTGTGTGTATGTTCTGAGTCCCTTTCTGGCTTGGAGAGAGGTAATAATATCTATTTTACAAATAGTAACCATGAGAATTATTTGAAATAAAGTATTCAGATTGTCTAATGCATTCTTCATGTAAATGAAATAGATTCTGCAATCCAGCAAAACACTGCATAGAATAGCGCTGTCTAGTGTACATAGAGTATGAGCCATGAAAGGACTTTAAATTGTATGGAGCAACCATATTTAGGCTGAGTTCAGCGAGTCTTGTGGAGGAGGGGGAGGAAAGATCGGAGGAACTAGAAAGGTCAGGAAAACCACGAGAACATCACACACAGAATCAACTGGCTGAGGCTCGTAATGGCTTGCAGAGATCAGGGAGCCTGCAGGGGCTGACCATGGTCCTCTGCATATATGTTATGGCTGAGTAGCTTGGTGTTCTTGTGGGATTCCTAGCAGTGGGTGTGGAGGGTGGACTCTGACTCTTTTGACTTTTATGGGACCCTTTCCCTCCTACTGGATTGCCTCGTCCAGCCTTGATGCAATGGTATGGGCCTGGTCTTATTGTACCGTGTTATGTTGTGTTTAATTGAAGTCCCTGGGAGGCCCTGCTCTTTTCTGAGGGGAGACAGAGGAGGAATGGATCTTGAGGAAAGTAGAGGTGGGGATGGGAGACTAGGAGGAGAGGAGGGAGGGGAAACTGCTGTTAGAGTTTAATATATGAGAGAATAATATTAATAAAAATGAATTAAAATAAGTAAGCAAAATTAGCTTCATTAATATTTTGTTTATTCCAAATAGAAAAAAAAGTACTGTCATTTCAACATGCAACATGTATGTGATTATTCACATGTACTTCCTATGGAGAAGCTTTGAAATTCTGTGCACGCTTTACAGCAAGAAAACATTTCAATTTGGATGGTAAATTTTTATCAGTAATAGTTAAATTCATTCATATTTCATAAAAGATACAAGAGCATTCAAAAATGTCAATTTTTTACAAACATTCTTAACTGATGGCCAGCAATAAAACTCCCAGGGTCATCAAGAAGGCTCAGCAGATTCATGGTAGAAGGGGAGTTCCAACTCTCACAAGCTGTCCTTGGATTTCTACCCATACACTCTAAGATGTACCCTGTTCCCCACCATATAAAAGTTTGTAAAACTTCCAATTTGTAATGCAAGTTCATTAAAAGTTGAGTTCTTTGGTACTTCTGGTGTGTGGCAGCAGTTATCCTGACTAACCAGTGGGCACGTGGCAAATAGAGGAAGTAGTGTCTTTGATGAACTTCCACGTAAGCAGGAGACCCCTCAGAAGTCTTCTAGTGTCTCTAGGTAAGGTGCCCCTAACAAAGCAAGCTTAAAAGTCTGGTTTATTAAAGATTTAGAAACTTTGTCATTTTCTATAAAGACCCCAGAAACAGATGGCAAGGATTAAAAAATGGGTTCATAATCTTTTCCACAAGCAAATAAGCTGTCTTCTAGCAAAATAAATACATAAGGGAACTGACGATCAGGACATCAGGATAGCCAAATTTTCAGTGATTCTTCTCTGGAACAGAGACCTGACAACCAACCATGAAAACCTAAGTAAGGACCTGGCTTACTGGGTTGTTGACAGCAACGGAGTTCATGGAAAGCAAGGTTGAAGAGGCAGCTCTATATTAACAGCCAATAGAGATCATCAGAGATGGGGAGAAAGTGCTTAGAGGCATCCAGCAGGTCATCATAGCGGGAGTCCAAGAATTAAATGCAAGAAAAGAAAGCAAGAAGCAAACACAGTGGAAAGAAATTGCTGTGTGCAAGAGCTATCACTATGAGAATCTCCGAGGAAGTGCTGGAAAAACGTAGGCCTAAGCCATTAAAATTCAGCCTTTTCAAACAGTGAAAGCAAGGGATCAGCCTGTTCCTACTCTAAAAGAGAAAACAGAGCAAAGCAATAAACAATGGAATGTTTATTTTTTTTCTAGATGATGACCCTATTATTTTATAAATGAGAAAACTGAATTCTATCTCACATTAGACCTGGAACCTTTGCATCCTGTTGTTAGACTAATGTTCAGTACATAGTTTTACTATTTTTATGCCCCCTCCCCCCAAAAAAGAAAAAGAAGTAGAAGAATGTCTTCGGAAGTACATAAACCATTAGTAAATTACATCTTTTATAAGTTAATTTTCATAGGTTAGGAGAGGAGTCCATTCTGTGACTACTTAGTACTCAAGGACATGGCCAATCTATGTGACTGGTGGACCCTTAAGGGGGACTGGTCTGAACTGTGCTCTGCTCATGAAATACATACCAAGTATAAAAAATTCAGTTAATCTCATTCCATTAAATATATTTGTACAGAGCACATGTTGAAACCAAAAGATTTTTAATTTACTGAGATTTTAAATATATATTAGCAAATATATTTAAGGCATATTTAATATGCATATATGTGTGTGGTTAGCAGAATGTTTATTTGAATAGTTCTATTCTATTTCTGTTGGCCTAGGCTGATAAAAATGTTCTGAATACAAAAGGAGAAGCCTGCCTGCTGCCCTGTTCCTAACCTGTTTTCTAAAGTACAAATTAAGCTCTTTGGCCTTCATGAGGTTTGAGCATGTCTGTAAGAGCCAAAATTCAGGTTAATAAATAGCCCATGAAAATTAGCATCCATTCAAAATGATGAAATAGGAAAAAAATAAGCCATTTGACCGCATTGTTCTGTATTCTTCTGATTGCATAATGAATTAAAGAGCCTGAAAACTCCAGGGGGTTTAGCCATAGTCATCCCCTATTTCTTCTCTATAGCAGTATTGTGTTGTAATGAAGACTATGAAAAAAGCATTTTGGAAAATAGCCTCCGATATGAAGCGGCCATCAATATGCATGTTCTATGTGATTGAGTTCGAGAGATGTGTAAGAGAGGTCCAAATAGGTTTGGCCTGCTTAAACACATGCTTTCTGCTCGCCAGCCAACAAATCGCTTCTATATATTACATAAGACTAAATTAATACCTACACGAAGACAGTTTATTGTGGATGATGGATCATGGGTCTGCTACTCATACATCTAGAACAGAGCCCTTGAAATCACATCATCATTGCATTCCTAGGGAAAGAAATGATTGCCACATCCAGGCATGTTTATCACAGAGAAAGGCTGATCTGGGCCCATCCACTTGCTGAGGGAATCCTGCCACCTGACATGATGGTTGCTCGAAGGGAAGGCCCTGTGTTGACTGCCAGATGCCAGTATGAATGCTCTCTCATTCTAGGTTTTTCTGTTTTGCTTTTTAGAGATGATAGGGAATAATAGGCTCTATTTTATGGTCTTAATTTGTTCACTTCTAGAACCCAAGATACATATTTTAATAACGGGGATCTAAGTAGTATCCACTCTTCTTTGAAGGCTTCACAGTTTCTCAAGGAATGAAGCCTTTAAACCTTCTGTGGGCAATGGCACAGATAGACTCAAACCCCACAGGTGCAAGTCCCAGAACAAATTTAAGAGTGGGATGAAGGACAGAGTAAGCCAAAAGGATGGGTGCCGTGGCCTCTCTCCTGACAAACTTCTCTAGCTGCATCAGCAAAAGTCAAGAGCAATCGATACTTATGAAACAACAACGCAGCCACCATCACAGATAGAGCAGGGTTGGAGTGCTATTACCATAAGTGGCCGAGTCATTGATGTGAATGTATATGTCATCTTGCATATCATTTGCATGTTATTTGGTGCAGGCTTGCCAATAAATAAACACAATATATCAATTTGCACAACCTACTCTGACCTTAGGAAGTATGCATGCAGGAAAATACTCTAGATCTGCAAAGAATGACTATTTGTTTAGCATTAAAAATTAAGTGAGTAGTTCAGGCCCAAAGAGTAAGTTTCTAATTTTAATGCTCTCAACCAGGTAGTGTGCTCCTAGTGGGTAAGTCTATGTAGTGGATAATTTTGTTTTAAGTTCTATATAATAGCTGTGTGTGTTGATTTTGCTACTCCTTTTAAAAAGTATTTATTTTTATTTGTGTGTATGTGTGTGTACAGTATCTACATATATGTGCAGGTCCCCACAGAGGTCAGAAGAGTGTGTCAGATCTCCTGGAGCAGGATCTATGGGTGGTTTTAAGTAGCCCGATGTAGGTTCTTGGAACTGAAGTCTGCTCCTTTGCAAGAACAGCAAGCCCTATTGTAAGGAGGTCACTTGTTTGTTTCCTGGCTGCCCAAACTCCAGAAATAATCACACAGAAACCATATTATTTAAATCACTGCATGGCCCATTAGCTCTAGCTTCTTATTTGTTAATTCTCACATCTTAATTTAACCCATCTTCATTAATCTGTGTGTCACCATGAGGCTGTGGTCTACCAGCAAAGTTTCAGTACATCTGTTTATGGCAGCAGCTCCATGGCCTATCCCTAACTCTGTCTTCTTCCTCCCAACATTCAGTTTAGTTTTCCCCACCTCTCTGTTCTACCCTATCAAGCTAAGCCAGTTTTCTTTATTCCTTAATGGTAATTACAGCATATAGAGGGGAATCCCACATCAAAGCCCCTTTAACGCCGGGCAGTGGTGGCGCACGCCTTTAATCCCAGCACTTGGGAGGCAGAGGCAGGCGGATCTCTGTGAGTTCGAGACCAGCCTGGTCTACAGAGCTAGTTCCAGGACAGGCTCCAAAGCCACAGAGAAACCCTGTCTCGAAAAAAAAAACCCCCAAAAAAAAGCCCCTTTAACCTCTGAGCCATCTCTCTACTCCAAATCTCACTATTTTGAATGTTTATATATATTTGCATACATATGTCCCTTTATTGCTCAATCACATTTATGTCAGGTAAAGTATCAAGTGCTCTATATGTATTTTTTCTTAATTCTCAATAAGAATGGTCTAATGTGGTGGATGGAGAAATGTATGTGTAGATATTTGGGAAAGACTTTAAGACACAAATGAGGCAAGTTGTAGAGTTTGAGTTTGAATTTGAGTCTTTCTGACTAGAACATGGCATTTTAACCTTTTAAGAGTTAATCCTAAGAGTAAGGGTTAATGGGATGACGGCTAATGCTAAATTTGTGCCAAAAGATAGGAAGAAGCAATTTTTTAGTTTTGTGTTGATTCTGCTACCCCTTTTATTTGATTTTATTTATTTTATTTTGTTTGTGTGTATGTGTGTGTACAGTGTGTACATATATGTGCAGGTCCCTGCAGAGGCCAGAAGAGGGCGTCAGATCTCCTGGAACAGGAGCTACAGGTGGTTTTAAGTAACCCAGTGTAGGTGCTGTACTGGGGGATGTTGGCTTTGTGGACACAAAAACTTATAAAATCTAGAGAATACTCTAAATTATCCAAAATTATAAATAGAACCTTAGATTAAAAGCAAATATTTGCTTTGAATGACAAAATAAATTGTAACATTAAAATATTATCAGCATGAGGATGTGTGAAATAGTTGGCAGGTATATTTCTGTAATAATTTTTCTTGAAATTCTTTGGTTTAAAGTCTTTGATCATTCCTACATATGAAAACAATTTTTATAAAGTTTATACCTAAAAAACAAAAGATAATTTGTCATTTTTCTGCCATCTATGGTTGATTATATTTCTTATGCGTGTGGTGTTTCAGTTACTTCTTTGTGACTGAGATTCCTGAGAAGACCTTAAATGGAAGAGTTATTTGTTCTGGCTCATGGTTTTTAGGTCTCAGAGTTGTCATTCCACTGTGACAGGTAAGAACCTGGAGACATTTCATATTCAAATAATAAGAGATGATTAAGACATGAAAACTTTCCCATAGACATATTCACTGCTCGTAGTATTGGTACAGATTTATGCCTTCAAAAGTGTAGGTTACAGAGTGGTGATCTAATGGCAACCTCTGCCCTGCAATCACATCTATTTGTGACACACACAGACTTCCATATTAACAAAATAACCCTCGTGAGGATTGGAACATTTGTTTACAAATTTGTGCATATGAATATTGGAAGGCTTCACTGAGAATAGCTTCTGACTTCAAACATTTCAAATCTTGTCTCTTCCTATTGCTCATCTAACTCTGGCACAGAGTACCACACAAACGAGTTATTATTTCATCTAGACTTCCATCCTGCATCTCATTTCATTAACAAACAGGTCAGCCCAGAGAGCTACAGAGGTATTCCTGGAAGCCGTTCCTACCCTGTGATGGTTAGCAATACATTAACTGTGCATGGAACTGACTGCAAATGACATTAATCCTGTTCCATGGAATCAAAATTAATTTGTGTTTGGATAGATCCCAATGCAATACCCAGAGTCTACCAAGTTACAGCAGTCTGTCCGATGCCACCCACCAGAAATGCGAGTGGAAGACAGAATGAACTTGAACGCTGTATGTTCAACTATTTCATTTGCGCAAAACCTTATCACAAGTTGAAAATAACTATTAGGTTCCTTCCAAAGGATCCTGGGAAGATGACCATTCCATAACTCCTTGGTGTATCTGTGTGTATTCTGCACACTTTCAGAAATGATAAGAGCCTATTTTGTTGGTTCTTGCTCCTCAGAGTTCACTGAATCCATGGCCACAGGCAGATGCTATTGGCTCACCACCTCCACATTGTGCCCCCATTACCCACCTTGACATGGCATATGGCATAATTATTTTGTGACTTACTTCCTTTGAACAGTTCTGCTCCCACTTCTGTTTATGCAATATAAATCAATGGTTCTAAAACATTTGAGTATTATGATTCATGAACATGCCTAGCAGACTATACGAACCCTCATTTATTAATTGACAGGAGGCCTTTGAACCTATTGTTAGAGTAGATGGAAAAATTCTAATGTATTCAACACTTTTTTGTTTTTGTATGCTTATTGTAGCTAGTGGTATCGATTATCCATTGTTATATTCATATTTCAGTGTTACATTTATTTTGTTGTTTACTATTATACTAAATAACATTTTAGTTTATTGCTACATGTATTATTTGAATATTCTATTTTTTTATTATAATATAATAGTACCTAAATACATTTGAATGCAGGAATATATATATATATATATATGGACTTATTTATTTAAATATATATGGACTTATACATTCAAATATATTTGAATGCATATATATATGGACTTATTTATTTTTCTGTATGTGTGTGAGCTTGAATGAGATTATGTGCACCTCATGCTTATGGGAACCTCTGGAAGCCGGAAGAGGGTTTCTAATCACTTTGGAACAGGAGTTACTGGTAGTTGTGAACCCCATGTGAGTGCTGAGAACTGAACGTGTGTAGGAATAGTAATGGCCCTTAACCACTGAGCCATCTCTCCAGACCCAGGAGTCTGTCTGCCTTTGACTCACTCTACAGAACAATACTTGGGAATATCTCTAGCCCCTGCCAAGTGACTGGATCATCCTCAGTAGTCCCACAGCCAGCATTTTAGAAATGATTGCTCTCAGCCTCTTAGGAACCAACACCGGTGCTGGCTGGGTTACTTCTAGCACCATCATTTTAAGTGCAACAAAGCAAATCATTACAGTAGCGACTTCTCTGTAAGGAGTGCTTTCTAGTGTGCGGGAGCTGCTAAATTGAATTATTCGGAGTCATAAATGTCTGCATGAAAAGAGGGACCTTCCCTGCGACATGGACATGGGACAGTTGGTCAAGAGGATGGCACTGACCAATGCGAATTTAAGTTTGTGCTTTAGGCTTTGGGAAAAAAAAATTGGTTTTGCACTCTCACAGAGAAGAAATGCGTGACCATCTTTCTTCTCCTGGCTGGCACTGTGAGTTGGCTTCATTTTAAAAATAGTGCTAGGGAAAGAGGAAAAAAAATGTAATGTATTCTTAAAATGTTTATATGTCAGCAAAATCCCAAAAACCATTCAATAGATTAATCCTCCTGCTGCCTTAAAAAAGGATGGATTTCAAGCTATAACTGAGATTGGGAAAAATTGATTTCCATGTTCCTTATGACTGAATAAGATAAAAGCCACTACCCTGGCAAGCTTCTTCCAGCCTGGATCCAGACTTCAGGAGGCTTGGCTAATTGAAAAGTCACTCCAAATACCAGCCCAGACCCTGTGAGGAGATCTGAAAAAAGGATCAAGGGCAGGCTGTCCATTTTTCACGAACGATTTCCACAGTGTTTATTCCCACCGTCCCTGAATGACTACAGTTGGAGGTGAAATTGCTTTCTCCTGGCTTCTCACTCTTCCCCATTTCCCCTTTCCTTTCTCCACTTGCTCCCTCCATTTTTCAACATGCTCCTCCTCGCAGGAGTGCAAGGTTTCAAAGTGAATGCAGTCCCCGCGCCAAAATTCTCTTGTCGAAGCTGCACACTGTAGAGACCAATTCTGTTGCGGGGCTTTCGTTTACCCAGGGAAGAACGGCACATTCCACCTGAACAAGGATCTCTTGCTCCAAAAGCGTGCTACCAACCTTTTCTTTTCATGCCGTCCTCACACAGTTCCTGTGTGTGTGTGTGTGGGGGGGTGATTATTATTGTCATCGCTGTCACGATAGAGTCTCAGATGCCTTGCGAAAGTCACAAACACAGCGTCTGCCCAAACTGGGACAAGCCCCTGCATCTGATTCCACATCTCACCGGCTTCAGCTGAGTTCCCACATGGCGAACACTTTAGTCCTTTACTAACCCGTGACCGAGAGGTTCACTGATTTACTCATTTTTATCACTTCGTTAATGTTTAGTGAACAGCTACTGGACGATGGGTATGAAGAAAAGAAAAGAATTGAGAGTTGGTTGGGCAAAGATTTCAGACTGAAAGGAGCTGAACTTGGTGAGGTAAACCTGTTATGAATGGAAAGTTGAGCTACTAGAGCAGAGTTTAATTTCTCAGAAGATAAGACTGCTTAAACGTGTCCAGATCTATACAACATTAAATTTCAGGTCAATTTAAACAAAAATCATGCTAAAATTAAGGGTTTTTTTTTCTACCCAAACCTCATTTTATAGAAAGTACTATATAGATTGTGTGGGACGTGGTGTTATTTTAAGGTAGTGTTTTTTTTTTCATTTTTTAAATTTTCTTTCTTTTTCATTTATTTTATTATTTCACGTTCTCTATTTAATTTTCGATACCCCCTCCCTTTCCACCATTTATTCACTATTAAGGCTATTTCTAAAGAGAAGCAATTGGTCATGTCATTTTGAACACATCATATGTGGGCTTTTTTTTCTGGGAAAACAGGGTACCTGTGAAGATATAATTTCTCCTAAAGAATGTCATAAAATCCCCTAATATTATTTCACAAAGTTCTTTGGCTATTTATGGAACAATCCGCGTAAGAAGTCTTCAACTAGTAAGCCCAATCCTCTGATCGTTGCAATCACTACAGCAGCAGGCAGCATTTAAACAGCACTTGCTTTGTTCTGGACAGACTGGAACGTCTTTCTGTGTTCGCTGGCTCGTTAAGCTTTATGCCAACTCTTCTTAGTGGGAATTATTTAACTCCCACTTTACATATAGGAGCGTGAGATGAGAGAAGCGCCGCAGTCTCAAGTAAAGCGTCTGGATTCCAACTCAAATGATCTATTCAGAGCTTAACCTCTTAACCACGTACCACACAGTTCTTTCCCAATCAATTAGACAGTACTCATTGAATTGTCCACATTACAAGTGACATTGAAATGTTCCAAGTAGCCTTCTTAACCACATGGGCTAGGGTCCGCATGTCCTTTGTACATCTGATCAGGTATCCTAGGACTTAAAGAGGTTTATTTTATTTTCAGTTATGTGCCTGCATTTGCATGTGTACGAGTGCACTTGCCTGGGGAGGCCAGAAGAGAAAGATGGATCACCTGTGGTACAGGTGGTTATGAGCTACCTGATGTGGATGCTAGGAACTGAACTCAGCTGCTTTAGAAAAGCAATACATGTTCTTAACCACTGAGCCATCTCTCCAGTCCCTCTCCTTAGACTTTAGAAGACTCTTACCACTATAACGTGCAAGAGTCTGGCAACGGGGACCGAGAGCATTTGTTGACACATGCTGGCAATGTTTACTGAGGATGAGCCTCTCTGGGAAGGACTTAGCCATGTGCACTATTTGTGCTTGCCTGGTGCGAGAGTCCTGCATGGGGAGAGGGGGACTTGGGATAAAGGAAAACTGAGGCCCATGCTTATTTGTGAGTCAGTAGTTAGTGACAGGGCTTGCTTTTATGTCTCTTGGTGGGCACAGTCAGTGAACAGCTCTTCCCCTAATGATAGTGGTGTGAGGATGGAGGGTATATGGGTGGGTGAGCTGAGGACAAGCATGTGGCAAAAACAATAACCCTGGCTGCTCACATTGTTTCTCCCTTTTCTTCACCCTCCCACCTCCCATCAATCCAAGTGTCTAACCCAAGTGAAATTGAAGCTTAAATGGCTAAAGTTGTGAAGAGAATTTTTTTCTTCTGAAGTACATTATAAAACCACACTCATAACAACCAGGTTCCCTATATAAATCTATTTTTAAGATGATTATAGGGTTTCGATAGCCATTCCAGCATCAACTGCTGGTTTTGTTTCCTCGTCGTCAGTAAACTGTTGGCAGGATAGTGCACCAGAGGTATATTTTTTAAAGGGTATAATTGCATGGCACCGAAATTATCACTTTCTCGACAATGGGTTTCACTGGTCTCTCCCTTCGAGAATCCGGTTTGGAAGCTCAGCTTGTCAGTCCCCCCCAAGCACACACTGTATTGTGTGTGTTGGTCTCACGGCACATCATGCTGGCAACTGCTAGGCAGAGGGTAGCAATTAAACAACACAATAGGCATCAGGGGATGAGGAGAAGACACTGTGTTTAAAATAAACGAACACAAGAAGCACAGCCAGCTTCTCTAGGAAGGCTATCTGAGTAGCATGGTGAGCCAATATAGGGCATGCCGTGCCAAGCAAGTTGGGAGGTTCCCCATGGCCGCAAGCCATTGTCAGTAGATAAACCTACATCTTCCCCGGGGATCTGCCACAGGGTCCCTTCTCCCTAGCTCCCCTTCTCTGGATCATAGAAACCTAGGAAAGAAGATTCATAGAGATCTTCGGCACTGCCAGGCTCTGAAGTGGTAAAGTATAATTGTCCAAAAGCTATTTTTAAGAAGGCCAAGGCTCAAGGAGACATGGGAGCTTTAGTTCACCTCAGAAATAGGGGACAGAACAGGTGGAAGTCAGTTTCTGCAACTGAAGCTAATAAGCTTGAACATATTACAGGTAAAATTATCTATTGGCAGGAGGAACTGACACCCAAGAGTTGCTAATGTTGTCCTGGTGACAAGAATAAGAGACTCCCAATGTCTGTCTAGAGGAACAGAGAGAACTCAATATCTAGATAAAAGACCACAGTGTTTCTCATTCGAATCAGGATGACCAGCATGGGGCTTCAGCCCTGAAATGCAACTGATAGTCACAAATGAAAGATCCAAATATAATAAGCACTAATAGTGAGCCGTCTGTGATAATTATGTATAGTTACCAAAATAAAGGGGCCTGCAGAGCCAAAATAGAAGGTGGTTTGCATGGAGGTAAAGGGCACTGGGATATTAACAGGAGCATCCATAGAAGAGAAAAAGGTATTTCAATTGCCTATTATATCTTGATAAAAGTAGATCCTGTAAGGATCTAGAAAATCTCATCCTAAGTCTGTCTCCATCAAACAGTGTTCTGAGCTGCGATTTGGCCTTTGCATTGTCTAATCTGTAGAAGAGCTAGTCACTTCTTTAATAAATATGTTTAAGTACGCGCAAGTTCCCGGGACTCTGGCACCAAGGTTACAAGAGTAAAATGAATGGTTCCAGGTCTCAAGAGGCTTGTCGACTAGTTGAACAAGCAAAGAAGAAAATGTGCACACAGTGTAAAAAGCTGGGAGTGGGAACACACCCCCAGAATCCCAGTGCTGGGGAGGCTGAAACAGAAAGACCTCTGGGCATTGATGGTCAGCCAGTTTGCTGAACTGTTAAGATCCAAGTCAAGTGAGAGACCTTGTCTAAAAAAAAATAAATAAATAAAACAAAGACTATACTTTCAGGGATCATTTCTATAGTTCGTTACTAGAGAAGTTTCTCTGACTGTGTAGAGCACCCGAAACCACGAGGACGAGACGTAGCGTTCCCTCCTGAGCGTGAAGCTGGCTCTAGGTGCTGCTTTCCTGCAGCTGCCTCCTGCCATTGATGATCGTTCTTCTCTCCCTTCTGGGAGGGTGAGAGGGAGGGAGCGCAGTCTGAGTGGAAAAAAAAAAAAGAAAAAAAAGAAAACAACTGAAGAAACCCAGTGTTGATCTCTGACCTCTGCACATTCATGTTTGTGCACATATGCACACATAAACACATATGCAAACAACTACAATTGACTAGACACATGACTATGCTGTAAGAACACACACACACACACACACACACATGAAATAACCATTACAAAGCTATACAAAGCCAAGTTTAGCTGTTCAGAGGGAAGCCACCTTACCCTGACTGTGACTGAAAAAGTCAATGAGGCCATATTAGGTTAAGTTAAAAAAAAAATCTTCATTTATCCCTAAAATATGAAGATTAGCAATACCAGTAAAGGATTTATACCAGAGTGGGCACTGAGTTTAAGGGGCAGAGAGTACATTTAGAGCGCAAGCAGGACACTGGACACTGTGTTTTCAGGAAATGAGAACATTTATATCAATGGGTGCGAGGGAGACTTGAGAGGAGATAAGGTGGAAGGAGGTCATGCCAGGAGTTACCTTATTAGCAATTTGAATTTTATCCTGTAGGCAGGAAGGAGCTATTGAAAATGCTAAGCAGAGGAATAATATGGCTGAATTTGCAATTTAGATGATATTTCCATATATATCCACCACTCCAGGTGAATTGACTGATATTCCAGTGTAGAGATCTGGTGAATGCAGGCGTCTTACTTTGATTGAGTCCGGGTGTTTGATGACCTTTAGATGGGCTGGTAAAAATGAGTTTTCAGACTTTAAACTTGAGGGCTGGACTCTTGGCCTCTGGGAGAAAAAAAAAAAATCTCCCATCGAGTTTTCACTGGTAAGGGAGGCCTTGCTGGAGGCTGTCATCTGATCTCGCTTTGACATGTCTATGCAGAAATCTGGGTGGGAAATGGAAAATATGCAGCTAATTTGTATCATGCCAAGGCAGCACTTGGCTGCAGTGTGGTAATTATCCACAGGAGAAGGGACAGCTCATCAAGTCAGGCTAGCTTCGGAGCTCTTAAATAATGTCTGTTAGAACAGCATGCTAACCCACAATTTATAATTCCCTTTAAAAGGGTGCTACTGAGGGCCAAGACTATTTTGCCATAAGCCTTCGTCCATGCCTTTAAGCAAAGGGGTTTATACCCAGTTTTAAAATGTCCAGGTTTACTTTTAGTACATTTGTGATTTTTCATTCTGTGTAAGGTGAACAGCGTAGGATATAAAATTAAACTGAACTTTTCTGCAAAGATAGTTGAAAGGAGTAAGGAAGACCAAATACATTCAGACTTGGGACATTTTCAACTGGTGACTGAAATTTATCATTTGAATTGAAATGGGATTCGTGATAAACCCTACATTTCCAAAACAGGAAGTGATTAGCTTAAGGCACAGTATAGGGTCTACGGCTTCAAGTCAGGAGAATTTAGAGTGGCAGGTGCGGGCAGACGAGAGTTACCTGCTCTGACAGCAGAGAGGTAGAGCAGAGAAGATGTGGCATAGGCTGTGGGGAGCAAATGGAAGTTTCCACATGTGGTGAGAAGTTTGAGCCAAAAGATGCATGTCAAAGAATTTGTAAAATAGTGAGGGCAATGACCCACATAGAGCGGGCTTCATGCTATAGACACCGTTATGGGATTGGCATACCTCTTAACAGAGCAGACATAGCAGCAGGTAGATGTCTCTGTCCAAACTGTGGAGTGTGTTTTTCAGTCTTTCTATCTCTCCGACTTTGTTCTTTCTCACTTAGGGTTCTGAGGCCGTTTTTTGAGCTCTGTATGGACAAGCAGTGATGTTCACACAGTGGGAGTGATTCTAAGTGCTGGTCACTGAGCCTAGCCTCTGGCCAACGCATTGTGCAATCTTGCTCCTAATTGGTGAAGGACTTCAGTGCCACTGTGCACTTAGTCCAACCCAACTGCAACCTGCATCCTGCCTGTGTGATGGAGCAGTAGAGGAGAGGATGGAAGCATGGGAACATTGGAGCTACCAGGGACTTCAGGCCAGGCAGGCCAGCTTCCTTATTTCACAGCTGAGAAAGTGGAGGCCCCAGAGAAGTTCAAGGATTTGCTTGAAGTTACACAGCTAGTGAGTGACAGAGCTGGGACTAAACCCAACTTCCCTTATCTCTCAGGTCAGAGTTCTTTCTACTATGTCACACTTCACAGAAAGAGAGCAGGGATAGCCCTAAGTGGAACCATCTTTCAGTCAATGGGCAAAGAAAAGTGAATATATATTTAAGATGTAATCTCTTGTCCCCCCTCTTAGAATTTATAGGTGTCTGTGTCTCCCACTAAATTGGGAACGTCATCTGTAATATTCATTTAATTGTCATAGTTTTAGACCTATTTGACATATGCATACCCCTGATATGCTGTGTACTTAAATCAGACAACAATGCCACCTTTTATAATGTGCATACAGATATTATTCTTTTGTGTTGTGATTCACTCATTTGTCAGTGACATAATCCCTTGTGTAAATGAATTAGGGAAGAAGATCTCCTTTGGCTCACAGTTTGGAAGGTTCCAGTCTGTGGCAGGCTGGCTCTGTTGGGGGAACTGAGGTTCGGTAGAGCACCATGGTGGCAGGAGCATGTGGAGAAGGAGGCTACTCACCACATGACAGCTGGGAAGCAGAAATGAAGAAGCATCCTGCGCTATTGGACTTCCTCATTTATTCCCTTTTATTCTGTTTCAACCCCAAGCTCATTGGGTGGTTCTACCCGCATGCAAGCTGAATCATTGTGCATTCTCTGTCCAAACCTTGGTCACATCCGAAGATAGCAGGACTATGTCTACCATCGGAACCCTCCAACATTCGGTTACTGGTCTCTCAGATACAGCTTAGTCCTATCAAACTGATAATCAAAGTTAGCCATCACACTGTTTGGGTTTAGAGAAGAAAGGACAGAGGGAGGAAAAGAGGGAATGAAGGGCGAGGGTGATTTAGCATCTAATTGTCTAACCATTTTTAGGCAAAGAAAGACATTTTCTTCCTAAGGCCTATGAGGAGGCAGGGAAGAGGGCAGTATGAAGTAGCCAAAAGCACAGAACAAAGAGCCCGGCTAACATAGGAGCTGCGAGATGTGACGTTTGCGACTTAGGGAGATGATTAATATGTGACAGAGAGAAGTGGCATAATTAGACTGCCCACATTTCCCAGGAGGCAGGGAGGTTGGGTGTGTTTGAGTCATCATCCCTGAATGTTTAAGGTCTAGTTACCGGGGGGCGGGGACCGATTTTTCTCTGCCTATGTGACAGACACACTTTCAAAGTCGTTCTCGGTGCATTTCTCTACTGATGCTCACAAGGACTGTATAAGGTAAGCTGTGAAGTCCTTGTGCTGTTGAAAAGACCAGAAGCACAATGAGGTTGAGTCTGCGTGTTCCCCTCTCAATCTCACACCAAGACAAAAGCAAAGAGAAAGTCAGAGACTAACTCCTTATCCCTGAAAGACAGCAAGCGGCGAAAAGCCTGCTGTGAGCCGCGCTGAGAGTCCAGTCACATGAAGACAGCCTCATCTCCCATCAAGGTTTGTTCTGCTGCGTGCACCAGCTCTCTTCAGGTTTTAAAGCTTCCACTTGTAGCTGCTGCCCTTCAGTCACAGAGCCAGACAGAATCCCAGACCACACTGCTCAACCTCGCTCCATGCCCAAAAAGGACAGCACCAAGCCAGACACAAAGGGGGCATATCAGATCTGCAAGAGAACGTGACAAGGCCGAAGAGGATTCATACAGACACCGTTTGTCTCTGGAGATCATTAGAAAACAGAGCAGGGGGGCACTGGTTACAGCTCTCTCTTTGTTCCAAATGTGACTGCTTAAATTTGAATTGAATGTGTTTGGGGATTTTCTACAAAGGGAGTCACTTGGAAGGCTGCCGGCTCTTGTTATCAGTCATGTTTTATTATTGAGAGGAGGAAGGCCCACAGGAGCTCCAGAGCCCCCACACATAGGTTTCCAAAAGGAAAGAAAGAAAAGAAAATCACCAAAACACCAAAACAAAATAGTACTCAAGGATAAATTAAAGATTTAGTATAAAAGAAGATGGTTTCCAGGCATTTTATTTCATACGTTTTGATGTTTGGGACTGAACCCAGAGCTTCAAGCATGCTTGCCAAATGCTCTACTAGGGGTACACAACCCCTAATATCACTACAGAGCTTATATCCTAAAGATTGAATGAGAGTGTCAATAAGTGTTATTAGTCTACCCTTCATTAAATATCCACCACTGATTATCATATATTGCATCAAATCTGAGTGCTCAGGGTGGCAGAGCCATAGACAATACAACATGGAATAGAAAAGAAACATTCCAGAAGAATTATTCCTCCTGGTGGCTTTTTAATAAGTACACAGGTAAATTGTGCTAATACAGACATTGTTTTGTCAACTAGAAACCAAACTCTTACTTATAGACAGATCAGCAAGTGATCTAGGTAAGAGTTGGGGAAATACAGAAAAGAGGCTTATATCCGTCATTATGTTGAGCAGAGAGAGAAAAGTCAGCAAAGCTTTAAAGGGATGGAGGCCGACAGTGCTGGGAGGTGTCAGCCTTGTATGTATTTTCTACATGGTCTTCATTGCTCTTTCAGTACTGTGTTAGTCAGGGGTTTAGACTGTATATACTACAAGGAGATGCTATTGGACTAGCTTGCCTGCTAGGGCCTGGCTAGTCCAAATGGCCAACCATAGTGAGAATTCAGTGACTGCCCAGCTCATGGGTCTGCCTCTCAGTAATCCCAGACTGACACAGAAGGCCTGGAAGATGCCTGGAGAGCCATTGAGCTTCTGTCCGTGTTAGAAGGTTGAAAAGCTGGGGTTTAATATCTAGGAAGGATGCAGCAGCAGCAGCAGGATGGATGCACTCACCAGCAAGAAGCAGAGGCAGGCAGGCAATACTGCTTTTCCTCAGACTCCTTTGTATCTGGGCCACTGCCTGATGGTGCAGCATATTCTTGGGAAAGGTCTTCTCCTCTCAGTTATTCTTTTCTGGAAATGCTCTCAGAGACACATCCAAGGCCACATTTCCTCAGTGGTTCTTGAGGCATTCCAATTGACAATCAAGATGAACTGTGACAAGTTACTGAGTTATCTGTGAGGATAACAGGTAATTCCCTCCAGTGCTTTCATCTCTTACAGAAGCAATTACACTTCTTGGATATAACCAGGGTTTCTGGAAGTCAAGAAGCAACAATACTTAGTGAAATTCATTTGAAATACAGTAAGTGAGACATTAATACCATTTTGCTCTGTGTAACTCTGGAATGGGTGTCCAGTGGGTTACCTGGTTAGAATGAGGATCTAGAGCTGACTTGGACTGGTCCATGCCAGTATGAGGCAGTTCTCATCATTTCTTTATCAGGAAGGTTTTTTTTTTTTTTTTTTTCTGAAGAAAACAGAAATTGGGCAGGACATAGCCTAAACCTAGCAATAGGACTTAACCCTTTTGGAATGTGATTTTAATAGCCAATGGGTATTTATAATTAATGTGCAATAACTTATTATGCACATCTCTTTAAATTTAATAGACCTAGTTAAGGTAAGATCATTAAGCACCCAATTGAATGTTAAACACGTATATTTGGGGTTTAACGACTGTGCAGCAGATGCAGGATGGATTATGGGATTGTTAAAGGATATTAAGAAAGTTGTGACTATTGTGGAGGTATTTAATTAGGAATTTAAACAATCTACCCTTTGAAATCTGCCCCGAATTCTAAGTAGGTGGCGTCTGTTCCAGGAGTGTCATCGACAGCATCAAAGTTTAGGAGGATCTACACTGAAGGGGCCCTTGGTGCAACAGCCCCCTAATTAGCATGAGAAACAACAACAGCACAACAAAGCCACCGAGTGTCTCCAATGACAGGTGCTGCAGACAGCGAGGCTGATGAAAGATTCTGCAATTAGAGACTGTGCATGAAGATTAATGGTGTATTATCTTAAATTAATGTAAGGTGGGCTCCCAGAGATGATTGTCTGCTTTGCAATCCTCTCTCTTTTCCTGCTTCCTCAAATTCATTTCCAGGCCCCTGGTCCTCTCTCTCGCCCTCTATAACTGACTTTCTGTTGGGAAGTTTTTCTACTCCTGTGCTCTTCTTTGTGACTCATCTGCTTCCGTCCTGCATCTCTTCTCCTCGCCTCTCCCTGCACGCCCAGTGCATCCCTCTTCGGCTCCTTCATCTCTGGCTCTCTCAGCAAACTGATCCCACTCTTAGCGTTGGTGTCATTTCCTGCCCCTGACATCTCACCGAGTTGTTTCACTCTTCAGCAACAGGGAAGTCATCTTATGAGTAAATCCATTTGAAGATCAAGTATCACATTAACTTCTAATGGCTGAAATGTCCTTATTCATTCAAACACATTATTAGAACTTCACCTTATTTTAAGACTATCTCAATTCTTCATTCAATAAATATTGATAGAGCAACCACCCAAGTTGGAAGCAGTATTCTACAATAGTTGTTATTCTACAATTACGCTTGTTGTGCTGATTATTCTACAGCACAATAAGATAGGCAAATCCTCTGTATCATTTCCATTCTGTTTGGAAGAAGAGAAGATTATTCCAAAGGTAAGAGTGGCAAATAGCAATAGCTTCAGTGGAAGAAAACAAAGTGCTGAAGAGAGAAGACATGCCAGGGCAGGCACTCGGTACTGTGTCTGCTTCTGACAGTACTCTCACCCACAGTGACACCAGCCTTCTCTGACAGGGATGTGTTAGGAAGACTAGATGGGCCTGTCTTGAACCGAGTTAGAGAAGCAGGAGACGAAATCAGAGAAGTGTGGGAAGAAGTCAAGAGACACAGGGACCAATTGGTAATTTAAACACTGGCCAACTGGTCGACCCAGAAATTTGGGAAAGAGTTTGGGGCCATAGGAGAGACAAAAACAAATTATGCTTTAAGATCATCAGACTAGATGCTGTGGAATAGCTTCTGCCATAGAGAAAGAGAGAGTATAAAAACAGGAGAGTGGGATGGTGATGACTTCTGACTGTTGAGCTGCAGAGAAAAGGGAATGGTTAGATACTGTGTGCTCTCTAAGATAGAGTCGGCACCACTTGCTGACAGATTCTTTGACACTATGCTGCTGGTATGCAACAGTTAGAAGACTGGAGTGGTCACCTACTAGGAATAAAAGGTTAGATGTACAACTCATTTTGTGGATATTTTAAGTGGGCAACTGGATATAGAAATCTGAATTTTAGAGGAAACTTCCGGGATGAAGTTAGACATTTGGGCATTATTTACACAAGTGTGGGAAGCTTCACTCTGGATCATTTTTGAGAGTGAGGAAAGACAGAGAAGAGGGGAGGTGAGAGAACTGAGCTGTGAATACTCAGTGCTGTGGGCTGTCGGGTGAGGAGTAAACAGTTCTGGGCAGAGAGGAGGCATAGCTGCATTGGAAGGAGAGTGGAGAGCAGAGAGCCAAAGTGTTTCAAGTAGGAGGAAATGGTCAGTGTGTCAAGTGCTGTGGATGGGATGAGTGAGATCAGAACTGAGAAACGTTTCATTCCATCAGCATCACTGGTGACCTTGTCAGGAGCTATTTCAGTTGAGTCCTTGGTTAAAAGACCGTTTGGCATATATTAAAGGGAGGCTAGAAAAGGATTGCGGAGAGTGGGCATATAAATCTCCCTGGGAGGATATTGCTGGGAAGAGTTGAAGACATGGGGTAACAGCAGGAGAGAGATGTGGGGTCGAGGGGAAAATTAGTCTTTAACGTTAGTGAAATATAACAAGATAATTTAAAAGATACTATGTCATGTTTATATGATGTTAGGAATGATCCAGAATAGAGGGCACTTCTGTAATGCAGAAGAGGTGGGCCACCATTAGAAAACTATCCCTAAGTAGACAATGGAGGCCCTCTGCTTGTGAGGGATTTGAGACATGATCAGTTCATTCAAAGTAAGGAGAGAAAGCGGCATACATGGACACAGGAGAGGGGGGACTTGTTGGTAGAAGGAGATGGCCAATCTTTTATACCTTTCATTTCACACACACACACACACACACACACTGTGTTTACATATAATTAAATATGAAGGCAAACAAAAAGCTAAGAAAGAGAAAAGAATGAGTGAAGACAGAGAAGGCAGAAATAGTGTAGGGAAGACTTACAAGGACTGCTGAGCGACTTGAACAGTCCATCTGGACTCAGCGATCGTGAGTTGTAATTAGAAACAAAGAGTGGGAAGGTGAGAGTGAGAGGAGAGAGAAAGCCTGACAGACACACACACACACACACACACACACACACACACACACACACACACACTTTCGCACGTGCACACACACACACACACATGCATACACACTGAGAGAGAACCATTAAACTAGGTTTCAGATTTGCATATGATAAATATAATTAAAGGAGGGCCAGTAGAGATGAGGTATGATGACATGATTAAAATAATGGATGTAGATTTCAATAGACATATGGCTGCAGATGAGTCCTCTGCTTGGGTTGGAGGAAAAGGAGGAGACTACTTTGAAAAGTATCTGAGAATGGAAATAAATATGGTGCTGGGCACCGAAGCACTATAGAGAACAAAGAAGGGGAACAAGAAGCACAAGGGGAGGACTTGAGGGTCAAGTAGTGACCACCAGAAGTAAGACAGAATTATACCTCGAGACTTGTGACAAAACTGGTAGGAACAAGACTGTGACCTTGAGTTTCCGGCAGAGAAGGAAAGGAAGATGGTATCTTTCCAAGACCAGACAGGACCCTGTGCTCTTGTCTGCTCCATGCGTAGAATCCCAAACAAGACCCGTTTTGCTGGGAGTCACTGCTTTCGGCATTGTCAGTCCCCCATCTCTGGCCTCAAGGGGCTCTCAGCACAGTGCTCAGACGAAGCCAATATGGATGCACTGGGGTCTGGGCAGTAAAAAGGTGACAGCAACAGCTAAAGAGGAAGAAATATAGTAAGTGACCACAGCAGGCTTGAGGGGGGACTGTAAGTGACACCGACAGCTTTGATGGGTGACAGGGGACAGTAGCCAATCTCTGTTTGGGAATTAGACACCAAAACACACTATGAACAAACCAGGAAACCAGGTCCAAGTTTGATTGTGCAAACACACACACACACACACACACACACACACATACACACACTGCCTTAGAGAGAAATCACTAGGAGTGAGCTCTGCACTGTGAGATATTCTGTAACCCGGGTGTGTATAATGTGTGCCTCGCCTCTCATTGTGGAAGAGTGTGTGTCACTGTAAGCTTGAACATTCCAACCCTTGAGCTCTTATCCATGGCAGGCAGGACAGCCTGTGATTTGTGCCTTCTTCCTTCCTTGTCCCAGATAAACAAAGCTGGGCTCTCAGGAGCAAATCCCCAAGTGCCCTTTAGCCCTGGTCAAACTGTCTCCACCACGCTGCCATGTTCATCCATCTTCGGATTCTCCCACACTGCACCGCACTAACTCCCCAATCCAGACTGCTAAAACGGCAGCATCGCCTGGCCACAGAGTCCCATTACCTCGCCAACAACACAGGGAACATGATTTTTCCTGATCAAATGAGATTCAGTTCCATGTCAGGGAACACCAACATCAGCAGCTTGTGTCGTTTAATAAAACCTAAAGTTACAAGTGTCCTGAATAGTTCCCTTAGAAGCTATTTTAAGTGGACAGCCCTTCCCCAGGAAACCCCATGAGTGTAGAATAACAGAAGTTAATTTTAGCAAGCACTTTTTAACCTACATTTGGGGACAAAAATGCCAGGAAACCTATTATATAATTGAAGTAAAAAGAACCCCTCTGGGTGTGACAAAAAGTTGTCTGTCTCAAGTTACTGCAAATGGAAAAATGATATAGTGAGGAGCCTGGTATTTGAGAAGCCTGAGAGTGGGGAACTTTCTTTGCTGTGAAGGTAAATGAGGGCTCTGGATATTGAAGAGCACCGGACACTGGGCTGGGAAGCTGCTGGAGGGCTCCTATTGGAGATGTCTGGCTCCTGGTGGATTCAACAGCACCCCTGGAATATCAAAGTGAGGAATGAATATCAATACCCTAATTTGTTCAGCTGTCAGAATCCCTAAGAGTCGCAGATCCCCTTTCAGCCTAAATGCTTTGCAAGCTGGAGGGACCAGAAGGAGAGAAGGAAAATATTGCTAGCCATTCTTCACCCCACTCAGACATCAAGCAGATGACCTCCATCAATGTCTGCCCTGTCCACTGTCCTGCACTGTCCCCCCAGTGTGATCTGACTTCTTTGTTTCCACCTCCTTTTCAGCTTCCGTGGCATCTTTAGCTCAGCCTCTGACCTGCTAGTTTGCCCACTCAGAAGTGGATAAAGTTCTTGGTTCCTGAGGTCTCTCCAACAGTGTTTCTTATCTACAAATACTTTTGAAAAATTGTCTGTTTCCCAGAGTTGTTGAGTAAATGGAATAAGGGAAAATATTTTTCAAATCCTGAGAAACTGTGAGCAGCTGGAGAGATGGCTCGGTGCTTGAGAGAGCTCATACAGAGTGACGGAGCTCAGTTCCCAGCTCAGTTCACTGTAACTCTGTCTCCAAGCTATCCAAACCCCTCTTCCAGCTTCCTTGCAATTCCAGATTGCATTCATCAAAAGAGCAAAGGAAATCATTTAAAAATGAAGAAGCTTTAAAATATAATTTATCTTCCTTTTGAACACAATCTGTTTCTTTGAGAAAGTGAACCTACAGCCATGGTTCAAGGTGGGTCTAGTCATTGCTGGCATGGCGGTCCCCACTCTATTGCTGATAGTTAGGCTTCTTTGGAGGCGTTGATTCTCTTCTCCAGCCTCTAGAGCTGTTAGCCAGGTTCCCATTCCTCTGCTACACTCACCTCCGTACTCTGTCCACCCACATCCGCCTGAATCGCCCTGCAGAGAGCCCCGACTCAGAGTGCTCTTGTTTATCTTCTGATCTCTTTTCGTTGGAAATCGTCATGGCCTTTGAGGTAAGAACTGTGATTCTAGGTCTGTAGATGAAAACAAAAAAACTGGAGATTCATAGAGTGTGTGGTATTTCTTATGGACTCTCTTCTCACTGTATTGTTGCTTTTGTTCAGAAATACCATTATTTAAACACAGGTTTGAGAAGGAATCAGATAGTATCCAAAAACTGGATCACTGGGAAAAGTGGACTCAAAGTTATTCCCTCCCTCCCTCCCTCCCTCCCTCCCTCCCTCCCTCCCTCCCCCCCTCCCTCCCCCCCCCCCCTCC
>NW_026068003.1:479483-555080 GCF_014885135.2 Alexandromys fortis
GAGAGAGAGAGAGAGAGAGAGAGAGAGAGAGAGAGAGAGAGAGAGAGAGAGAGAGAGGATGAGGATATGAGGGAATAGCACATAGGAAACTTTGTGTAAATTATTGTTTCTATCTACTGGGACCATTTTCTCATCTATGACACACTGTATTTAGTAACCACCCTTTGTTTTTTCTTGGTCTTGATAATCTCTTAGACACTACTTAGCTTCTGATGGCCTTGATGCTATGGGGGATGTGTCACTTAGGTATGTTGTAGATTATTCCTCCATTGTAATTTTTTCTCATGTTTTTTTTTTTCACGATTTAACAACTCCCTCATGATTTTCTGGGCTTTTGAGAGGAGAACAATCAGTATAAAACATTACTGTTTCCACCCCATCCCAAATGAAAGGTATATGCGATTGGTAGGTTATTTCACTATTTATTTTCATCCGGGATGCAGTTATTACTGGTGATGCTGGCCTTGGTCACCTAGATGAAAGGATGCTTACCCAAGTTCTCTGTTGTGTTACAGTTGTATCATAGGGGCTAAGGCAATCCTGATCACTGGTGGTTTTCTCTTATCATCTCTATCTTCTGCAAAAGACACTTCTTTGATGAGAGGTGAGAGCTACACTTACTTTTGGGCATAAAAATAGCTTTAAGGTGCAGTTAAGGAACTATCCTGGTCTAGCAAAGTGATAGTATTAGGTTCTTCTCTATGATCTATGACCTCACTAACCTTGGATAGTAGCTAGGTTTATTTACAGTACCAGGGACAATCACACCTGTCCCCTCCCACCATTGAGCAAGCCTTAAGTCCAGTGAGAAACCTATTGGCTAGGATATGAGTACCACTCTTCCATCCTTAGGGGTGTTTTGCCGTGTTGGTTGTTGTTTCTGTCCATCAGCCACACAGCTGGGCAGAACTGTTGATTGCTTCCCTCCTTTGGTAGCTTACAGAGTCCTTTCTGGTACCTCAGGATGGAGGCTTTCAGGTCAGGTTCAGGTCCAAGTCCTGTGTCTGAGAATGTGGTATCGTCACACACTTAGGGACTTACCTTCTGAGAGGGAACCACGGGCAATAGTAATAGCCTATATTATTTTGGGAGTCTCGTGGACTACATAACCCTGGCAATCAACTAGAAAAGAGTTATCTTATGTCTGATACTGGGGTTTTTGTTCGATAGTCTATGGTTCTGGTAGGAAGCATTGTCAGCTCTAGTGACATAACTTCATTTACCATGTGTGTGTATGTATGTGTGTTTACATATATACTTACATGATTTAAATGTAATTTTAGGCAAATATAAAATTCTTAAGGGCTGTTAAAATACTATACAAAAATATTTGATGTTATGACTTACTCTAAGCAATGCTTACATTTTATTTTTCACATTTTAATAACTTTAATCCTTTTCATTTTAGTTCCAAATTTGAACATTGTTCCTTAGGATTTCTCTTACCCGTGGTTCATTTGAAAGTGTACTCTTTGGTTTTCACATATTTTTCAAGTTACTTTAATAATGTTTCTGGTTTAATTTTTGTTTGTTCTTGAATATATTTTATATTATTTATGATATTTATTTTAAAGTTATTGCTGTGTATTTTATGGTTCAGAATATGGTCTCTCTTGGTGAACGTTCCATGTGAGGTTAAAAATAACGTATTCTGTAGTTGGATTGAGTTTTCTTCAAATGTCAATTAAATCAGTCTGATTGATGGGGAGACTCAGGTCATTCACATCCCTGCTGCTTTTCAACCCTTTTGATTTATCAATTACTGACAGGAGTGTTGAAATCTTCAGTTACATTGGTGGAATTTTCTATGTCTCCTTTGGAATCTACCAGGGCTTACCTTGCATGTTCTGATACTCGGTAGTTAGGTACACATATGTTTAGGGTTGTGTGTCTTCTTGAAGAATTGCTCTTTTTATCACTAGACAATGCACTTTTTCTCTGAGCACCTTTCTTGCCTGAAGCCAACATTTTCTGAAATCAACATAGTTTAGTAACTTCAGCTCTTGTCTAGTTTATGCACTCACGGGAATATAATATAGCTTGTATGTATTCATTTCTAAATGTAGAAGTGAATATTTTTCACACACACCCTTCTGAGTGTGTGAGACCATCAGCACACCTATGTCCAGAACTTTCTCCTCATCACCAGCTGAAAGTGTATAATCATGAAACATTGCTTTTCTTCCTCCTCCCCGCCATCCATGGCCATTTATTTTCTTTATGAATTAAAATATTCTAGTATCTCATATAAGTGGAATAATTTAATTACAAACTTCTCTGACTGAATTATTTCACTTGGTGTAATAACAAAGTTAATTCCTGTTATGACCTATATATTTTAACTTCTTACTTTTTAGGGATAAACACTATTTTCCCGTGTGCTCACACCACAGTTTGTCCACTCACTGATACAAAAATGGACTCTTGGACGAACCCATCCTCTTCCTTCCATGGAGTCATGTTCTTGTTAAAAAATATGCAATGGGATATTGTCTCGTTAAATTCACTTTGGCAATCTCAGTCCTATAATTGATGCATTTAAGTCATTAACATTCGAGTGATTATCACCATAATTGGGTGAATATTTACCATGATTATATCTCCTTAACACCCAAGACACTTGCACTTTCTGCATATACAGATAAAATGATATTTTTGTGTAATATTATTTCTCAAAAACATATGAATTATATTTCTTAACAAAATTTGATGCTTGCTCAGTATATGTGTTCTGTAAAATAATAATAAACCGCTGCTGCTCAGTGTCATATATTCCCATACTTTTTAGAAGATTTTTCTCTCACTCCATGTGATGTTGGTACAATCACACAGTTAAATATTACCATTATTGTTTCAAGTGACCATATATCAACTTATTTTGAGTTTTAAAAGTGCATTTATTTGAGTTCCTGAATCTTCCAGGAGATTATCAGCTTTTCAATGTACCACAGCTCTCAGTTTTTAGATGTTATTCACCATGGGTTAGTCCACAGCCCTTACAAAAATGAAACCATGCAATTTCCAACTGTAAACAAAGATGATGGATCTGATAATTTGTTTGTCAATGGTCTTTTTTTTTTCTTCCAGGAAACCAGACTAGCTGATTTTCTTCAACAGTCCAGAGTGACCACTTGCAGGTCGATGGTTAAGGTCTATTGATCCAATTTCTTCACTACGATTCTGACATTACATTGACTGAAATAAATGGACTGTGTCTAGATAGTTTAGTAGTTATGACAAGTGCATTAGATTGACCAGTCAGCAGCAAATGCTTTTCTAGGTATGTAGCTTGAGCTTAGAACTGGACGTGGAGCTAAAAATTCACCTTAAACTGATTCCAAACTCAGACTCTGCAACTATAAAGTAGCCATTTAAAAGCATGGAGTGTGCTCCTCACTAAGTGCTTCTTCACAATCTCTTGCTAGATTAGTTAGTGTAGTACTGGAGAAAATGACACAATTTGGGATTTGAGTTTGGAAACTGGGGAATACATACAGACTTCTGGGTATCTGCTAGAATAGTGATAACTGCTGTAAATGACAAATACTGAAATATGCAATTGGCCAAATGGGATAAAAAAAAAGATCATCCTTTGGTAAATTCTGGAACTGGTATATGACAGAGATCTTTCCTGCACCTAGATTCTGAGATAACTACGTTGATGTGTTGGATGCTGGAGCAGAGAGAGAGAAGGTGAATGGTAATGAGGCATAAGCTTTGGAAAGAGGACAAAGTGGAGGGAGAGGAAGGGTTGTGTGAGGTCTCACCCTGAGGGAAAGCAAGCACTAAAAATATCTTGGCTTCCCTTTCCTTTGGCAGCATGCAACTTCTGGTCTTTCTTCTCCTGTCATAATACCATCTTGGTTTTCATAGCACACACCTTTTCTTGTCTCTTCTGGTTTGACATCCCATTTTGCTTTCATGAGTCCTTTCTCATTGAAGTTCTGTCCTAGGCCCTCTTCTCTATGTTGATAGACATCAAATTCTAGAGTCTCTGTTCCATTTTGTTAACCTATGTGTCTGTCAATTCTTTCTCTTAACTACATCCCTCTCAGCAATGATACCGTGCACAGACCTAGAGCCTCACCCATCCAGGCAAGAGCTCTACCACTAACCTACATCCCAAGTGTCATTCTTTAACTTTTCAACTTCAGCCAGGGTTTCACTAAGTTGCCTTGATGATGCCAAACTTACACTGTGGTCTAGAAAGACTTTTAAATTGTGATCCACCTGCCTCAACCATCCTAGTAGCTGGTATCACAGATCTTTACCACCAAGCTTGGCTCCTACACCATCTCGCTGTAGCTTTATGCTAAACCGTATGAATATCCCAATGTTATCCTTCAGCCCTGGGTTGTCTGTGCTTTCACTTCTCTAATTGGCCACAAAATAGTTTGATTGGAATCACAGTAAATCTATATATAAATTTTGGGTAAGCTGGTTTTGTGAGATTATTAAATCTTTCTTTACCATAAATGTAGGATATGCATCTTTATTATTTCCATCAATTTTTATAGTTTTTCAGATTAAAATATATCTGCATCTTTACATGTGCTTGACTTCTTTGTACTGGTTGTAATATATATGAACTTTGTGGAATTTAGAATGGGTTTTCATTTCTGCTGGGCTCTGGTAGCAGTGGAAAGCGGAGGGTGGAGGACTCGTCAATATTTCAGTCCACATGGATAGGAAGTCAATCCTGAAAGAGGGAAACTTGTGAACCAAGTATTGTTTGATTGAAGATTAAGTAGTTTCTTTACAATGTGAGGAAATAAGGGAAAAGATGCTCATGAAAGGCAAGTATATGCCGGACAGTTCAAAGTCTCTATGTTGAAATTCAATTCTCCAAGTAACAAAAGATATATATATATATATATATTATTTATGTATATAAATAATAAGGTCTCTAAGTAGTGAGTAGGTCCTGGACACTCTTCTTTTATGAATGAGGTTGATGAGAACTGTTTATCCTTTCTGCCATGCGAGAGCATGGTCACAAGACCCAATCTGTGGAGAAGACATTGAGCCTTCACCAGAGCCTGAATCTACTGTGGTCTTGACTCGGGACTTTCAAACTCCCACAATCGTCAGCAACTAAGTTTTGCTGCTTGTAAATGACTCAGTCTAAGACATTTAGTTAGCGTAATAAAAAGGGACCAGATTGCTCTCCTGTGATGGGGGTTAGAGTGGCTGCACCCTGAATGACCTTTCTAACTCTGTGGCTTTTTCCTCAATCCAGTTAGTCAATGCATTATTATGAGTCCCCATGTGATAAGTGTTAGTGAGAAAACCAAGACTGTTAAGGATTAAGTTTTAATTTTCTTTCCAAACATCGCTCCTTGTCTCAGAGTGTTCTTACCGTGAATAATGGCTCGTGGCTGTAAAGGAAATGGATTGGCCGATAGCCCTTCTTGAAACACAGCGCTTGAACTGGCCTGGGTCAAATGATGGCAGCTCATGGGGGGAAAGTTCAGATCATTAGTTCATGCTAATGAGAAACAGGTGACATTTTCCCCTTAGATTTTCAACGCTAGCCGTGCAAATTGCATGCATGAGATGATTTGGTTATTTTACAATCATCAAGTGTTTATTGGGCATTTAGTGTGGAACAGGAACTGTGTTAGTGTACCTAAGCAGGGGTCAGTTCCTTCCTTCCCAGTGTTTATTTTCTAGTGGGAGAGACAGAGGACAAGTGGGCGGAATGAAGTCTGCAGCGGCAAGGCGAGCATCTGCTCCTGGTGAGGGTTGGATTTTCACCGTCATGTTAGCTGCCTGGGCCTGCATCACGAGGGGCACAGACTGGACAGTTCACTGCAGACGTTTATTTATTAATGGTTCTGCAGATAGAAGCCCAGAGGCAAGGGACTGGGGAGGCTGATTCTTGGGGACTTCTCTTCTTGCTTTATAGATGACCATTTTCTTGAAGTATCTTCACATGGTCTTTTGCTGTATGTGAATCTAGATCTTAATCTCACTTATAAGGACATCAGTTCCATTAGATTTGGGGCCTGTTTCTATAGCCACTTTTTATCTTAATAACTTCTTTTAGGATCCTGTCTCTAAACAACACAACATCCTAAGGAATTAGAGGGTCCAACTTTAACCTATATGTTAGGAAGACAATTCAGCCCACCTCATGCCTAATACCTTGCAAAATATTTCTCATGAAAATATCTAAAATGTATATAAATGTACAAATTGCAGAGTCATGTTAAAAAATGGAAACAAATTCCAGATGAATTTACCATGAATACTATATTTTGTCTAATATCAAATATTAAAATTTCATTTCAATTTATAACCAATGATTATTAAGACAATTATTATGAAACATTTAACCTTTTAGTAGGCATTGAAGCCCTGTGTACATTTTTCCCTTATAGCCTGTTGTTTCAACCCAGCCACTAAATTTTGTCAGAAACAATTGAATAACAACTTAACTTCCATAAAACTTACAGTTAAATCAGTGTTTGACATACCCAGGAAATTTCAAATACTCTAAAACTCTTTCAATAACTGATTTAAACACCATTTGGAATGCAAGTCATTCTTCAGCACCTAAAATTAAGAACTTACTGATTTGGTAGTAATAGCCACATATCAAGTGTTCGACAGCTGTACGTGACTAGTGGCTATTGTAATCAGTTCAGGTTACTAAAACAAAATACTATAGCATGGATAGTTTATCGACAGTGTGAACTTACTGCACATAGCTCTGGAATCTGGACCATCTCAGATCAGGCACCAGCAGATTTGGTCTACTAGGGAGAAATCTCTGCTGCATAAGTGTTTCTTTCTTGATGCGGCTTTGTGTCAACAAGCCTCAGGCAGATTCTCTCAGCACTTAAAATCAATAAATCAATGACCATTTGGAGCCTAGATGATATCGTCACACAGTGGCCTCTGCTTATTTAATGCCATAGTCTTGAGGGTTCTTTTTTAACACATTGTTTTGAGAGGACACGAGCGCTTGGACCATAGGCAGGGTTATTAGACTGGATGATGCAGATACAGGAGATACAGGGCAGTGCTCAGAGAAACTGCCCAGCTCTCAAAGCCTCCGCCCACCCCGCCTGCCAACAGCTTTAAGTTTCACTATCAATAGCACATTCCATCGCAAGGCCCCCATACCAGAAAACCCCACTTCATAAAAGACTTAGATTTTCAAAATATTTAGCACTCTCCAATTGCTTCTGACTTAAAGCATTTTACATCCTAATTAACTCCCCCAGCCCCTCCCAGGGGGAGTATTAAAGACCACCTCAAGGGATTTCTAAGGCTGGGCTCAGAGCCAAGTCTTCCATGTGTTTGCCACCATGCCCACCTCTTTGGGTGCTAATGAGGACGGGCACAGCTGGGAATCTCACACCTCCTCAGCAGGAGGCCATCCCACTCCACATCCTAATCCCCCCATCCCATTCTGTGAAGAATCTCAAGAAGGCTATTTCTGTCCCAGGTCAGGATACAACCGAGCACCCAAACTCTTGAGTGGGACACTGAGGTCCTTAGGTAAATTCTCCTGCGTACACATTTGCTTCCCAGCCTCTGTTGAAGTCCATAGGGAATAGTAGACTGCCATTCTAATATTTCTGCTTCCTACGTGGGTCCATCTTAAGGGAAAAGGTCATCAGAAGTCACACAAGGGTTGTGATGGTGTTGTTTCTTCTCCACGTTTTGGAGAAAGAAGATCACAAAGAATAGACTTTTGTTTTATAATCTCTTTTCTGGCAGTTGCATTCACACATACACATAATATATTGTGATTAGACTCACTTCCCATTATCCTCTGTTATCCCCATTTTCCCTCTGAACTCCATATTCTTCTGAAATAATGCCCCAGTGGTTACATCATTGAAGTAAATGATACCACCTCCTGCAGCCAAGGACGATCTACAGTAACTAGCTGCCAGAAATGAGTGAGTCCCCCCCCCCCCCGCCTCTCGGTGCGTGTGTGTGTGTGTGTGTGTGTGTGTGTGTGTCCTAGAGAACGGAGACCCTTAGCATTGCTAGGCAGGTGCTCTACCACTGAGCTACACTTGGAGACCAGAGGTTTTGTTTTAATAAATGAGGTCCCTTCTTTCTTTGACAGGCATTTGACATTCCTTTGAATGGAGCTTCCAAATTTTCTTTCAAAGTCAAGGAAGCAAAAAATGCAAAATTTGATCTTTCACCTTTCTGACCACTGAAGCCAGCACCATTGTCCTAGTTTGGTGTGTATCATTGATGGAAGTGGTAAGGAGTTTATTTTCATGGTGCTTATATTCCAAAACAAGAGACAGGTAACAAAGTAGCTATGAGAAAACAATGACAAGTACTACAGTCATAAGGAAGGCACAGTCACAGAGAGCACAAGGGTTTGGTTATTCATTTATTTCTAAGTATTTTCATAGTACCTGTTATCTCCTCCATCCTGGGGGAGGATAAAATGGTAAATTAAATAAGACTCTTACGCTCAAGGATTGAGATTTTGCTCAGCAGTGGTACACTGGTATTACATTGTATATATGTGATATATATGTGATATATATATATATATATATATATATATATATATATATATATATATCAAGAATGTTTAGAGGTGCTGGAAAGTAGGTTCAGTGTCACAAACTGCTCTTTCAGAGGACCTGAGGTCCACATAGGGTGGCTGAAAACTGCCTTTGCAGGCACCTGAACTCACGTGCACAGTCTCAGTCTATCATACACATGTATACACAGACTCACAGGCATACATGATTTAATGGTGGGAATACATCTTAATAAGAAAGAATGTTTAGAAAGTCAACACTCTTGCCTTGGTTTTTAATTTCTGGTCTCCAAGAACACTTATCTGTTGTTATGCATACAGGATTGCTCAACAAAACTTCATATTTTAAAAAAATGAATGGGTGATTTAAAAACGGGACTGACAAAGGCATTTTCATGAACTTAAGGCAGTATCATCAACCAAATAATTTCTTGCTATAAATAGACAAAAAAAATGGGTTAAAAGCTATGGAATCAGGTTTCTGTACCTCTTCCACTTCTTACTTACTGGGTGGTTTTGGACACATCCTTAAATCTTGGGTTATCAACGTTTTCACCTGGGAAACGGGGCTTCTGATTGTTGCTAGGTGTGGTGGTTAGGGAGAGTGACTTTGGAAGAGCTTTGTAAACCCTGAAGCTTTGCGCTATGTTTTGAGGTTATTATGCATGTTAATGGAACCCTTCATTGGTGTGGCTAATTGAATACTGACTCTGCTAAAGAAAATTAAAACTGAACAGTGTGTATTGGACAATCCAATGTAGAGACCCAGCATGGCAGGGGTTTGTATTAAAGCCAAACAAAGCCAGAGAAAGACCCTGACAGAGAGAAGCAGTTAGATTTCACTACTAATTAGGACCATTCCAGGAGGTGGAATCCTCCTTCCCTTTTAAAGATCAAATTACTCATGTGCCCCTATAAAAAGCATGTCAAAGTCAGGAGTGTGAGCCGGCCCCGGTGCAGTTTGCAGTGGGAAAGGCAGCGGTGAGCAGGTAGCACACCGTTAATTCTCAATTGAGTACCAATTTGCACGTTGCAGGGAGACAATTGCAAATCTTTTGTTTTTCCCCTTACATATGCCATTGGAATCTATGCAAGTAAAAAAAGAAAAGAAAAGAAATCTAGTAGAGAAGGATAAATAAAGACAACTAGAGATGAAATCAGGTTCTGCCAAGTACTAGCAAGGGATCTTCCACATCAGCCAAGTGCTGAGGCCCTGCCTCAGGGCCAGCAGTCTAATAACACACAGTGGTAGGGGCGGTATTCTTTGCAATCCAGATTGGTAAGAGAAAACCCTTAGCTTTACCTAGGACTTTACAGCCGAGGAATTCTCAACCCTAAAGCAAGAGACTAGGCATTTTACCTGCCATGTCTAATCTTCAAGGTAACCCCTATTGCTACAAAGGCCTCAAGTGCAAGCCTATATTTCCAGCTACTTAGAGGGGGCTGAGGCAGGAGGATCACAAGTTCAAAGCTTGCCTAGGCAACGGAGTGAGTCTAAGGCTAGCCTGGGCAACTTAGTGAGACCCTGTCTCAAATGGTAAAGGAGGCTGGGAGTACAGTTCAGTGGCAGATTGTGTGCCTAGCACGGGCATGGCCCTAGGTTCAAGGCTCAGTACCGCAGCCCATCAATCAGTTGATCCATCAACCCTAAGACTTCGATTGCCGAATAACCCAGTTTTTTTTTTTAAACTGTCCAAAGTAAAAGGCTAATATTTTCTTTTGGGGCAAATGACCTAGAAGTAACAACATCTTAATTAATATTGCTGACAGGAGCCATGTTTAAAAGATGAATTTGATAGTTGCAACTTGCTTTTCAACTCAGTGGAATTCTTTTTCATGCTAAATATATTGAGCATGAAACGCCATCATAATTTTTCATTCCTATATAATTTATTGCACCTCTGCCTGTAGGTGTCGAACTGAAAGGTGGCAAAGAAATACAGGTCTGCTTCCCAACAGCTTGCAATTTAAATGGATGGAAAACACATAGTACATGATAAACTTGAGTCCCTGGCTGGCCGCTGCATCACTCAGGGATTGGGGGCCTGCAAGGCGTCCGGGAGCAAAAGCAGATGGCGTGGACGGAGTTAGATGCAACCTAAAAAGAGCAGCGGGAGAAGTTAAGCGGAACCGCCAGATCACAGGCTTCTGTGCTTGCTTCTCTACTCTCCTTCTGCACCTCACTGGCTTCTTCAAACAAGGAGGTTCGATTTCATTTTCTCAGCTCTGTGTGGAGACCTCCCGGCATCTGCTCTTATCATTGTCTACTGAACTCCTGCTACAGGACATTTCGAGTTAACTTCTCTTGCTGCTAGGATCAAATACCCTCCAAGAAGCAACTGATGGGAGGGATGGTTTGTTATAGCTTGGAGTTGGAGGGGAAAACACAGCCACAGTAAGGAAGGCGTGGCAAGAAGAGGAAGCCAGGTGTTCATATTGTGTCCATTGGAAGCAGAGAGCAAATAAGAACTGAGATGTCTATGAAATCTTAAGGTCACCCCCCCAGGGCCCCACTCCCAACAAATCTTTTCTTCTAAAGTTTCCAGAACCTTACCAAACAGCATCACCAGCTGGAAAGCAAGAGTTCAAACACACAAGCCTAAGGGGGACATTTCATAACCAAACTGCAATTTTTCTGTTTCTTGTCATCTGCCAGCTCCAAGTATTGAACCTGATACACCCATCAACTCTTTCTCCTCCCCCATGAATTGCTGGATTTGACCCCACAGGAAGCAGGACACCACCAGTGGGGCTTTTATTTCCTGAAAGCACAAGTGTTTGCCTAGTGGGAAGCAGATCAAGACAGTCAAGTTCCTCTGGAGTCACCTAGGGCACAAAAAAGACAGCCCTTTTGTATTTCCAGTGTGCAAAGAGGGGACAAGAAACATTTTATTCTACCTGCTCTGAAGTGAAGTTGCTCGCCTTTCTTGGCTCATGGGAAACCAGGGGGAGACTTTCCTGAGTACCTTGCAGTCCCAACCAGTTGTGTATTTTATACTCTGAGCACACCTCTCTTCCTCTTGGAACAGGTAACTGTTCATCACCTGCTACTAAAACCATTAATAGGAAAATGACTGTAATATAGCTGAGAAGTGAACAGACTTGAAAATTTATGCTCAGCTGTTCCCTTTTGTCTTCCTGAAGCTACAGAACCATGAGACAACCTGGGGAACATGCATACAAGATAAAGACACACATCAAATTGCTCCAAAACTCCTGGATGATTGATTAAAATAAATTCGCCTATGTAAATCAATGGGTTCTAATTATAATGTTTATTTTAACATTTTCCGATGTATTCAATTAGGACCAGCCATTAAAGTGGCACCATAAAAATATGGCCTGCCTTTGTGATTTGAAAGCCCCCGGGAAGCCCTTTGTTTAACATTCCATCTTGCAGAGGTGTGCTATGGCCCAAAGATTCACCTATGTTAGTAAATGATTATCAGTTAAGACTGTAACATGTATTATCTCTTTGGATTTTGCCAATCACAAGAGGTGGATATTATCATAATTACAAATTTTATATGTGGGAATAGTGATCGTCAGAAATAGTAAATGACTGACTCAAAGTCAGTCAGACAGCAAATGCCATAGCCTGTATTGATAACTAGTGTACTCTGACCCATATCATACATCTCTCTTTCCTCTCCACCCTTTGTAACTAGGGGAAACCCCTCCTCAGGTATGGTACAAAGGACTGCTTTTTAGGACACCCTATGAAGAAGCACATACATTTCTGTTGCTCTTGTCCTGTCTTCTACCTTGAATGTTTATTTTCTTGATACCCAAAGAGCATTACTAGATATGGAGACTCTGATTCTATTTTAGACTTAGTGGGAAAGTAAAAGAGGTCAAACAGAAATCAAATTTCACAAAGTCATGATGTTTTTGTGGGATGGTTTATGATTCCTCACATGAACTGCCTAAGAGTAGAAGTCCTCTCATATTTTTCTTGAGGGGCAGGAAACCAAGGAACTGTGTGGCTTCTTGGGCATATGGAGTCTTGGGCCTTGTCTTGAATTTCAGAGCTTTGTCTTCTGCCCCTTGCAGAAAACTGAAGTACCTTCGATAGAAATAGAATGCCTTGCCCATTTCCCCATGTTGGTCGAGGGCCATTTGGCCCAGGCTTTGGAGCAGCAGTGTAACATTAAGAAGAATGTAGATATCCTTGCATTTAACTCTCACAGAGGTTAATCATGTCTGAGATAATAGAATAAAGAGAATGTTGGAGGACAGCAGGGTAAAGCCTCGGGGTAAGAAATTTAGAATAAGTAGAATAAAAGTAAGACTTTTCCCATGATTTAAGATAAACCCAGGAATGGCTGTAAGGATGGCCTAGTAAAAAGGAAGTAGTTAACAATCGAAAAAGCATTAGGAATGAATGTGAGTACCATTTAATTTCTCTCTCTCTCTCTCTCTCTCTCTCTCTCTCTCTCTCTCTCTCTCTCTATCGTGTGTGGGCAGGACTGTGTGCCCATGTGTGTATATGTGAGGACCAGATGGAAATGTTGGATGTAGCTCCCTGTACCACTTTTATTTGTTTGTTTGTCTTGAGACAGGTCTCTCATTGAACCTGGAACTCGCTGATTGATTAAACTGCTTGGTCAGTTAACCCTCAGGATCCTCCTTTCTTCTTTTACCAATGCCTATATCAGGGTTCTAGGCTTAGGCTGCCACAGCCTACCTAAGATTTCACATGGATACCCAACATTAGAAATCAGTTCCTACATGGCCGTGTAGCAAGCACTATGGCCATTAGTCGCATTCCCAACACACTTTATCTCTAGAACCATGTCCTATTGTTAGTCCAAAAGGAAATCTGCTTACCGTATATGCATATGATAATGGCCAGACAAATCCTCCAATAGCATCAAAGATGCTCTGGGATGTTTATGGCAGGGACCACCTTGTGGATGGACTGCTCTTGTCTAGTTTTACTGAAGCTAAAGTGTTTACAAAATATGCTAGATGGTACTAGAAGTGCAAATTCAGAGGCTTAAGTGATTGCTGTTTAGAAACACATTATAGGTTTGGGCAGGGGTTAGAGCAATGCCTCCCTTCCTCCAGGACAATTGTGGATAGGACAAGAGTACCAGTCTGGAATGTAGCTTCCACTGGGTATTGGGAAAGAAGTATAGACTCTGCCCTCCATAGGCAAAGTGTGGCCGCAAAATGATGGGAGCACAGCACAAAGGTCCTTGCACCCACAGAACCTAGAGAAACCAGGCATGTTAAGTACACAGGATTGTCTTTCCAATAAGAAAGATGAAAAACCCATTCTTCCATCCAGAATGCTGAGCATTGGAAGTGACTAACAGCCTGGTGATCTATGTTCTCTTTTGTGTCAGGCCAACTAACACCAGAGGTGGCTAGTAATCTAAATGACCCTGATAGCCAGAGGCTCTCCCAAACACTCACAAACAGGACCAAAGGTGACTAACAGCCCAAAGGACCTCTGTGTTATCTGTATGACTGAGACCAGGACAGACCCTTAGGCTCTTGAATTAGTATAGGTAGCCAACTTCTAGAACCCACCTTCTTGGAAGAAATGATATGTACCCTAGTTGAGTTGAGTGCCAACACTTCTTTGTGCACTGAGGATTGTATTACACCAGGAAACTTTTCCAGATCCCACTGTGCTTAAATACATTGGGAATAAACTGCTTGTCATTAGACTCACACAAGTCTGATCCAGGTTGACAAAGTCAATCTGAATCCGGGTTTTTTAGTCTTATCTCTTTCTGGGGTTCATTTCCCTGTGTGACACCTTCAGGGACCCTTCCTCCCCCATACAAAGGAGAGGAGCATCAAAGACAAAGTATCCGCTTAACTTTGAGCTGGGAAAGTCTGAAGTTGTCAGAGCCAGGTGGAAACCCGAGGCTGGACTAAAGAGTCCAGATGCCAGGCTGCCTGGTTCATTACACTTCTGACCCAGTTCTGGCCACTGGAGGGCATTTCCTGCAGGCATGGGCAACTGCTCGCCACTGTGCCCTCTCTAATCGGTCACGGCGTTTATCCCGCCCTTTTCTTTTCTCCCGCATTTCTTTGTCTTTGGGATGGCAGCCCTCCCCAGCCCAAAGTGGTTTTCTGCCCGCCCCCATCTGGAGGCCTCCCTCCCTCCCACGCACATTTCCTGCTGTGACAGCAGTCCACATCACTCACTAGCCTGGTGCCGCCTCATCTCTGCTCTCCGGGGTTGATAAATATGTAGTTCTAGCAGGAGAGAGACTGGGTGTAATCCCTGGATACTCCTCAGAGTGAAGCATCAGCGCTCTTTGTAGACTCCGCCTAACTGAGAACAGCTTGAGAAAAGAAGTTTTGTGGAAAATGAAAAGGGAGGGGAGGCTGGAGAGAAAACTGGATGGGAGAAGTGAAAGGTGGATGCATGGGGGCAGGGGAAGGGGGCTCTAGTTTGTGAAAAGAGGATCAAAGTCACCGGTCACCAGTGTTCATCATTTAAGGGAACGCTCTTAGGCTAGGACAACTTTTACACTAAGTTCACTAATTAAGAAGTGGGCTTATCCTAATAATGATGTCTCTGTATGTGTATGAGGTGTTCTACTTTGCCTTTCTGTTGCTATAACAAAACACTCTGACCAAATGTGACTTGAGGAGAAAGGAGTTTATTTGGCCCCCCAAAGGGAGTAGCACTCTGAGACCTGACCTTATTGGAGGAAATGTGTCACTAACCCCAACCCCTAACTTTCACCATTAAACCTAACTCTAACCTAGCACTAACCCTAACCCTGTGAGGAGGGCTTTAACATCTCTTTTCCTCAAGCTCCTCTAGTGTGTCAGTTGACTTCCTGTTGCCTGCAAGATGTAGGACTCTCAGCTGCTCTGGTCATGTCTGCTGCAAGCTGCCATGCCCCACCACCCCATAATGATATTAATAGACTGTAATGGAGCCTCCCCAATTAAATGTTTTCTTTATGAGTTGCCATGGTCATGGTGTCTCTTCACAGCAATAGAAATCCTAACGAAGATATACCTCCAGGTCAAAATTCATCATTGAGGGAAGGCAGGGCAGGAACTTAATACTATGGAGGAACTCCCCTCTCTTTCTCTCTGTCTCTGGCTTGCTCTCATCGGCTCATGTCTAGATAGCTTCTTTGTTCAGCCCAGGACAACAGCCCAAGGAAGGGTGCAGCCTAGACTGTGTTAGTGCCTCTTCCTTCACTTATCAATCAAAACAGTCCTTCGCAGAGGTGCCCACAGAGCAACCTGATAAACACAATTACTAAACTATTCTCTTTTCAGTTCCAAAGATTGACAGTTGTCAATTAAAGCTAAGTACAGTTAGAGGAAACCCTCAAAGGTGATAGTGTAAAGATTTTTTTTAATGAGGCTCTAAGCAGCCTAGATAGGATGCTAATTCTTATTTTAAAGAAATTCATAGGGCTACTTGGTTACAAGTAAGCTTTGTCCACTGCTTAGGAAGATGGCTCAGTCCATAAAATGCTAGTCACACAAGCATGAAGACTGCAGTTCCACTGCCCATAACCCACGTCATAAAAGCTTCGCACAGCAGTATGGGTTTGTAATCCCAGCACTGAGGTGAAGACAGAGAATCTCTGACATTTACTGAACAGCTAGCCTCACCAAATCCATGAGAGACCTTGTCTCAAAACTAAAGAGGAAAGTGTTTGAGGAAGATACAGAAGGCCAACTTCTGAGCTCCACACGCACACACAGGTCTACATCCTCCCACACACAGGACCATATCCTTATGTTCACACACACACACACACACACACACACACACACACACACGCACACTCGCACACATCCATGCACACACACAGGCACGCAGAGGCACACACACACACAGAGAGATGGGGGCAGAAATCAGGGACAAAACATCCTTACACCCAACTGCTGAAACATCTTACTAGTGTGTATTCAAGTATACAATGATCCAATCTTTCCTAAAATACACTAAGACACCCAAAAATATTGTTCAGTTTTCTGTAATTTTTCCTTTTTTTCAAGTTTGATTTGGGTGTTTTTAGTTTTGCCTGAAACAGGACTCAAGTATTATAGTGAATCTCATTCAGCCTTTGAAGCCCATTGAGGAGGGAGGACTATGACTCAGGAACCCGAATCATCGAGCTAAGGGGATTTTGGAGCATTGGCATTTATGAGTATTCAACCCAAGACCTTTATAAATTCACCCCTTACCATCAGTACTAAGCCCTCCCACCCCGCTCTGTCCAATGGTACCCATAGAGTCACAATAAGTTTCTCCAATGTTAGCTATGCCCACTCTGCCTTTTTTTTTTTTTTTTTTTTTTTTTCTTTTTTTAGCACTGATTGGTTAGTGGCCATGGGGGTAATTAGTAACTTAATAGAAACCAACAAATCAGAGTACTGAAAAAAAAATCAATGAATAAATAAAGCCTTTGAAAAGAGCATTTAAGGCTTACAACTCTGCTTGGCTGCTGGCTTCCCATCAGCCTTTCCTCTTCAATACTCTAATGAAGAGCTGATCAAAGGACTTCTCACTTCTGCATCCTCGTACATGTTGGCACCTTTTCAGGCCTTCATTCCACTAAAGCTTTCATGCTGCGTGATTCTTATCATCCACGAGCTCTGTCTTCTCTGTGGACAGAGACTCAGCCATGTATCCCTGAGGCACTGGAGTTTGTGGTCAGCAAGAAGAGGCAGTCACTAGTTATCCATGTGGCTCAACAAACACATAGGTGCTTATTCTTCCAGGCAGTTATAGGACCCCCCATGTCTTTACTCAGGAAGAGCGGCCGGCCATTAGTGCATGTGGTTTTAGAGGGCAACATTACAGTTCATTGGCAAAACAAAACAGAGGGGCCTTGCTGCTGTTTTCCTACAAGTTGAGCTTTGGGATAATAGTACAGATAATCCCCAAATCTGGGAGTTTTCCCAGGGAGACACTTGTTAGGAAACTCTGTGATCCAGTCTCTGGGCTTCATACTGATTGTGTGTTTTATATAGAGAGTCTTTAAACTTTTATATAAATCTGAGATGGTAAGTTCTATGAACCAATGCAGAGATAGTTAAATAGCGTTATTTGAAAATTTGTTTTGAAAATAGAGACCTGTTATGTCGGGTCATCTTATATTCTCCCCACTTTCCACTTTGAACATTCCTTGTTGATAGTAGTTCGGATCGCTTTAGATTCAATTAAATGTGTGAAGTTGGTGTTGGGTACTGTCTGTATTAACAAGTGTAATTCTTTTTATAAAAACTTTTGTTTTGCCGGGCAGTGGTGGCGCACGCCTTTAATCCCAGCACTTGGGAGGCAGAGACAGGCGGATCTCTGTGAGTTCGAGGCCAGCCTGGTCTACAAGAGCTAGTTCCAGGACAGGCTCCAAAGCCACAGAGAAACCCTGTCTCAAAAAAAACAAAACAAAACAAAACAACAACAACAACAAAAAACAACAAAAATAAAACTTTTGTTTTGCATGTTTGGTTAAATTATAAAGACAATTTTGTAGGTAGGACAGCAACTTTTAATATAAACCTTTGAGTGTAAAACATGGACAGAGTGAAGACAAATTAGAAAGTCTTATGTAGTAGAATTCTATTTTTTCATAGTAATTATGATGAGAATAATTTTACATGAAAAGTTTCGGAGTCATACAGAGTTCAGTTTGAATCTAGTCTTTATTGCTAGTGTATTGGTTTTAACCAATTAATAGTCTCAGAATTCATTATCCTCATTTACAAATTTGAGATAGTAACATTATATAAATAAAAAGGTAAAGGAAAATTTAAATCACATAGTGCTAAGATTATATTAGGCTCTAGAAACATATCTTAGTTTTCATTTGCCTTAAATTGTCAGATCCAACACTCTGGAGTTCGAGGCCACCCTGGTCTATTAGAACTAGTTCCAGGACATGCTCCAAAGCTACAGAGAAACCCTGTCTCAAAACAAACAAACAAACAAACAAAAAACAACAATAATAACAACAAAAAATAGTCAGATATGAGCTTATAAAATATTTATTATGGTAGGTGCTCTTTCTTTCTCTGTTTCTTTCTTGATTTCTGAATGAATGCACATAGAATAAGAAGACCCCCAAATGTCTAGATGCTCTTGGGGTAAAAGGACATGTGATACTTCCACCTAGGTCAGTACTTTTCTTCTGCTAGTTTTGTGCTTGCAGCACTCTGCAAGCACCAGGGCCCCTCCTGGACTCCTCTCTACCAACCAGCTCCATCACTACATCACTATGGGAAGTAGCCAGAGCAAGACTGGTCCTTGAACTTCTATGTAGAAGGGAGGGATTGGTTTCAGAGATGGAGCTGTGCACTGGGGTCACTTGTCCAGGAGTCTCAAATGCCCAGCCCAAGCCCTGAGTAATTCACAGTACAGCCACGCTCAGGACACAGAGGAGGCAGAGTGCTGTGTTGGAATCTTTCTGGTAGATATACCACTCTTTATGTCAGTACCTTTTCTTTAGGATTGAAACCGACAGAAACAGTCTCAGCCTCCATATTATTAACCTGGGTGGAATTCAGTCTCATGAGTAAAGATTCTGAAAGAAACAAGCATCTAGAGGTATTAATACAACTAGAGATACTTCAAAAATTGCTCGAAACTGTATTTAGCATCCATTTGTAATTTGTGTTAGGTTTACTTTATTATGAAGAACTAGTATTCTGGGAACATTTTGTTCATAATTTCGTACTTTTCAGGTATTGCCGGATCTCTTACAGATGAGGAAACAAGTCTGTGTAATAAAGCAACATATTCAAAATTTTGTATCCAGGAGGGTTGCAAAACAAGAAGCTGAACATGCGGTTGTGTGGTTTTCTAGTCTCCCCTCTTTCACTGTGATTGTTTACCAGTGGCTGCCATCAAATTTCAGAGGCAAACCTGAGCATAACACTTAGCATTTGGAGCAAGATTCAGATAAGGAGTTGTGGACGAATGCCTCCACTTCCACTGCCTATATTTGGGGGTTTGGATTTTACTGTCTTCTGGGTGGAGTCTAATCTTTCCCATGTGGCACATTCATAGGGATTTTGAACTCGTAACTCAATGATATTTGATAGATGATGCTCTTGGCCTCTATCATCTGTCAGTGTGGGTATGCCTCCATTCAGCCTGTGGAGTGTTTGTGTGGAAAGGGAGGGCGTGTCACATGGATCTGCTTGGGTAGGGTGCTCCATCACAGGGCACTTCCCCTGGCAGTCAGAGCATGTGGGTCCTGTATCCTGACTAAACTCTTCTCAAGGAGTCTCAGGTACACCCTTGCATTTTCCTAGTGGGCTCCATCCATTGCCAGAATCTAGTCTGATTCCTGCCTCTGAAGGTCTGGAATCTTATTTCCAGAGATCACTTAACAAAGCATTTCAGTGTAATCCCAAAGCCTTGCAAAGTGCTAAGCACAGATCATCGTTCAGACCGTCTGCATTTGCCCTAAAGAAAATGAAGAGTCATGTTCTTTAGTCTCTTTTTTTCCCCCCATGAAACCCAAATATTGACAGGTGGGGAGCAGGTGGAGACAGGTTGCACTGTCATGGATGTGTCTGAGTGGTGGGCGGGGGAGGGGTGCAGAGATGAGCAAGATACCTACCAGCTCAGTCACTCCTTTCCTATTGTTGCTGAGTGACACTTGGATCTATCACTAAACATATAAAAATAGAAGTTCCACGTCAGCTATCTCCTTGTACAGGGTGCTGTGCTGCAGTGTTTAAATCTGGATGTCAGTATGCCACTATCGTTATTTATAGAGGAGGCCCATATTCAAATTTGGAGAGTGGCAGAGGAAGAGGGAGAACAAGAAGGACATGTTTTAAAGAAAAGGTGCTAGGCATCATTTTATTTTGCCTTGACTGAGAATTTCACTTTGTCCTGTATGAATTAGTTCACACCCATATAGGTCTGTATACCTATTTTAACTTGGTATGTATGTGTGCACATGCATGTAGGTACAGGAGCTCAAAGGCCACAGTGTGTGTCAGAGGACAACCTGCAGGTGTCAGAGGACAACCTGCAGATATAGACCCTTGCCTTTGCATCCTGATTGAGACAGGGCCTCTTCGTATGTGAGTGAGCCAGGCTTAATGGCTCATGAGCTTCAGGAGACTGTTTTGTCTCGGCTGCTCATCTTCTCATAGTGGTGTGCCAGGATTAGAAAATTGGGCCACCACCTCTGACTTGTAGATAAGTTCTGAGTAGCCAAGCTCAAGTCATCAGGCTTGTGAGGCCAGTGCTGTTCCTTCCTGAGTGGTCTTTCTAGCCTAGAATGTATATTTCACAAGGCCTTTCCACACATATCACAATATTAGCCACAACGCTCCAAGAGCAGAGTAGTATCTCTCTCCTTGCAGAATCTATGTGAGATGAAGCCAACCCTAGCCTCATCACTCTAGTCAGTAGTGTTAAGTATTTTCTGGCCATCAAACCTCTCCGCCGACGCAAATAAACCCAATTAGACTAAATCAAACCGAATTAGAAGATACCCAGGTTTAATGGGTGCCAGCACTTCATGGCTATAGTTTAAGTTAAAATTCAGACTTATCTCATTTTAATCATTTGGAAACTATAAACTGGTTTAAAAGTCAAAGCACACAAAATACAACTAATTTATAGGCAGTTCTTGGGTAACATACATACGGTCTGTGGTCATATTCTGCTCAAGTGATACAGTACCAAGGGCCATTTACAGATGTGCCCAGTGGAACTGAATCTACAGGGTTCCTGTGGATCACATGAGCTAATCAAGAAAGCTACCTTCAAACTTCTCTGAACTGTAGAATTACCCAGAAACTCTCCAACAGTAATGATTCCTTTGTCCTTTTCTAGAAACTTTGATAAAAAGTGATTTAGAATGTAGCCAGAATGTTTAAAAGGTGATTCTAACGAGAGAGAAGTTTAGGATCCACTGAAGTAAGGTCTGCCTAATTGGATGATAGCTATTTGTATACCCAACTGCTGTTCTCCATAATTTTCTCCCATTACAAATTACTAAATGATCATAAACACAAAGGTAGGGCCCTCCTACTTCAAGGAGGTGAATCATGACTCACTAGTGGTCTCATATTTGGATTCCTTATATCAATCACAAAGAACAAATGGCAAATATATAGCTGCTTATTTGTTTCTCGGCCACCCAGACCCAAATAATCACACAGAAACTATATTAAGTACAACACTATTTGGCCTATTAGCTCACGCTTCTTATTAACTAACTCTTACATCTCAAATTAACCCATTTCTATTAACCTATGTATCACCACAAGGCTGTGGCCTACCAGGTTCCAGCTTTCCTGGTGTCTTTCTCCTATGGCAACTACATGGTCCCTCCTTGACTCTGCCTACTCTCTGTATCACTGTTCAGATTTCCTGCCTGGCTTTACTCTGCGGAGCCATTGGGCAAAACGGTTTTTATTAATCAACCAATAAAAACAACACATATCCAAAGGGACATCCCACATTACAAATATAGATTAATTGGGGCCCCAATGAAGTTAAAGTGCTGATCACATCTCCTATAGCATTCTAGATACCAACTATCTGTTGCCCCATAGGACATCTTTATGACGGTATGAATAATTATAAATCATGTTTGTTAGGCCCTCATGCCATACCTAATCCATCAGTTACATTCTTCATCTCAACAGTCGTCCACAAATAGCCTATGAAGACCACACATGTGTGGGAGGGGCTTAAATTACTCGTGAAAGGCTGTAGTTAGCACACAGAAGCCTTGGCACAGGAGCTGAGTCTCTGCTTTCATAGAAAGCATAATACAGTTTGGGATCCACAGTGGAAAGAATCAGAAGTTTGGAGTCCAAGTGTCCCATTCACTCCCTGTGTGACCTAAGCTGAACAGTGTTCTGTTGAATTGGAAGCCCGAAGCCCTGCCAAATGCATCAGGTTATTCCAGACCTTCGACCCAGAGACTTAGGAAACACTTGAAGTCTATTATGTGATGGACCTTTCTTCGGGGTCTGGGAGTCCAAACAACATGGAGGCAAGGCAGTAGATGTTTCTCCCTGGGCATGACTAGGCCCTGCCAGAAGCAGCCACATTCCCATTCCAGACAGGCCTTGGGCTGTCTCTATGTCACTGATCCATGCTGGCCTCAGCCTGTGGAGAATTGTCACCAACAGCTCCCCAGCTGCCTCATGTTAATGCAATCAGCAAGAAGCCTGTACACCTGACGACAGTTCAGCCTCGGAGGTGACTGATTAAAGTTTAAAAGGTCGCATGCCATTGTAATACTGAAAAGAAACTTCATGATTCATCATTTCTGATGTAATCTCATCTGTTTAATAAAGCTGTATTTCACTCACAGCTCAGTTTTAATGGGCCAATCTAAGTAATGGCATCGGGGTTGGCTAATTTCACCCCTTTTCCTTGCAAGCTAGATGTGGTTTACATTGTGTATACTTGAAGACACACACACACACACACACAATAGCCCTCCACAAAACAAAAATAGCAACAACAACAACAATAAAAGCCACCCCAAAGGACTTAAGGAGTTGTATATTTACAGTATCTTTCAGCCTTCAGCTGACTGGGTGCTATTTATGCCAAACTACTGAATTTGGCCTGAAATATCAGGCAAAAGCAGACCAGTAGCTAATGTACAAATAAACCACATCTCCTATAATTGTATGAAAGGAAATTTAGACCAGGGACAAATCCTGGTACTGGTACATCCCTGTATCAGACGGCGTGCATGCAAGGTGGGGCATTCATATAAGAAAGCAGAACTTTTGGGCCCTGCTTATCTTAGATCAGTGATTCTTCCCCAGTGACAGAACATTTGGCTATTTCTGGGGATGTGTTTGGCTGTCACAGCTAGAAGGGACAGAGCTGCCCTTTCATAAGCTTCCATTCATAATCCAGTGGGAAGAGGTTAGGAGTGTTCCTAGCTTTCTACATTGCAGAGGGACTGTGCCAAGCAAATACTCACAGGCTCAGACGGTTCCAGGATCGCAGAGAAAGGTTTTAATACTCTTGTAGAAATGAAGGTAGATTTGATCTCACTCTCTTAGCTCTAATTCTCATCAGTACCACAGTTGGCCTCCTAACTGAATGTCTTGAAAGGGATCCTTCTCATCCATCAACACACACCTTGTGGGGGTGGGAAATGTGTCCTGAAAAGAGATAAAGGATTGGGAGTGGCCAGAGCCTAGACTCTGTCTCTAAAAATACTGAAAATAGAAAGTGTAAAAAGTTATTCAAATGATAACTTACATTTAATAGATAAAATTAAAGATCCAACAAAAGAAGGTGACCTGCTCATCATGACAAGCTGCTGTCTCGCAGTATTTATTTTTGCTATTTTCGTTCTGAATTAGAGAACAATAGGTTCCCACCCACTCATCAATCTACTTTCCAGCTGCAGCCGACAAATTAACATCATCCCCATCTTCTTCTGTTCTTCTCCCGCCTCCCTACATTGGCCCCATCAGATCTGCTTTTGATGTAGGGTGACCTAAACTACTCTGGCTGGTAATTTTTTTTAAGCTTCTATTTCCAACAATTATAACAGTTGTCATGTTAGCAGAGGAGACAGGAGAATTTTGGCTCAGTGGCTTCATGTTATGGTCTTAGAAATTTTGTGACCACAATGCTAGTCCTTGTTGCTGGTTATCATGGCATAAACGTCATTTCCTAGGACTCTGTTAAGGACCCAAGATGGAGAATGCCTGGATGTACCAAGTTAAGGAACATGATATGGTTATCTTGCTACTTGTGGACCTGGGATAATTTGAACTCTTGGTCTTCTTGTTTGCTTTTGTTTATTTTTTTCCATTCCTTTGTCTTGTTTCCTCATTTTTTTCTCATTGAGTAAAGAGCAATGTAGCTTATCCTCACTAGGCCAAAAAACCTGAAGGCATGTCTAGATATTTAGCTCTTTTGCTGCTCTTTCCCATATCTGCACCAGTGATGCACCCCGTGAGATACATCTCCAGATAATTCTGTAATCCACCCATTTTTATCACAACCACGACTTGCATCTACCAGTCCCTAGACTACTATGCCTCTCAATTGAAATATTGTAGTAACATCGTAACTGACCTCCATTTTTCTATTTGGCTGCCTGGGACAACCAGAGTCTTTGAAATAAAGTTCCCCATCTTAATGAAGATAAAACACTAGCCCTTTCAAGACCTGCAAACTCCCATGGTCTTCTGCTGCTATTGGTCTACCTTGGTTCCCAGGCTCTTTCTTTATGCCCTTCATGTTCCTCCTTATGCTCCCAAAATGTCAAGTACACTCTGACTTAGGATCCTTGCCTGGTTGTTCATCTGCCTACCTGTCCTTTGTCCAGTCCATTTCTGTTTCTCAGAACCTCATTTGCCATCCACTGTAGCATAGCATGTCTGGTCCCTCCCCCTGATTACCATATGCTGCATGTTTTGATTTCTTTACTTCGTAGTGCTGATCAGCTCCTGCAGAAGTTGACATATGGGGGCTGGGGAGAAAGAGAGAAAAGGGAGCTCCATGAAGGTAGGATTCAGGCTTGCTCTGTTCCTTTTTAACATAAAATAGGTACTTGATGCAAATAGTTTTTGCATGCATGAATGAATGCATAAATTAATGAATGGCTGCCTTTTATTGTGTAACTGCAAACCTGCCATGCTCATCACAACTTTTCATCTTCATTGTTGGGATCAGGATGAGTGCCCCCAAATTTTCCATATGCCATCATAGTAACTTGAACTTCTGATTCAATATTTTGGCTGTTTAGTTCATTTGAGTGTCTGAAATTGGAAGAGCTGTTTCAGTGGCCAGCTTTTGCCTTACTTATTTGTCTCTGGGGGTTGTCATTTGCTGTCACTATGTCCACATATCAACCTTTATTTAATTCCATTTTCCTATCTACTTGACCTTCTATAAGATTTTATTATATATTTGAGCATTTTCCACATATTTGATGATTGTGACCTTAGTGTAGCCCGCTCAAGGTCAACGCTGATGTCATTTCCTCACCACTAAAGTGTCACCTCCATGCCCAGACTCTTCTGACTGTCTTTTATCATCTCTCTTCCTTCAGTCTGGATGGAAACATTGAAGTCCTTTTGAATTGGCAAAGGCCGATGGAAAATAACTTTGCCACTTCCCTTTTGTGAGTGATCCTGTCTCAAGTGTTTTACAAACCCAGAGAGATATAAGGTCCTTGCCTTCCTTTCATCTGCTAATGTGAAACTCCCCTGTAAAAGGCTGGCCTATAGTTTTGGTCTTCAAATGCCCTTGCCACTTAATCTTCACGAAGCACTTATTGAGATGCTGAATGGCACTTAACCAGGGTTGTTTTTTCTCCTTCTCTACAGAAGGCACAGAAAAGAGAACACATCACAGCAGCAAATGCGATGAGCTGTGACAAGCATAGACTATCTAGACAAGAGATGCAAAGGCCATGAAGGACAGGAATGAACTACGGCTCTTACCTCCTGTTATCTACCCTGGTTAAAGTCCAGTTTAGGGGCTAAATGGTGGTGGTGCAGGCCTTTAATCCCAGCACTCGGGAGGCTTAGGAGGCTCTGATATTGATTGTAGAAGCAATAAAGAGAATAGCAATATTCAGGTTTAGTCAGCTCTCTTATTTTCAGGGCCCCAAGTATTATGTGTGTTGTAATTTTTTTTTCGTTTCCTTGTTATTTTTGTATGTTGGTGTGTGATACAGGAGATATATCCCTGGATCAGAATTAAAATGACCTTCCTGGGACTTTCAGGTTTGCTGCCTATTGGAGTGGCTTTAGGTCAAGAGTCAACACATTTTCCCTTAGATTATGAGACAGAAAATATTTTAGGCTTTAATGTCACATGGTCTCTGCTGCGGCATCCCTACTAGCTCCTATAGGATGGAACAGCCAGGGATACTATGTAAATGAGTAAGTACTAGTATTTTCCAGTAAAACTTTAATTACCAAAAGAGGCAACAGGCTGGATTTGATTTGTGAGCCATAATTTGCTGACTTCTACTTTAGGTAATTGAGTCAAATTCTTTGGGTCTTATTTTAGTTATCCGATTAGGCCATTGAGCTGGAAAGTGTTCGAGTTAGAGAATTCTTTTGCCCATGTTCAAGGACTCCTCTATCCAGGGTTGTTCTATTTGAGATTACAGAATAGTATAGACCCCGTTGTTATCATCAAGGTGGGTATTTCTCATTTGGGCTCAAACCCCCAACCAGAGAACAACTATAACTCTTGAGCAAAGGCTGCCTTTGAAATTCAAATGTACAATACCAAGCTATTTTCATCACTGTAGCTCTATAGTAGAGCTAAAAATCAGGGATGGTGATGCCTCCAGCAGTTCCTTTATTGTACAGGATTGTTTTGGCTATTCTTTTTTTTTATATATATATGAAGTTGGGTGCTGTCCTTTTGAGGTCTGTGAATAAGTGTGCTGGGATTTTGGTGGGCATGGCTTTGAATCTGTAGATTGCTTTTGGTAAGATTGCCATTTTTAGTATGTTAATCCTATTTATCCAGAAGAATGGGAGATCTTTCCGTCTTTCTGATGTCTTTTCAATTTCTTTCTTCAAGGACTTAACACTCACACCACAAAAGACATTTGCTAAGCTATGTTCATAGCAGCATTATTCATAATAGCCAGACCCTGGAAACAACCTAGATGCCACTCAACCAAAGAATGGATAAGGAAAATGTGGTACATTTCTACAATGGAATACTAGTCAGTGGTAAAAAAACAATGACATCTTGAAATTTGCAAGCAAATGGATGGAACTAGAAAAAGTCATCCCGAGTGTGGTAACCCAGACCCAGAAAGACAAATATAATAAGTACTCATTCATAGAGGACAGACATAAAGCAAAGGATAACCAGCCTACAGGCCACAACTCCAGGGAACCTAGGTAGCAATGAAGACCCTAAGAGAGACATACATGGATCCACCTAGGAAGGGGAAAAAAGGCAAGATCTCCTGAGTAAACTGGGAGCATGGAGGGTGGGAGGGGAGGGGGAAGGAGGAGAATGGAAAGGAAGTAGGGAAACATATATAACACATTACTAGGCAAGCAATTAAAATGAGGATTTAATAAAAAAAAAAGAAAGAAATTCAAAGGTACAAATGAGTTACTCTCTAGGTGAATGCCAAAAGTTTGTGAACCAAATGCTATTATAAGTAAAAGAGCAGATGACTTGGGAAACTGGGGTAAAAGTTGATGCCAGAGGCCTTGTACCTTTTCCCAGCTAAACATTGCTTCTTCATTTGATCTCATCCCTATTCCCCTTCTGTCACATGGTTGAGTTCTGTCACTTCCAATTGTGTCATTATCTGGGAAGGAAGTCTCTACATGCTCAAACAGGAAGTCCTTTGGGGACTCCACTAAAAGTTGAATTATGAACACAGAGCTGTCACTCAAAATTTTCCCTTTGTGGAAAATGTGGGCAAGGAGGCTTTCTCACCTGTCATTCATTTAGGACACAAACATTTTTGAAAACCCAGACTGCATAATGAATTCACACCTCCGACTTTTTACATGCCTTTTATTCTCATTTAATACAGTTTTAGTCAGGGGGTCACAAGGGTTAACAGTTCCACTGTAAACTTCAAGGAAATTCACTTGCTAGTCAGAGCAACCTTTTCAGCATTGGGGGCTTTGAGTTAGCATAACAAGTAGCAAAGAAATTTATTCCTCATGAGGAAAGTGATGAAGTCATCTAAAGCATACCTGCAGGTCCTCAAAGACTTAGGTAGACAAGGAAGCTCCCCACTGGAGCTTCCTGAATACTTAGCGGTCACTTGAACTTTGACTACATTCTCCTTATAGCCATGGACCCTCATTTAATCCCCTGCCCATGAAGCACTTGTTATTTTCCCATTTTACAGGTTAGGAAGCTAAGCCTTGCCTATTATCTAAGTTACAAAGTGCAAGTTTTAAATCCCCAAATATGTAAGTCTCGCATTCTTAAACATTAGTTATAGGCCACTGTGTCTAAAATGATTCTAATCAGAGATAATTCCATTTTCTAAAGCCCAAGCTTCTCAACTAAGTTGCCTCATCCACTGTAAGAGTGGGAAGAATCTCAGTTCCAGAAAATAGCATTGTAAGAACTAGAGGTAGTAACTCTAATGTCCAAGAGAGCAGTATCCTAGAGGTAACCCATTGTCTTATTTAAACATTTGAAATTCTAAATTTCAATGCCATTGAAAGTTTTAGATATAATTAGGTTAGCAACCTTGAGTTTGTTACCAAACAAAGGTTGTTTTCTATCTAGGCTTTATCTACCTCAATGGGACAGTATTAGGACCAGATTCATACCTCGAATGTTGGGGAGCTTGTGCACATTCTCTCAAATCCTTGTCATTTCTAGGTGACAATAGTGGGTGTTATTCTTCAAGAGTAACACCTTATTTTTAGAGACAAGTCTCTCTTTTGGCTGGTGCTTGCCAAGTAGGCGAGGATAGCTAGACAATGAGCCCTGGCCTTTGCATGTCTCTGCTTCCCCAAAGTTGAGAAGAGCACATTGTCACACCCAGATTTTGGGTTGTGAGCCTAGCCTTTAACGACTGAGTCATCCCTCCAACCCAACGCCCAGATTTTTTTTTTTATGTGGGTTCAGGGGATTGTAACTCACGCTTGAAGAAAAACCCTTTGCCCACTAAGTTATCTCCCTAGGTCTCAGATCTTTGAATTCCAAGTCTCAGCATTCTACTTCATGAACGCAGATAACGGACTTTGTCTTAAGAGATATTGAGAAGCTTGTTGGGAAAGCAAAGAAACCATGCTTTTATATTGCAAGTTTTCAAAGTCAGAAGCAGAAGGAGCCAGGAACAGAAGCACAGGGTTTGGCCAAGGCTGAGGGTACTTCCTTATGTGGGTTGATCTTCAGCTCGTGCTACAGACTCTGTCTCTCAAAGTCCCACCTACTTACTCTTAGCTCTGTAAAATTTAAGATTGCAATTTTTAGGGACTAAAATCGCTGACCTTCAAATGATATGTTTGTTTACACAGTGTTTCACTTTTCGAAAAATGTAGTCCTAGATCTGGATGTATTCTTCAGTTTCCATGCTCCCCTCTGTGGCCTGGTCACTTCTGAGTTCTCTGTCATAGGCCCAAAATGCTAGCAATTCCCTCCCCGCCTTTGTAGCCTCCAAGGACCAGTTTCACAATTCTTATGGTTTACGATTCACTAAATTATCTGGTTAGAGATCGGAAAGGTCGAGGGGCAAAATTTTAAAAACAAGCTATCTGGAAGTCAGTCTAGGATCTGGTCTCTTGTCTAAACAAGAAATATCGTCTCATTAGAAACCAGGAAGAAAAGTTGTCTTCAGTATAGCCTCTCTCCTAGCTATGGCAGATTCCAAATGCAGGCCAGGAAAGGAAGGCGATGTTCCCAGTGGAGCTGAAGTCGGAATAATGAGAAAAGGAATGGAATTACCCATGCTGGAAGTTGGCCAAGACCTAGGGCTACCACCTGTGCAGGCTGGAGTCACATGAATGAGGAACTAATTGTAGTTTCCCTCTTTCTGGAAAGCTCCTTGCAGATGTAGCCGATGGCTTTTCTCGGAGCTGTACCACTTGGCCCATCTCATCAGAGAAGCGTTTTCATGAGTCATGTCTGCTAACTCTAAATTTGTGGGTGTTTTTAATTTTCATTAGCCTTCTGTCAGGGGTCCTAAGTCTGCTTAAAGGACTAGAGCAGTGTTTCTCAACCTGCATATTACAGCAAACTCCTGTCTCCAAGAATATTTACATTACGATTCAAAACTAACAAAATTAAATTACAAAGCAGTAACAAAAATAATTTAATGGTTGGGGGTCACCACAGTATGGAACTGTATTAAAGGGTCATAGCATTAAGAAGGTTGAGAACCACTGGTATAGAGTACCTTCTAAATTCTTGGCCTGGAAAAACTTGTGGATATGCCTGAGCTCACTTCCTATTTCTGAGTAGCCTGTAGCCATGTGATCTCATTCACAACCCATGACCCATGTTGTCCAGTCTGGGAGAGGGACATCCACCTGCCCGCCATGCCAAGATGACTCACAGGAACATAGAAGACTTTCAACACCAGAAGTTGAGCCTCACTTCCAAACTCCTGCCTTAATTGAATGTAGTTATATCAGTTGTCTGCAAGGTCAGCATTATCTGTTCAAAGCCAAGCACAATGGGAATAACTTGAACCAACAGGGTTGCATTGGTAATTATGTACAGTAAACACACCCAGGCCACCATGGGGTCTACTATGGCCTCCTTTCTTTCTTAGCTTCTCCACAATGGTGAATCACACCCGTAAGAACTCAATCACTGATGCCAAAAACATGGAGGCAATCACCCCTTTCTGGTCGCCCCCGGGGCCGTGCACTGTGATGGCCATCTCTGGGGAGCCATTCTGCTTCTTCTTTTGACTGTCCCATCTTACCCTTGGTGAAGGTGCTCCTCTGATCAGGTAACTGCTGTGCTGTTTTCTCCACAGGCCCGCATGGTTTCCAGTTTATATTGCAATGCCTTCTTAGTGCATTCCTATCCTTTCTAGTAGAATAGCTCCCTCCATATTTCCCCGAGACTGTATGTACCAGGATTGCCTCCACAGACAATACAGACAACAGTAAAAACTTTTTATTCTTTTTTTTCTCTTGTCTACCTCCCCTTCCAGTATAGGAGCAAATTGAAAGCACAGATCCTAACTTATTGCTCATTTTATCCTTTTTGTCTGATTTGTGCCTGGCAATGGTAGGCATTCAGACCATGCTTGGTAAATAGGTGGATATTTAAAATACCCTACTATCACTCAGACACCTTGGAGATTTGATGGGCAGACAGACTAGCTGTGAATTTCATAGCCTGGCACTGACATCCAAGCAGATAACCGAAGCAGGTTAACAAGTATGCAATCAGAAACATGGCAGCTGTTCTCGGGAACATGGGTAAGAGTTGCCCCCCCCCATTAAATTCATGTAATGATTTTGTGAAGAGCAATAGGTCTTACTAGGATATTATTCTACATACATGTTATTACATTGTTCTTATCCCCTGCCCCCCACATATATACATTAACCCCTTCCAAATAACCCCGCCTCTGTTTTCATGTTGCATATATTCCACTCGCTCTCTTGCTCCCCCTCCTCCACTGAGACCCTCCTTAACATGTAAGTAGACATAGAAACAGATATCTGTAAAATTAAACCCAGATTCTGCACATGAGAGAAAAGATGATGCTTTCTTTCCATGTCTGACTTGTTTCACTTAATGGTCCCAGGTCCAGCCATTTCCTTTAAATGCCCAGATTCCACGCAGCTCCCCAGCCGACTCTCTCTTTCTACCTCTGTCCCCAAGTGAGACCCGGAGGGTGACCCCCTTCTTCACCATGCCCCACCCAGCTCTCATATCTAGCTCCAACAAATTCCGAGGAATCATTTTTCTGGAACGCCAGCCTCCACTCTGTTGAACGCTGCTAATTCTAAGTATTAACACTCTTGGTCAGAAATAGCTCAGAACCTTATGGGGAAATCAGACAAGCAAACTGTTTGGCCACAGCGATGGGGGAGGATATTAATATTTTTCTCTGTAGTAGTTCTCTCCCTCAATGTCCTGTCTTTCTCCTCCCCACCTCCAATACCAAAATAAATATTTTTTGAGCATCTACAGCAAGAGATTTGAAACTCAATCAAAACCTGAGCAGGTCAGCCCGACAGGAATAAGCCACCACATACATACGTCTTCGGCAGCAAAGGGGGCAACTTATTATATTATTTATGTCCATAAAGACAAAGCCCTCTTTACTGAGAGACCCGGAATTGTTAATTGTCCGTAAGGTGGGGCCAGGTTTGCTGCCCTGACTGGGGAAGGCAAGGAAAGGGTTAATGCGCTTTCCCTCTCTCCTCTTCTTTTCCCTGGGTGAGCTTGGGGGCGAGGGGAAAACTTTGTTAAGCCTCCAGATTTCTCTGCATTATGTCCAGGTGGCAGGACGTGTGAACAGACGAAAAGATTAAAATCACCGAGGAAATCGCTCTGTCTGAGTACAGATCACGACGCCTCGCGGTGACCCAGCGACCCAAGTCCTATCTGTCAACTTGTCCTTCCAGCGACTTCTCACCCCATGCTCCGTGGCTGCTACTCTAGGGGGTAAAAAAAAAAAAAAAAAAGGCAGGAATTAGAAGGAGGGGGAAGAAGGGCGAGAGGAAGCAAGGATAAAATACTGCCTTATTACTAAGGACTCTGCCACGCGGGTCAAACGCAGGGCGCGGGACCCTTTTAACAAACCAAATACTTTTTCCAGACCCTCATTCCCTAAGGTTTCTGCCGTCTTGATTGCAACTCCCAGGTCCCTCAGGAAATCTCAGCCCTGTCTCTCTCTCTCTCTCTCTCTCTCTCTCTCTCTCTCTCTCTCTCTCTCTCTCTCTCTCACACACACACACACACACACACACACACACACACCGCCCACGTTCTGTCCCCACAAACAACAGGTAATTCTCAGATAGCCCAGCCAGGAGAAAGGCTCTCCTAGACGCCAATAAAAATCCCCAGATCTGCATAGTTCTTGGACATCACAAAGGAAGTCTGTCCCACTTGGTCTGCAAGAGTTAGGTTGCTTCTGGGGTGGTAGGTGCCATAGGGAGAGAAGACAAGGTGAAAACAGAACCTATGGAGTCCTTTTTAACCAAGTTCACCACTCCGAGTGGCTACTTATTAGGGGCGTGCAATAAACCTGGGTTGGCAAGGGAGCCAGCTGGAGACTGGAGACTTGCCCATCGGCAAAGCAGCCCCTGCTCATTACTCATACATGTTAGATTGAACCATATTTCAAATATAAACAGCAGCCAGATATTCTCCATCCCCTATGGTTCAGGTTCACTCTGCATATAAACAGCGCCTAACTTCAATAAGTTGCCTAAATGTCATTTTTTCTGTTAAATAAATGCTTTGGATTCCCTGTTTTGCCTGTGCCGATGTAGTGAATTATTACAGAAAGAAGGAGCCACCTTAGCACATTGTGCAACACATCTCCAAGATTTTGACATGTGAAATTAAAAAACAGCATATCATTTAAAGTGGGCATTGCATAAAAAGGCGAATATGAGTCGTTAAACCTTAGAGACGTCCGTGAGTCGTTAAACCTTAGACCTGGTGAAGCTTACACAGTATCTGTCTTCCCTTTTCCTTGATCCCGGTTTTGTTGCAGGGATCCATCCAGGGTGTCTCATTGCACTCAGTCATCACGCTTCTTCAGTCTCCTCGGAAACAGGTTTGATGACCTTGGGAATGTTTGAGAAAATGTTGGTAGGCATTTGTTTTCTAACAGTCAGTACCACTGCATATTTTTCAAAATTTAACTTAGGGCTCTTTTCTTTTAAAGGAAATATTTTTTATGACTGCATAATAGTCTACCAATGGTTGTGCTGCTTAGTTTTTCTCATAAAGAAAACAAAATTCTCAGTATGCTTCTTTGGCCTCGACTACAATTTCACCTAAAAGAATAGTGTTCGCTGGGAAACAGGCACAAAATGAATGCAACACAGTGGCGATTATCTTGACATCCATGTTTTTCTTCACTACTTGGGTGAAGTGTGTAAATACAGGTATCCCTGCACACATGAAAGGGCATCATTCTGGTGCATTGTATCCTAATCCTGACCCTAATGCCTGTGTACCAGCACTGCATGCCTTCCCTGTGTGAGCTCTCAGGCCAGGCAGTCAGGGCTTCCCAGGCAGAGCACCAGAGGTAAGTTCGGAACAGCTTATGGATTCTCTGCTGCTGTGGGGTTCGCATACCCTTTAGTCTGTAGAAAGAAGTTACGTGTTTGTTTTTCTCGAGTTATCTTTGGAACTTGGGTTAACTCCATTGTAGAGAAACTGGCTCCTTTTCATATTGAAAACTTGGAAATAATGTTTTACAAAGTTCCCAACCCCTCAGGCTGAAAGCACCACCACCCTTGAAGGGCTTCATCTCTGGGGAGCCCTCTGGTTTGGTCCTTTTCAACTCACATCATGCAGTCTCTTCTGCTCTGTCATTTCTCCATTCTCCACTCTGCTGCCTGTGCCCCGACCCCACCATCTCTCCTACTTAGATGGTCTCGTGGGTTTCTAACCAGTTCCTCATTTTCATCTTAAGCTTAAGCTCCTGCTTTCTTCCAGTCCACACCTTCCTGAGGATGTATACTATCTCTATATCTGCCTATGCTGTGAACAGACAGACAGACACACACACACATACTTGCACACATGCACGCTGACACACTAGCTGCTTTCTCTTCTACCTTGTTTACGCTGACTTCTGTAGTTCAGATCCTTAATTTCCTATCAACGTGGACTTGAGTGAGAAATCTAATCTCTCTTGACCTCTTCCCCCTCCCTTCTCTTTGAGGCATCATTTGTGTGTCTGGTCTTCCTACATCTCCTTCCTAGATTGTTAGAATTATGCACATGTACCACAATGTCAGGTTCGTGTGAGGCAGGGAACTGAACTTAAGGCTTCTTGAACTCTGCACAAGCACTTTATCAACTGAGTTCCATCCCCCGGCCATTGTCAATTTTCTCCAATACAAAATGAGACCACATACTTGACTACAGATGTTGTCTCAAGTAGTAAATGTGCAGAATCTCAGAATGCTGATTTGTCTGGCACAGTCTTAACCAGTGGCAGTTATTACTGCTACAGTCACTGTCAGATTCAGGACTTGAGGCTTCAAGCTCAAAGACGCTCAACTCCCTAGATTTCATCTCTGTTCTTTCAGGACTTTTCATGCTTCCCGTTCTCTCCTCACCCACTGTCTGCTCTCCTTATGCCATCCTCCCTGACTGCCCATCCAGTTTCTGAGAAGCAGCTTGATGTCTTCCTTTCCGGACTCATCGTGGATAAATCTCAGGTCTTAGTTCTCCTTGCAGATGAATAATACGGTCCAGACTTTAGAGTGGAGGATCCAGGCTCACAGTTTGTTAGCATCATATCTACATAGCTTAAAATTGGTCAAGGTAGAGAAGTTTGGTATTGATGATAATTTACATGCTTCTTCTCCCAGTTTGCCATAACCCATAAAATGGCACTAGACCTCAGAGTCTTTTTTTTTTTTTTTTTTTTTTTTAACAACTTTGGAGTCTTGCTTCCATTCTGTTTCTCCCTCAAGGGCTTTGTCTTTGTTTGTAGCAGAAGGAACTGCGCCAGTTCCCTCCTCTACCTAAGGAGTGTGGCACCATTTTCCTCCAGGCCTCCCCTCTTTGTTCTCCAGTTAGGGTGGCATACAGTAGGGAGTTTACTGATAAATGATGAACAGTTCATTGGTTCTTTTCCCTACTTCTCGGCTGTAAGGGGTTTAACTCCTTACTAAGTGCCTCCTTCCTCGGGGAGCTGAGAGGACACTGCAGAGCCAGCTCCTGCCGGGAATATGCCCTAATTCCATTAGAGCTACATCCCCTCCCCGTGGCTTTGAAATTTATAAGCCTCTCATTCCCCTAACAGATTGGGCTCTAGGTCATTCCCAGACCACTTCACACCCTGCTGGGGCTGATTGGCTCAAAAGATTGCTACACAGACCAGGTCTTTGTTTCTCCAAGTAAGCTGGGGCGCTGGCCTCCGATCAGATAACAGGCAATCTGTCCCTTGTCACCCCCTCCCTGTACTGGTCATCAAGTTCCCTCCCAGGACCCAGTGATTGTATTAATTACCACCTCTCCTGAGAAGGGGGTTCCTGCCAGAATATCCCTGTGCAAAGGAAGGGCTTTTCCCCTACCCCCCCCCAGGAAGAACCCTTCCTGATGACATCACACGAAACAGGAGCAGCTGAGTGTGATTCCCTTATAGCCCATCAGAGGATGAAGTCACAGCTCTCATGCTGGGGGGGAGGGTCTACCTAATCTAATAGCTTCTGAAAGTTTTGTTAATCCGTTCTCATCACAAGTAACTTCTTCAACAATGCATGGAGTGTATTTCTATGTGGGCCATTTGTGGTGTGTGTGTGTGTGTGTGTGTGTGTGTGTGTGTGTATACGTGTGTCACAGTACATGAGATCTGAGCAAAGAATCCCAAAGAATGAACTTACTTTTCTGTCTTTGGTCAAGGTTGTTTATCTTTCAATCATGTACTTTATTATGGAAGTTTCCCTCAGTCTCTCTGAATCCTATTTTTTCTCCTCATGTTTATGATGGAGATGCTGTCAATTCAAAGCTCTCGGATTGTTGGGAGTGTAATGGTAGATTGGCACTTATCATCTCGTGCAGACTTTTAAACCTTTATGAGGATCATTTTCCGTCCATCACAGATCCTTGCTCTTCAGAGGCCCAGTGTGACACCTTTGTCACAGAGAAGCTAACAAGTTAGCTAAGAAGCTAACGTGAACATTGCTCCAAAAGGACTTTGGCGTGTGTTTTGTTGCTGCCATTTCTTTTTGAAACAGGATCCTATCCTGCAGTTCAGTCGAGGCTAGAATGCACATGCAGCCTAGGTTATTCTCAAGTTTTCACAATCAGTCTTTCTGTCTCTGCCTCGCAAGTGCTGGGATTACCCATAGGAAACACCAGACCCAGTTCTGGTCTTTTGATTATTTTAAAAATTGTTTTCTCATACATTACATCCTAACTACAGTTTCCCCTCCACTCCTACCAGTGCCTCCCCTTGCCCCAGATTGATTTCTCCTTTGTTTCCCTGCTCTAAAAAACAAAACCAAAAACAAAACCAAACAGCAGATTTTCCAGGGTTATCAACCGAACAATCAGACTAGACACAAGCCCTCATATCAAGGCTGGGCAAGGCCACCCAGAATGAGGAAAAGTGTCCCAAGCCAAGGCAAATGAGTCAGAGACACCCCTTTAGAAGTCCCACATGCACACCAAGCTACACAACCACAACGTATGTGCTCATGACCGAGCTTACACCCATGCAGGCTCTGTGATTGTCTTTTCCCTTTCTGTGAGCCCCTGTGAGCCCTACTTTGGTATTCAAAAACCATGGGACTCACAGCTATACCCATGGTCTCGGACAAAGCTAAGTATTAATCAAATAACTGTTTCATCCTTATTTCCTGAGTCAGCAATCATTCTCAGTACTTTCTGTTTTAGCTGCCCAGATGCCTCATCCCTTTCTGCTCCCCACAGTGAAGACCTCCAGAGTCCTGTGTCCCCTCAAATTTTTCCTAACTTTCTGTACCTCAAGGTGCATGATTTGTAGGCATTAAAACAAAAGACCTGATCATTCGTGAAAAGGGACAAAATACTTCACAGAAAAGGGTTAATGCGTAGTAGTCAGGAAGCTATGTTATTCTTTAAATGCAAGAGAACAAATTACTAAAGTCTTTCCACCAAAGGGTAATGAGCGATCTTTACTTTCACTAGATTAGCTCATTTAATTCTCATAAAAGTCTATGAGAAGCTTCCAGGTCCATGGGATAATGGCAGCAACCTAAATTAGAATCTCCACACATTTAAAAAAAATATGCCCATGAACAAGGCTAGCACATAAAATCATTCTAATCTTGCCTTGCGACAACAACATAAAGACAAGGAACTTCACAAACTTTAATTTCCCAGTAATTAGGAAAATAAGAAACTAGAAATGTATATTGACGGAGTTGGGACCTGAAACTTACTATAGATGAAAATGGGGCGAGCAAGGCAGGAGAGAGTCAGAGACATTGGGGCAGTTGTGGCAGAAGACTCAAGCTAAGAGGGAAAGAAGGCTAAGCCCTTATTGTCAGGCATCAGTCTGAAATATCAACTGGAATATGCGTGGAAAACTTCCCAGCAAACAAAAGGAGTCTAAAACAAGCAAAAGTAACATAAATAAACCAAAATGTTAGAGTGTGAGAAAAAGGAGAGAGAAGAAGGAGAGAGAAAGGGAGTGAAAGAGAGAGAGAGAGAAAAAGAGAGATAGGGGGTGAAAGAGAGAGTGAAAGAGAGAGAGAGAAAGAGAGAAAGAGGGAATGAAAGAGAGAGGGAGTGAAAGAGGGAGAGAGGGAGAGAGAGAGAATATAAAGAATATACAAAGTATGAACCACCATAACAAAAATATATAATACATACAGTGTATAATTGATAGATTTGAAATAAATCGTATTAGTCATATTACTGACCACAATTGTGCTTAACTTGCATGTTTAAAGACAATTGTTGTTTAAACTGGCTCAGCAAGCAAAGCCAACCCTGTGCACACAAGACACATAAAATCTGGGTGAGTGTAGAAAGCCTGAGCACAAAGAACAAAATGTGCCAAATGCCCCCCAATGAAACAAAACTGGAGCTTGAGATCTTTGTGTGATCAGTTGGGACTCGAAATAAAGCAATAACACAGAAAGGAAGTCTTTATGATGGCAAAGACCCAAACTCCAAGCTAAGATAAGATAAAGCTTCCTGAATATCTGCCTTCTTCCTAACAGAAACTATAGCAAATGTGGGTGTGGGCGTTCTCTCTCTCTCTCTCTCTCTCTCTCTCTCTCTCTCTCTCTCTCTCTCTCTCTCTCTCTGTAAACAGGAGGCTCAGCTTGAGAGAGATGTCTTGAGCAAGGGCAAGTCTGAATAAGGAGGACATCATGAAAGAAGATTTACTCACACCTGGTTAATGCCACTTCTGCTTCTTTCCTAAATCTTCTCTAATGCACATTGGACATTTATGAACAATTCTGAAGTCACCACATATTAGACCATGATAGAAAAGTCGACTAAATCATAAAAGGTAATTTAAATTAAATAAAAGATAATAATTTAAACACTCATTATTTTTTCAAAAATATAGATTCAAATGAAAACACAAAAATCAGAATCAAGCCTTATAAACCCGATAGTTGTATGGATTAGAATCTGCATTGTATTCAATGCAGTGGCCAAAACAAACTGTGTAGCACCAAATGCATGTGCCAATAAGAATGAAAGGCAGTAGCTGAATTTAACAGGACATGGGAGACAGAACTATGCCGTCAATAAAGAACACGAAGTAGAGTACTAAGAACTAAGGTAAAAACTAATAAAGTAGGAAGTCGAGAATGAGCCGTATCAGCATGTAAATATTTGTTTAAACAATAGACAAAATAGATAAGCACTAGTTAATCTGATGAAGAGAAAGTTTAGATGATTTATCATGCAGGAGTGAGAGAAGAAAACACAGATAGATGGGCTGATGGAAAAGGAAACAATTATGGCAGCGGAGGAGGTTTAACTGAGGCAAAATTAAATGATTTTCTAAAAAGACATTCATTTGCCAAAATAATTCCATTTCTTTTTTTTTTTTAAAAAAAAGGCCTAAAGTTACTACAGAGGAGTTGGAAAAAGTGATTAGTTGTGCCCTAACAGATACAATAGAGCCACAGCTCTACCAAGGCAAACAGCTCCAAATGACTTTATAGAGCAGTTCTAGAAATCATCTCAAACCAAGCCATCCACTCTCACAAGAGCATAATGAAAGCAAACTTCCAACCCTCCGCAAAAAGAAAATAATGTTAATAACAAATCTTGATGTTGAACGTTTTCTCTTCTTTAATCTATAGGCAACTTACACTTTAAAATACTGATGAAATTGTCTAAAATAAACACAAGCAACAAACAATATCATTCAAAAATAAATATAGGGGAAAAAGTTCATGCAAGAAATACAGACAGATTAAAATTAAGAATTAATATTAACAAAAAATGGATCAGAGACATAACTATATAATCTATATGAGAATATAAAGTTATCCCCAGGCTACATTATATCAAACAAGAAGCTTTTGCAATGGAAAAGAAATAAGCAAAGGACAAAGAGGCATCCTGGAGAGTGGGCAGAAAAATTTGCAAAATTCCTGTCATGTTAAGGGACTATTACCTCGAACTTACAAGAAATGTAAAAAAAATCTTAACTGTAAAATAAAAAAAATAGTCCAATCAAAAAGTTTAGTAATGAACTGCGTAGACACTTCTTAAAAGAAGGTATACAAATGGACAATGGGTACCACAACATTTTCAACATTCCCATCATCAGGGAAGCATAGAGCAAAACTACAAGGATAGATCATTCCATGCTGGTGAGACTGGTTATTGCCAAACAGATGAACAATGACCAATTCTACCACACTATTGATGGAGAATTGATATAGGGAGATTTCTGACAGACAAATATAGTTGAGCTACTACATGACAGGGATGTTCTATAACCAGGGATGTACTGAAAGGAAATCAAGTCCGTCTAAAAGGAAGGCTTCACCCTCATCTTTAGTGCTATCCTGGTCACAGAGGCAAAGACATGAAATCAGTGGGGATGTCCAATGACAGGTGGCTAGGTGAACATACAAAGGGAGTATCGTGGAACTGAAGAACATTACGTTAATTTAAATACGAAGGCTCAGGAGGACAACGACACATGATTTTCCTCACTTGCAATAGTTGAAAAGGTTGGTGTCCAAAAAAGAGAAAGTAGGATAGTGGCATCTAGAATCTACCAGGAGAAAAGAAGAAAGAATAGAGGGACTGAAAAATGTTTACAAGATAAAGTTAGAGGGAATTAGTTCTAGTGATGTATAATAGAGTAGCTGTGGTTTACAATAATTTAATATTCATTTATGAAGAGTAGAGGAGAAGAGGGTAAAGGTTCACAAGCGAAGTTAATAAATTTTCCAGGAGAGGAAATGTTAGCCTCGCCAGATTGATTGTTGCACAGTGCGTGCATGGCTTAGATTATTACGCTGTGTAACACATGCATAGATACAGACAGTGTCCGTCAAAAGTCTTGAAAAGCGCAGGAGGTCACAGAAAAGTTTAGGGCAGAGATGCAGGGTCAGTGTTGGGAAATCCATTAGCATATTTCACCGTATTAATAGATCTATAGAGTAAAGTCTGATGGGCATTTTCATTTTGCAAAATTTAACTCATATTTCCAATAAAACGTGTAATCAATGAATATTTTCTTAGCATGATAGAAAAAGATGTTTAATGCAGAAGCCAATATCTGTTCAATGCAAAATAAATTCAGAGTTTATTCTCTCTAAAGCCTGTCACCAGGCAAGGAGGCTTACTTCTCTGTCACTAACTACAGAACTGGAGAATTTGGGCCACAAGTCCTCACAGTGGTGCTAAAAACTAGAAAAGATGAGTTAGAATGGTCTCCTTGAAGATGAAATGGTATGACTTCACACATGAGAGCTTGTAGAAATACATTATGAATCATAAAAATATTTAGTAAAGTCATGCAATATTAAATTAATCTTTAAGAATCAACAGTGTTCACATGGATTAACAGAATGATGAGCAAAATGTATGACTATCTCAATTGTAGGTGCATAAAAAGGATTTGACATGCCAATAATTAACCACCAAATCAGAAACAGAAGGAAATGTCTCACAGTTGTAATAAAGGTCGTCTCTGAAAAGCCCACATCTAACACCACACTTGATAACGCTGAACTGAACACTTCGATGTTACAGTCTGGAACAAGGCAAGGACATCCCTCTCTCACCGCTCTGCTCTGCATCGTACTCAATGTTCTCACCAGAGCAATTAGGAAAACAAAACAAAACAAAAAACTTCCAAACCATCAGAAAGGAAGAGGTAAAATTTTCTCTCTTCAGAGAAATATAAATCAAAACTACCATGGCTTATCACCTTACATTCTTTAGGATGTGCACTGGAAGGGTTAGTGTTAATTGTTAACATGACAGATTCTTTAGACCGATCTTGGAGATGGGCTTCACAACACGCCTGCGAGGGATTATCTTGATTGCATTAACTGAGATGGGACATCCTGTGTGCTGTGGGTGGCCCCTCTCCCTGCCTGGGGCCTTGGACTGTGTAAGTGGTGAAAGGGCCTGAGCAGCAATAAGCATTCGTTGGTTTCTGCTTCCCAGATTCAATGTGATCGGTTGCTTCAAGCTTCCATTGCCTTGGCTTCCTTCTTAGAATGGACTGTACCCCTAAAACCCATCTCTTTCCTAAGTTGATTTTGTCATAGTAGTTAGTATTCTATCCCAGGAACAGGAGAAGAAACACACACACGCACACATGCACACACACATAGTGTGTGTGTGTGTGTGGGGGGGAGATTATCTATGACTGGGTGCTAGTCCTGCTTGGTATTGAGGCATACTCTGCTACACAGCACGTGAATGGACTGAGCAGTGGTAAAAGAAAATGTAGGAACAGATCCCTAAAATTTGGTAAATGGTAATAGTATTTCCAAAGAATTTGGAAGAAATCTCCTCTTAATAGAGTTTTGAGATCCCAATAGCTACTTAATGAAAAATAAAACAGAAAAACTTAGATTGTCCACCGTTATGGATAGAATCGGTTTTCAAATGAAAAGACGTTTTGCAGAACAGGAACAAATCCCTTTATTAACCCGAAATGGCAGAAGTCTTCTTATCACTAGGAGTTCAATGCAAGCCCGGAAGTGGAGACTTTTCAAGGCACCCACCGAATCAGACCTAAACATTAGTTTGGGAATGGCATTCCTTCTCAGGATGCCTCAGTCCTGAAGAGAAGGCTGACTCCAGGTCTGGGTCAGAGTCCAAACAGAGCAGGGTTTTTTTTTTTTGGGGGGGGGGGGGGAGGGGCAGTGGGACAAGCAGACCATGAAAGAGCTTGTTCCTAAAATACAGCTGTCTCCTTAGAGCTGCCCCTGCTCACCACCTGGGACAAATTTAGGAAAATCTGTACACAAAGCCTATAACTTCAGCTGGTTCTAAGTGACTGTAGAGTAACAAAGGAGCGACATCGAAGGAGTGCACAGTGGTTGTCTCCATGCTACGGGTTCCCCTGGAAGCTATGGGCATTGGCTTAAAGGGTATATAAGTTCTTGTTTCTTCCTCGAACCCTGAAGTGATTCCCCTTGTGTTCAGAAAGCAAATTCTCACTGTGTCTGCTGCTACCTCTTAGACCATCATCTTAATTCTCAGCATCCTTACCTCCTCATGTGTCCTCGCTCGGGGCCTTCTAAAGAACCTGACTTCTCTCCTCTTGGAAAAGCCCCTCCTTCTCCTTGGCATTTCTGCCCTCATTCATTTCCTCAGTGACATTTAGAACAATCTTCAGTTACCTTGTGTCTTTCCTCCTTGTTCGTTTGTTACCGGTCTCTCTTGGGAGACTCTAATTTGCGCAACAGCAAGAGTCCCCTTCTCTGCCAAGCTCTGAGTTCAGGGACTGGCAAAGGCGTCGGGTCTTTGGTTGCTCGCGGATAAAGGAATGGTTCATGAGTAAGTGCTAAGCACAAGCCTCTTTCCTCTGACTCCCCAGTCCAGTTTCTCCCCATCATGAGTCTTCGGTTTTCCTTCTCCCAGTTTAGTTGCTCTAACAGACCACAATGGCCATGTGGGGAAGCCTACATACTTACACAGTAACACCTTCTCCGGAGTTATCATGAAGCTCTCGCGCATCATACTGCTTTTCCTTTTGGAGGGTCCACACTGGAGATCCCTAGGAACTTCGTGAAATCGTCTACTCGCAGATAAGGAAACTGAGGGTCGCTCAGCAGACTGTATAAATTGTCCAAAGCCACATGGGTCATTAGTCTTCTACCCGAAATTACTACACATATTTTCAAATTGTTTGATTTAGTGGTGCTGCGGTTAAATCCGGATTCGAAGCTCAATGGGATTTAGAATCACCATGGAAACAAATCTCTGGGCATGCTTGTGAGGAACTATTTAGAGTAGGATGATTAAGATGTGAAGGCCCACTGGACTGAAATCTCAAGGTCCAAATCAGGAGCAGAAGGAGAGCGAACATGAGCAAGGAACTCAGGACCGCGAGGGGTGCACCCACACACTGAGACAATGGAGATGCTCTATCGGGAACTCACCAAGGCCAGCTGACCTGGGTCTGAAAAAGCCTGGGTTAAAACCGGTCTCACTGAACATAGCGGACAATGAGGACTACTGAGACATCAAGAACAATGGCAATGGGTCTTTGATCCTACTGCATGTAGTGGCTTTGTGGGAGCCTAGGCAGTTTGGATGCTCACCTTACGAGACCTGGACGGAGGAGGGTTTTCCTCGGACTTCCCACGGGACGGAGAGCCCTGATTGCTCTTTGGGCTGACGAGGGAGGGGGAGGGGATTGGGGGAGGGGGAGGGAAAGGGGAGGCGGAGGTGGGGAAGAGACAGAAAAATTTAATAAATAAAGAAAGAAAGAATGGGAAAAAAAAAAAAAAAGATGTGAAGGCCCTCCTTAATTCTGGGTGGCAAGAGTTCATGGGCTGGAGACTCAGACTGAAGAAAAAGGAGAGAGGAGCTGAACGCAGGCATTCATTGCTCTCTCTTCAGGACTGAAGATGAATTGGGACACTCCCACCCTGCAGCTGTGTTTTTCCCACTATGCTGGGCTGTATCCCACAGGACTGTGAACAAACTCTTCTTTCCCTAAGTTGATTTTATCAGGGGCTTTGTTAAACCACCAGGGCAAGTAACTAACAAGTCTTTTCCATACATTTCTTTCTGGAAACTGGTAGTGGAGCTCTCCCAAGATTACAGCTGTGACCAAGAGGAAATGGCGTAAGTACAGAATGAAGTCTTAGTGCTATCTTAAACTCATCCCATGTCCCCGGGAGGGAGAGTTTCACTGAACTCCCAGCATTCCTGGGCATTTTAGCAGAGTTTCTAAAATCAGTGTGTCCTCCAAGTGATACTGTTCTCAGATGGTACTGTGTCTCAGGAGGTTAGATGCCAAGATGTTTCTAGTATATTCCTTTACGGAATCCGCCATTCCCTCAGAACCACGTAACCAACTGCAGGGATGGGAAAGTTACACCGGGAATTCCATGAGGATTGTTCCTGTATTTCCCATGTTTGTTCAAATGATAAATGTAAAACGATCATCTATTTTTAAGCCAGTTGAGACTATTGACTCAAAAGGACAGGAAAGCCCTGTCAGGACAATTCTGTTTTATGAAAAAGTAGGGGTGGGGGCTTTGACTTTTCTTTAAATAAATGAGTTTAAGTTTTTTTTTTATTTTGTTGTTGTTGCTTAATAATGATGCAGTTTTTGGGGACTGAATGGCCTTGTCACCCTTGCAAATGAAACCCACGGTCAAGATGAAGGCACAAAATATAATTACAGGAAGTCCCTATGGCAGAGAAATTCACTGAACTGAACTATGTAAAAGACTATCAAAATAAACCCCAGTATGTGTGTTTTCCCCCAAAGGAGCAAGGTTCTCTCTTATGGAAGAGTCTTTATTTTAATATTCACGAACAGAACACTGCTCTATTTTGTAGTCTGTTTCACGTCCCTATCTAATTTTAATAATCTGTTTTTCCAAATAATATATTCTCTTGACTGTCCACATGGCCCAAAGCTTAGTTATCATAAGAAAGATGACAAAATAAAAGTATTTTCCTTTAGAAGCAATGTCATAAAAATTAATTTCATATTATATTCAATTTATATATACCTTTATCCAAGCCACATGGGCTGTAGAGAAATTGATATGACTTTGGAGAACTGAAGGTTTGACTGAAGCACGGAGGTGGTGTGGACCATTGCTGCTCTGTGTGCTCCTGGAGTTAGCAGCGCCAATATCATCAGGGAGATTGCTTTAAACGGACAGTCCTTGACTCTTCAGAGATATACTGAATCAGAAGCTATGTGATAAGCTTGCCCGGTGATGCCCATAAAGATAAAATGTGGACATTCTAGGCTTGGGTTTGTTCTCTATTTATAGACACAGAGATCATCACTGGCACCTGACCAAAGATGCAATTTTGTGAATATATATTTAAATTGTTGACCTCCTTTATTTCACTTCAACTATGCTTTTTGTAGACAGAACCTTGACTGAATTTCAGAATGAAGGTGTTGGGGATAGGAAGAGGTGGGGGAGGAAGAAAAGGATAAGTAAGAAGAGGAATGAGAGAGGAGAGAGAGAGAGAGAAAGAGAGAGAGGAGAGAGAGAGAGAGGAGCACTGTTTTGATTGTGTCTATCATCTTACACTTTTTCCATATAAGCCAACTGTGATTTCTCCTATACCAAAGGATGTTTTCGTTCTAGAAATTTTGAGATGAGGAAAGAATTGGTCTGGAAGATGGCATTCATGTTTCTAGTTACTCTTTCCTGTCTCTCTGTGAAAGGTATTTTTACCCTCATCTTTCACTGCAGGATTTAATACATTTTTGGAGAAGTACATTTCCTACTGATGCCATACTTGGCCAAATCACCTATGTTATGCAAGGAAACATTGACTTTCGAGTAGTTATCAGAAAGCTTTGGCCAGTCTTATTCCTCTTTTCTTCAGCCTTGCAGAGAGAGAAATTCCTTTCTTAACTAGATTTTCAAATAAATACCCCCTCCCCCAAAACAGCGAAGCAGCCACTAATAGGTAAACTGAGTGAGAAGTGAGCCTGTACTTAGAAGACACAGAAATTGTGGGGTTGCTTTTCTTATGGTATTTTAACGTAAGGAAAGTTGGTTCAGCAGGTGCTAGTTTGTGACTGCTAGCATCCAAGATAATTATAACGTTTTAATTGAGAACTAATGCTTTAAAGGTAAGGAGTTCTCTGAAGCAGCAACATTCATTATGCCATCAATTACGAGAAAAACAAAACAAAAGTAATTTTCTTGTGAGAGCCATAGGCCCTAATGAAGGGCCTATGTATTCATCCACCTGACCTCAGACATCAAGAAGACACTTGTAAAGTTGCAATATGTGGGTTTCCATGACTACATTGTATAGCACAATTAATAAAAACCCAGAGACAGAAATTGAGGTTCAACCTGAAGGTCAGAAAAGCAAAACAACCAGCCACCGACTCTTACCTCTATCTCGGTCTGAAATGGCGATTCTGCCTCCAGGAATCTCAGAATGAGACTGTGTGTGAGAGTTGTCTTCTCCCATTTTATATTCCTCTCTAGTGCTGCAATTTAAAGGCGTTCACCACTACTGCCTGGTGGTTTCTATGGCAAACTAGTGTGACTGCTGGGATTGAAGGTGTGTGTCACCCCTGACAGGTCTGTAAGGCTGGCCAGTGCTGCTGTTTTACTCTCGGAACTTCAGGCAAATGTTATTTATTAAAATACAAATGAAAGCCGCGTGGTGGTGGTGCATGCCTTTAATTCCAACACTCAGAAGGCAGAGGTCGGTAGGTCTCTGTGAGTTCGAATCCAGCCTGGTCTACATAGTAAGTTCTAGACAGCCAGGGCTGTTACACAGAGAAAGGCTGTTTCAACAACAACAACAAATTACAAATGAAATATGACTACAAGATTGCATGCAGATACCTGGACCACTGTGTCACATACAACTTAGAGCCTTTTTTTTTGTCCTTCTAAAATGATTAGTTTCACACCTGACCTTTTTATTCTTCACTTCAGTGTCAGAATCATGTGGAAATAAAGTTCAAATTTTCCACATGTTTGACACAGGATCATAATCAGAAGATGAACAAAGGAGGCCATTGTGGACTGTAGAAAATCAGTTAAGTCATCTATCGTTCCTTCAGCAAAGTGTTAAATGAGGAAGTACCTATTTTTATATTAGAGTCTAATTTCTAAATTTAGCCTTATGTACAAATTGTTATGTAATAGGATTCCAAATTCTGAGATCAATTGTCAGTGTTGAATGTAAGAATGACTCACATTTTATAATTTGTTGGGATGAACATATTTAAATATTAATAATATATGATTTCTCTTATTAAGCTGGGACAGAGATATGGGACTTCTTATTCTACATCCAGACATGACTCAATATGATAAGGTGATTAGCCACAGCTATGGGGAAAATGGAAGAAGTTAGTACATTGACACAAAGTTAAACCACTCTTAAAAACATGAATTTATAACACAAATTCATGTTATAAACTATATAAAATTCTTAATTTATAAAATTTGAGGTGTTCTTACTTGGTTGAGATTTATAAAATTTGGATGAGATTTATGAAACGAGGTGTTCTTACTTGGTTGATATTCACACAGGTCAAGAGATTAAGTGGAAAGGTCTGGAAGGTAGATGCAACAGAGCCCCCAAAACCTACAAGGAAGAGACTGTGTCCGCAGTAAGCCTGAGAACAGTGACGTCAATGGGTCTGCTCTTTTCCATTTCTGCAACTCAGAGCCAGGAGCTCCCAATACAGTTTCAAGGAAGTCTACATGAATTCGGCATCTGCGACAAGTAGATGCAGGGCTTTGCTCCATCACTTCAGCTTTCTCATCTGCAAACATGGGAGTAATGATGTATCCAGGATGTCTGCGGGGCTGGGCGAGGTCACCCATATGGCCTGTCCGTGGGGATCTGCTGTAGATGCTAGCTGCTGTGACAGTGAAAGAGAAACATTTCTCTTCCATTGCTGATGTCACACTGACCTGGAGGGAATGTAATGGCGAGGTCTTCTCCTCCTTTACTGGTGTTATTATGGAGTCTCCCCTAAATCTCATTTTCACTACTTACTTGTGTGTTTGGCCAGGCTCTTGCTGACACACAGGTTCCATATGGCCTTAGGGAGTCCAAGAGTAGCCACAGTGGTGCTGAGTGGCAGAAACCCAGCAAACCTGTGGGCCCTGTCTGGAAGAGATCACACTGGGAACCACAGTTCTTGAACTTGACCGTGACAATTGTTTTTGTGTGTCTACTTCCCAGTTTCTTCTCCAGTATCTCATTCTTTGCCTCATTCTTCTTTCTGGTAGATGTTTTATGAGAATTAAATTAAAATAATTAAATTAAATTAAAAGCCATCTAGAGACAATTCTGGAAAACTTTATTGGGGCTGAGATTGTAGAGTGTCTCTTCACAGATTTTCTGATGTTCACAAAGGTTTAGGTGTGCCTGATAGTCAAACCAGCCCTACTGATACGGAGGCAGGTTTGAGTTCTCCAGTGTCTCATCCTAAGTTTAGACTCACTCTTGACAGCAAAGCCCACTTCCGCTTCTGCTGTCACTAAGCACATTCCTAAGGTCTTTGTCTGCCACTCCATTTCCTGACAGGCATTGTGATGTCTTGGTTATAATAGACACTTAAAAAGCAAAATCCAGCCAATTAAAACAGATAGGCTCTTGCCCAAAGAGTCAATGGCCCTTGGATGTTTCCATTTGACATATGCTATAAAACATGGAAAGGGCTCCAGTGTGTACAAAACCCATGATAGGGACTGCCATTTTAACAACAAATAAAATATGTTTTCTGCTCTCAGCAAACTCCCAAAGACATCTCTTAAGGCTATAGTTTTTATGACTCAGCTACTCAAAGGCTATGAGCAGTCAAAGACTTCGATTAGCAGTAGGAGGCAGGGGGCACAGAGTTATAAAGTAAGGCTAGATGGGAAGTTGTCAGAGTACATTTATGGAGTTTTGGCTTCTAAACTTGTAAGCAGTTTTCATATTTATTTAGTAAACTAGATTAAGAAGAGGAAGATTACAAAAAAAGGGCAGCTCTGATGTTACGTGCGTCTTCTTGGTATCAGAAAGAGCTTGTAAAAACTTTTGAGGTAGATACAGTTGTTTCTGTTATTTAAAAAAAATGGTTTCCATAGAGTCTAAAAATTTGAGTAAATAATTGGATGTTTAAACCCTCACCATCATTGATGTTTTCCCCGGTCACAGGTAGTTGTCCCGGCTAGATAACCTGTCTAAATGGGGGACCGTGCCAGGAACAACAGGCATGGAAGATGGAGGGGCAAGTTGCTTTGATGTGATTAACAGTGAGCACTAGCCTAGCAAGCTAGTCTTCTTCCCCTATCACTTATAAACTGAGAAAGAATTTCTTTATAAATATCAAGATTATTTCCCGTGTCAGGATGCCAACGTCACTGAAAGCCTCTTCCAGCACCACGTTCGCATAGCTGGGAGTTGTCATTTTAAAGAGTGCGGCTCTTCAGTCAACAGATGACTCTCTCACAATGTGAATGCCATGCCTCACCCGTGGAATTTATGAATTGATCTTGTCATCGTGGTCTTCCTCCATAAAATATTCACAGCCTCTGCCTGATAACCCCTGACCTTCCTCTCTCGTGGGAAGAAGAGAGAATTGCTCAGAAGGATAACCTTCCTACTTGGGTCAACAAGAGCTGCAACTGGTTCTAAGGAGGGTGTCTTATTGCTGTCAAATTGACCGGGGTTGTCACACGTGAAGCCTGCTGTCACCGCATCTTGCTTAGAGCCAGCCCCTTAGCTGGCTGAGTCGAGCTGTGCTGACGACCAGTGAGAGAATTTTAATGTGAGGGATGACAGAGGCCTAGGAGTTAATGTGTGCGTGGAGGTGACAGTTTTGAATGTCAGCCAAAGCACAAAGACCTGTCTGAAATTAATTTGGGTGGAGGGGAGAGAGTCAGAGGAAGATGGAGAGAGATAGCATGAGGGACAATTGAGATAGGTTGAGTCGAATCCACTACCATCTGCTACACAGGCAAGGGCATTCTGTGAAGAGTTTCTGAGCTCCAGAAGAACAAAAAGGTGACAATCAAAGGACAATGGGTCCATCCGGGAATTTGTTGGCTTAATGCACCCTCCTCATGTGCAGTTTGCAACGTTTGCAGATCAGCAACTCTATTTCCCGTCATTAAAATAACGCTGTGAAAAGCCAAGACAGGTCTCCCACTGATATCATTCGGGACTGGTCGCACAGATGATAAAAGGAGTCAACTGTATTTTATTTACCTTGCTTTCCCTTTGCCATGACCACTCATTAAAAACTTCACATAGGGGGCTGGAAAGATGGCTCAGTGGTTAAGAGCATTGCCTGCTCTTCCATAGGTCCTGAGTTCAATTCCCGGCAACCACATGGTGGCTCACAACCATCTGGAATGAGGTCTGGTGCCCTCTTCTGGCCTGCAGACATACACGCAGACAGAATATTGTATGCATAATAAATAAATAAATATTTAAAAAAAATAAAAATAAAAACTTCACATATTTCCCCCAGCTATTGGGATAGCAGACAGAATCCAGGCGGGACATTGTCAGGTGACCTTACAATGGCAGGTCATTTGAGGGGATTCTGTGTAATCACAGAAGTCGTTAGGAGCGGAAAGCAATGGCAGAAACAAATTTTGTGAAATCAGTACACGTCGTTGGCTGTGAAGTTGTTGGTCTTCCATGAGACAAGAAATATGAGCCATTTTTTTTGAAGCAAGAAAGGAAGGAAATGGTCACCTTTAGACCTTCCAGAAGAAATATGGGCTTCCTAATACCTTAATTTTAGTCAACTCATATTAGATCTGGGACCTATGGGATTTATATAGGAATTTTGTCCTGTTTTAAATTCTTAGATTTGTAGTCTTTGCTGCAGCAGCATCAGGGAACTGACACACTGACCCCTCAGACCCGCCACAGTGTGGCTGTTTGTCCTTTATTTCCCTACATGAGTCCTGATTCTGGGTTCTGATGCTGACTCCTAAACACAGCTCATTTCTTACAAACACAGCCATTCTGTGTCTGAATGAAACTTACCGTCCCTGAGGGTTGATGAGAATTTGGGCCAGCTCATGCTAGGAAGGAGACCCGGGACCTGTGAAGGTTTGTTATATAACATGGGCAGATGGAGGAGTCACAGTCTGCATCACTGAGAAAGGCCAGAAGCCAAAGAAGAAAACTTGGCCAACAGGGACAGGCAGGGGACAAGACCAAAAGGTGGAGAACACAGCCAGAGGTCTGCAGGACAAATTGCAGCAAACAAGCATTGGTGTTTCTTGAGGGGTCTCCTGCTTATGTTTTGTCGTGGGCCAGTGTGAGGTTTGCTGTGTTGACTCAATAGTGATGTTAGTAGGTCCTCCATGCCCCCAGTCATCTTCACCTGCTCCAGTTCTCTCCGTCAAAGCTCAGCTCACATCCAACCTCTCCAGCTTTTTCCTGCATCTTGCTGTCCTGCTTTTCAACTCTTTGAAGCCTAAGTGTTCATACCATTTATTTGGTGCTTAAAAAAAAATCCTTATTTATAGTTAAAGCAAAGTATTACATGTATGACTGTCAGAACTTACACAATATGTCAGAATATAAAATAGACATGGACTACTATTCTGGATCTGGCCTTCTAACAACTATGGTGTTATTTTAGAATCTATCCTTCTACATTGATATTGTTCCTGAAATAAATGCTAAATTATATACAGTTCATTTGACATACATAATACTTATAGCATTATTTTACATTTAAATTTCCAACAAGGTCAAGTTATATGTGTCTTGAGACAAAAGAAGGTTTTAGATATTGTTGCTGTCCTCACAGAAGGCTCGAGTAGTATACTGTATGTTTTAGTGACTAAATAAATACTTGAGTTGGTTAAAAAGCTGTGACCAGAAAACCTAGAAACCATTTCTACCATCAGATGGAGACCATCCATTCATCACTGGCATGCTTTGAAATTTTAACAGGTATTTTCTAACAATTACTTCTGCACAAACAATTTTTAAAAGTTCCACCGCTCTGCTATTTTCATAGTGGTCAGGTTATTATGAACCTAGAGATTTGTCAATTAACATCAGAATTACTTGTTAAAATGAGAAAGGAGATAGACAGAGATAGGGTCCTTGTTAACTCATTAATATTTCCTATAATGAAAAATGTTGCAGGAGAGAAATAGCCGTGGTAACAAGTGTCATCAATCTAGCCAGAAAAAGCGATACCATTTGTTATCTTTACGGAGTTCTTCTGTTCGCCAGCCAGTTCCTGGGTGTATTTATCAAACGCCCGGTTGGAGCTTTATGCTATGTTGTCTCTCTGAGCTACACATTCCTTTAGGCCCATTCACTCACTCGTTCATTTACTCATTCACTCATTCATTCATCACTATTCATTTTTTAACCTGCATGGCTGGAGCACATTTTGCACAAACCACTGCAACAAGTGCTGGAGACATAAAAGAGTAAGATGGTTTTATCCTGGACATTGTCAGTGGAGGGGAAAGCGTCCCAAACAGACGAGACCTGAGACCTGAGAGGGTATGGATCTGACTGTTGATGTGACAAGAGCAAGCAGGTTGGTAATCCTGACCCTCGGAGAGTTTAGCGTTGAAGAGCAGGGAGGAGAGTGGGAAGTAAAGTCATCTTCTCACTGTGATGCTAGGCTCAGTTAGGTGGAAACAGAAAATGGCCTCAGCCCTGAGTGACATCTGCAAGTCTGAAGTGCTAGGGTTTGCCTCTGATTTGGAAGCTGCCAGAGCAGCCAGGAAAGGCGGCAAAAGCACCAGGGGTGGAGAAATGGCTCAGTCAGGAAAGTGTTTGCTTGGCAAGCACAGGACCTGAATTTGAACCCCTTTAGTTCCTTCTTCCATATTAGAGAACTGAGGACAGAGTTGTGTGCCCCTAATCCCAGCTCTGGGGACGCAGAGACAGGAGGATGCCTAGGATTGCTAGTCAGTTTTGCCCAATTTAGGAGCAGCAGTTTTCTAGTGACTCCGTCTCAAAGCATTAGTGGTGGACTGACTGCCAAGGCCAGACGACACAGCAGGTAAGAGGCGCATGCTGCTAGGCCTGACTATCTGAACCTAATCCCAGGACCCTCATAGTGGAAGGAGATATTACTGACTGCCACAGTTGTCCTCTGATTGTGGCATGTGCCAATTTTCTTCACTCTACATACTCACAATGAATACAACATAAATACTTTAAAATATGTATTAAAAACATTTTAACTAAGGTAGAGAGATATTCAGGAAGGCACATGCCAAGCCATGGTCTCTATATACACACATGCATGTTTGCTCACAATGGCAAGCAAAAACTATTGACATTGTACTAATTATCTAGGGTTAACATCGAAAACAGTCAGAAGCTGGAAGGCTCACACCGTGCACTGATTTTGTCAGGGTTTTGGAAGTTAAAAGCTGGAACTCGGGAGCTGTGGAAATGGCTCAGTGGATAGAAGGCCTGCTTCACAAGCATGAAGATCTTGGTTTTTATTCCAAACATGGTATAAAAAAATGCAGGCATGGCTGCATATGCCTGTAACCCCAGTTCTGGAAAGCAGAGACGGGAGGATATTGGGATTGTGCTGTCTAGACTGTCTACCTGAAACAGCCAACCCCAAGTTCAAAGAGAAAAACTCTATATGATAATAAAATAAAGTAGGGGAGCAATGGAGGAGGACACTCAGTGTCAACCTCTGGCCTCTACCTAAGCACACATGGAGGGGGGCACACCTACACACATGTACACACATGCATACACACAAAGAAAAAGAAAAAGTCTGAGCTCGGGAAGTCCTCAAGGCTTGTTGCTCTGAGGATTCTTCCAGGCTGATGGATGCTCAGCTTCGTTGCCGGTCTTCTCTCTGTATGTCTTCCTCTCTTCTTAGAAAGGTACCAGTCCTGTTTGCTGAGGGCCTACCCATATGACCTCATTCTAATTTAACCATCCTGCTAAAGACCCTGTATTCAAGGAGAATTGTATTCTGAAGTACTGAACTTCATAGCCCATAACGAACAACAAGGGTGGGTCTCAAAGAGCCTGAAAAAACAAAGTCCCCCAAAGGAAGCAAGTCAAATCCAGCAGGGGGCAGCTCGCCAGATGCTGATGTAAGGGCTCAGGTGAAGTAAAGCTCGGTCACATTGAGTTTCATCTGTCAGCTGCTCCCATGCTGCTAGATGGGCACCCATCAGTGGGAAGAAATGTAAGTCAGACTGCTTTGAAGGCTGTTTGAAACGTTTCTTATCACTCCTTGCCGTTGAGGCCAACCATGTGTTCTAGAATTGGGGTGGGGGTTGGTTGGGGAAGAAACAGGAGGAGAGACATAGTTTTTTTTTTTTTTTAAGCCATGAATTCACAGATCTAATAACTGGAATAAACTAAATTATTAAAACAAATATTACAGTGTTACAACCTTAGAGGACTAAGAATACTATTTTATAAGAAGAGTTACTTTACCTGATTTTTAAACTAATTTTTTAAAAAAAGATTAAGTCTTATTTTGTGTTTGGGAGAACTTTACTTTCATGTGTGTCTGTGTACTTCATGCATGCTGTGCCCCTGGAGGACAGAAAAGGTAGTTAGATGCCCTGGGAATAGAGTTACAAATAATTATTAGATACAATTGGATGGTGAGAATCAAACCTGGGTCCTCTAGAGGAACACCCAGTGCTCTTAACAGCTGAGCCACCTCTCTCATCCCCTTCTAATTGGTTTTCAAGAAAAGTGAGCTGAAAAACACATCGAACTATTGTTTCCAGATGTCTAGCATGTTGGGAGTCACTGCTTACAAACCATGACCTTTGGGTAAGCTCCTTCCATGCAATAATGGAGTACAATTTTTACTTTACAGACAGCATTGTGGATTTTTTCTTGTTCTTATGCAAATCTGGTTAACAAATGGTTTTAACATTATCATCAATATCTTTCTGTCATGTGAGTATCTACCATGTCTGCCAAGGTGTTTGTATTCATACAAGAGCTGCTTCCACATCGTCTTCAGCAGTGGGCACAGAACTGATGCCCTAGTGTGGTGCTGAAATAAGAAAAGGGATCGGGGAATGAAGAAAGAAGAACCGGGAGAGGGAGAGATTGCTAAACTGAAAAACTCACCCACATTTAAACCATAAAGAATGGAGTTACTGTGTTCTGTTTGGGTTATTTAAATTTATCTTTGAGATGGTAGCAGTTTCTCTCCTAAGCATTCCCCCCCCAAGCATCAAGGAAATGAATGCTCATTTAAATAACAAGATATGACAGAGAGAGGATTTGATGAGCAAGCATGGTCTATCTTCTAAGTACATACAGAAAACAAGTTACTTTTGTTAAAAAGTAGCTAATATTTAACTGTTCACTATGTGAAATACATATTCTAAGGACATTGATGCAGTCAAAAAGTTAAACCTCAGAACATACTAAGACAGAAGTGAAGATGCTATGTTCCCATTTTACCGGTGGAGAAGTTGAAGCTGAAACATTCATTAGTTTATTGGAGCTAGGATTTGATCCCCGTCATTAAAGGCTTCAGAATTACTTGTGAAGTCATAGTCTACTCCCAACGATTACATAACAAATGGGTACCCTGCAAATACAAGCCCTGCTTATGTGAAAATTAGTGAGATTGATTTGGTTTGACACCTGGCTTTGTTGCTAATTCTTATTATTAATTCACAATAATCATGTGCTAAGTCCCTTTGATGATCAGAGGACTCCAGCAGCAGCTAGGAAATCTCAAGAAAGCAAGGAGTGCTGTAGCTCTGTTGAAGGCACTGCAGCTCCGGAGGACATAGGATGGCATTAATAGTGACATGATACCAAATAAGGGGATTATAGCAAGTGCTGGGGAAAACACAAGAAATGTGTTCAGCTGAAGATGGAGAGAACTTAATTCCAACTGATTGAATCAGTGAAGGGTCATGAATGAAGATTTCCTCAAGTATGGGGGTGAGGGCGAACAGGACATTCTAGGTTGAGATAAGGTAAGGAATCAGAGAAGCAAGAGTGTGTTCTGCTGTGTTCGGCTGGTGAACTGGTGTGGATAGAATCCTGGGGACCTAGAGAGACACCAGAAAGCAAGGCTGGATATAGTGAGAACTAAGAACATGCCATGGAGTCGCTGAAATTTATTCAATGTGTAGAAAATTATGGTTACTGTATATAGCTGTGTTATAGTTCAAATCGGAAATGCCACCCCCCCCACCAGGTTCAATCTTTTTGAGTACTTGTTTCTCAGCTGTGAACTCTTTGGGATGGTTGTGCAGCCTGGAGGAGCCAGGGTATAGCTGGCAAAAGAAGGCCACCAAGGGAAGGCCTTTGAAAGGTATAACCTCACCTCCGTTGCAGCCCTATTTTCTGCTTGCTAGTCCCCCAGAATGTGGACGGCCTCCCTCACTTTCCCACTGCCACATACTGAACCATTCTGCCCTGATGTCTCCACTATGATGGATGTCAGCTCTCTGAAACTGTGAGCCAAATGGAAAAGTTCTCCTTCACGTTGCTTCCAATGGTTATTTTGGTCAGTGAAAAAGTAGCCAATATAGGTTGCTGGGAGAGTGGGTGATTTATTCTGTTTTCTGTGATCTGATAATATTAAAGGAAGCTACTTAAATAATCCATTCCCAAGATCTATACTTTCTGTCGTTTGACCTACATATTCTTATGATATTGATGAAAGATGGCCTCAGCTTTTCAACTAGATAACCAAAAATTGTGTTATGAATATCTTGTAATCAGCCTCAATAAAGCATGTGATTTTGCTTCTCTTGTATCCAGCTGATATCATTAGATGTGGGTCAGAGAGATGGCTCAGTGGCTCAATAGTGAAGTGAATTTACTACTCTTGCGAAGAACCTGTGTTCAGTTCCCAAAACTATATCAGGAGGTTCACAGTAGCCTGTAGCTGTAGCTCTAAGGCCTCTTATGGCCTCTTTTGGTCTCCGCTGAACACACACACACATACACACATTCTTAAAATGACTTATTGGCATTTTTTTTCAGAAGCCAGGTAAGGATGGAGAAAGACTTCTTGACAATCTTGAACACCCATCAATGCCTCCGACGTCTTCTCTGACTTGTTCCGGGGCTTTTTTGAACTGTTACTGTTTTGCTATCTGTTGCCTTCACTGTTTTGTTGTTATAAAGCTTCTGTTCTATCAGCAGCCAGACCTGGCTGTGTATCCCTTTCTAAGGTTTCTTGGATTCTTTGCAGGCTCCTATTTGTTTCCCTGCCGGGCAACTCCAGCTCCCTAAACAAGACTTCTGTATTCAGCTAGGGTTTTCTCATCAATCCTGCATTTAATGTGGGATCATTGCTTTCTAATACAATGTAGCATTGCTACTCATTCCATAATTTTTTTAAATGAAATTCTTGGAGATGCCTGATGCTAGCTCACTGATAATGAAAAAGATTCCAGGACCTGGGGGCTGGAATCATTCCTCTCTGTTCAGTCTTATGCAACAGGGTCTTCATTGACATTTGGAAAGTAAATGGTAGAATAAAGCTCCTGATCATTTCATTTAATTTTTATAGGATTATGGAAAATGTTCTTATTCACTCATTTCATACTGGGGACTTCAAAATTTCTCATACCACAGGTTTGATCAGAGATATTAGGATAAAAATATTCACATGTGAGTCTAGAGCAATCAGATTTGTAGAAATACACAAAAGGACACTGGTTTTACTGTGTTTGATAAAAGAAGGGACCATCCCTTTTTTATTTTCATATTTTCAGTCTCTAATTGCCTGGAAACTGGTACATTTGGTCCCTTTGTTTCTGCCTGTGTGTCAGACATACCCAACCCACCTTGTCTTTATATAGTAGTTGCCCTTTCCACAGAGCCCCAGGAACTTTCTACACATTGACTGGCTCTGGAAACATGAAACATATTTATCATTTTCTTAGTTAGAACTCAATAAATGTTTCTTAATTATTTGAATATTTTTTCCTATGCATAGCTCCCTAAGCACCATCTCTGACAAATAGTTACTCCGAAGCTGTTTAAAACACTTCCACATCCTGGAGAATTCATTATTTCATAAGACAAGCTCTCCCACTGTGTTATAAATTACCTGGAAAGTTCTTTACATTTAGCAAAAATCTTGCCTTTGTTAATTGACATATCCAGCTTTCCCAACATTGTTCTTTAACAAGATGGATTAATGCTTCTGATATTTTAAGAATCAGTCATATGCGATCCTCTTGATTCACCCTGAGAAGTTGATGATGATAGCGTCAATCAAATTTATCGTTTCTCTTTAAAAATGTCCAAATGACAACTTTTGAGTTACAGCAACCAACACACACGTGTATAAAATGGAAATATTCTTGTGTAATTAAATATGCAACAACTTCCAAGTTCCACCCTTTGTTTTCTCCTATTGACCCAACTTTGCGAAGCACAGTAGTGGCATCTCTTTGGATAAAGTGCTCTCCACTTCTGTTTTGCCTTGCTGTGGCATAGTGCTGCCAAATGCTACTGTAACGATGAGAATTTTATAGAACCTCTCAGATTCTGGGAGAAAAAATTATTTCCTGCTAAAACCCGCCTAGAAACCTCACACATTAATCAAAGGGCTACTCGTTTACCTTTCCTACTTATATTAAAAATGGCTGTACCTGAGAGTAACAATTATCTATAGGAATAAGGGTGGGGGTGGCAAAGGTAACTAACTGTGCAGTGTCTCTGTGAGTGGTCACCGTCCACCCCATGCTTTCTCTGACTTTCTCCTTTTTTGTGTGTGCCATAGAGTTTAGGGAGGAAAGTAGAGTTCAGTTCTGTGTTATTTGTTGTTGTTAAAAGGAAATATGGGTCTTGAACTGATTTGACCTCTGTTCTTTAGTTGATGAAAAAGAGCCTAGAAACTCAAGCTTCCAGTCTCTTAGTCTGTTTATTTACAGTTGTTAATTATTGGGGTATAAAATTAGCTAAACTTTCTTCTTCCCTTGATCTAGATGTGTTCTAACTCTGTAGAAAGAAAGTAGACCCTCCCTTGGGGTAGCCTTCATTCTGGACCCTTTGAGGAAGACTGCTGAGGTAATGTCAAACACATACCAGATGCTGGTTATGTGGGTTAAACACCATACAACTTTATAGGCAAGAGGTGAACAAAATGGTATGTGAGGTAATGGCAACTGGACACCAGCCTAGAGCTCAGAAATGTTGAATTTAGAGCATGCTTATGTCATTGTAGCATGGACCTGCTTCCTGATGTGGAGCAGGCTTCAGATTCACTAATGTCTGGATGGTGTTATTTTCTTCTAAGTCCAAGGATAACTGGTGCATATAACTCTCTGATGATGAAAGATGTGATAGGAAACACTCGGTATTATCTTCTTATAGTGAGATTAGAAATGGATAGAAGTTTCCAGGATGCATTCACCCAGACATCGGCCAGTACTTCCCCCATTGCACATTCCCTACCAGTTGCATTTTTATTCTTTGCCCTCTGTTGATTCAAGCAAACACAGCATTATGACTCAGAGAATGTTGTTTTCTGATTCTTTATCTCTCAAAGGCATGCATTTTGGAAGTAAGATCTCAATCCTTCAGGGAAGTTGGAATCTCAGTGTTTTTGCCACAAAACAAAATAGCATCAGCCTTAATGAGCTGTCTGTCTTCTAAAGAGCATTGAGAAGTTTCCTTGAGTGCCTTTCCCCTCTCAACATCCTGGGAGATGACAGGTGGCAAACACTATTAATCCCATTTTGCAGATGAAGGGATTCTCTTCATCCTTGGTTCCTGTTTGAAGAAGATGACATACCCTGGAGTGCATGTCAGTTTCTACATCTGTTTAGTTCCACCAAACATCTGAGACACACTATCGGTAAGCATCCCGCTCCTTCTTTTCCTTTGGCTTTTAATCCATCACTTACATCTTCTGTGGAGTGCCAAATTTAGGTGCTAAATGGCATGGTCTGAAAAGGAAGAAATAAGTCCTATGAGGTTTCTCTTTTCTGAAATATGGGCTAATAAAAGATGAGAATCCATATTAGAAGAACAAATCTGAAAGGCAATTAAAATTTTTTTTCAACCAACAGCAGGAACAATTGTGAAGACATTGGTTGCACAGCCAAAGTTTAAAGGATAACATGCACTTTTTACTCAAGGAAGTGTCACTCAGCCCTTCGCCCTTGGATCAGGAATGAGCAATAGTGAGCTGAGTTGGCTCTAGGTAGCACAGGTCAATCAGAATAACGATGTGATGTCCACTCACATCTAAGTTCTCAGAAGCCCTGGAAATGAGCCTAGAGTGTGAATCAAGATCAGCAATGAGGCCTGTGGCCTAACCCACATGCAGGAAGAATTCACAACCGAGTGAGTAACTTCTCCATGCTTGCCACTCTGCTGCATGTCCTTTCTTAACTGATAGGAGGAGAGCCACAGGCAAGGCAACACCTGAGCACCCATCCCAACAACCTCAGCGGTAGTCGTCTGAGCGTGGTGCTGCTCATGACACATGTGGTAGGCTAGCATGGACACACGGCGCACTGAAGAAATACTCTGCTGTAGCGTCACTGTCTGCCAGGTAAAAGAACATTGTGGAAATATTCTCTGAATATTTTTATTGCGTTTATTTTGAAAACTGTGTCATAAAATTAAGATATGGTCCCCACTTGTTTGGGAGAGAAAGCGAATCAAATCACGCCATGGGTATGCCATCTACTTCAAATCGTCTTAAAAAATCTGCACAGTGCAGAACCAAGTGCATCACCCCTCTTGGACAGCCTGCTCTGATCTCAGTTTGAGTATAGAGTTCACCTCATTAAATAAAATTCTGCCCAAACTGTTTGTATCCTTTCTCTGAGAAGATTAGAAGTGAAGAGAAATCCTAACCTTGGTAACAGAATTATGCTGCGTAATTCTTCATATTTAGAATTTCTAGATTGCTGGTTTATCATCATTTTCCTAATAATTTTCTTCTATAGTCAGAGAATCCACCTTATATGATTTTAATATACTTTATATAATTTAATACTTTAAAATTTCTTGAGGCTTATCTCTTGTTCCAATACAGAGTCTGAGGGAGTGTCCTTGTGTGTATCAGAAGTATCTACTCTACTACCAGTGCCTAGGATTTTCTACAATGGTTTAGTTGATTTGCAGTATTGCTAAGCATAATAGACCTTGGTCCTCCAAAGATGGCACAGTTATTCCCATTATGAAATCAGAACAACTGTGATTATTCATATAAGAACCTCACTGTACCACACCTTTTCACCTGATCTTCACCTGGCGCTTAGTCGCTCACTCTCTTGCCTGCCCCCTCCCCGAGCTGCACATGATCTTTTCTGTTGCACGTAATCTTGGTGGTGGTGGGGGTGGGGTGCCAGGGCATTAGGCTTGGGTGGTTGACCTGAGGTGGGGTTTCCTTATACAGCATTCATGACTTATCATCCATGCTGGGGGTAGGGTTCTTCAATTGATGTAGATATCTAAACATTACCCACTCAGTAATTCTTATTCATGTTCTTGTAATTGATTCCTATGAGCTCATTATTTCACCAAGTTCACTGGCATGGCATGGTTCCTGTGTTCTGTCTCATTCCTTGTAGATTGAATCGGCTTTTGTGTGCATCTCCCAAAGAAAAGTCATGCAGCAACCTTGCAGCTGGGTAGAGACACAATAGAAACGATGATGAATTTGGGTGGAACCACTCCATGATCCCTTCTGTTGGTGATATGATATGCAACAGAGGCTAATCCATGTGTAGGGGGATTTCTAACAAGGCCAATCCTAGTATGGCTGTTCTTGCACACGTGACACTGGATGACGTATGTCATCTTGCTCTGTGGAAATTGAACCCTGAAATAGGTGATAAGACATATGTCTGAAGTTGAACTCCCTGACCAGAGACAACCTGCCACCGTCAGAAGTTGTTTCAGGAGGGACCAGGCATGTGGGGGCATCTTCCACATTTGCCTCCGATTTGGCCAGAAAAGTGAGTTAGATGGAGGAGGGGTTGAAGACAATAGCTTGCCAATTCGTATTGGTGGGTGCATAGAAAGAAAATAAAGGGGGACGGTCTGTATTACTTGATAACAAGTATATGGCAGACTGACTGGAGTAGCTTGGGAGCCCAGGAAGCTGGGACAAGTGGGAAGAGCTGTCAGCTGCTAAGCATCCTGACAGTTTCAGTGCAGACTACAGGAGCGGAGGACCTGACTGGGATGTGACAACCTGACCTGTTCTTAGGCACATTCCTATGTTATGGTTGTGCTACACAAATGCTGCCAGTTCACTAATTCTGACAGCTTTCACAGCTCCGTCTAGGGAGATTCTCCTGTCACTTGCCCTTATATAAGTCTTATTTGTTTTCTCATTTGTTTTCCTGAGTCCTCGGACTGTTGAAGACAAATATCCTAATAAGTTATCACTTCCAACAAACTGCTCAATTGTGTCACTTGTTACTCACCTATCATCTATCTGTCTGTCTATCTATCTATCTATCTATCTATCTATCTATCTATCTATCTACTTACCCACCTATTTATCTAATCTGTGTTGAATGTTTAACCATTGATAATAGAGCACTATATACTATAGATAACATTAGATAATTAGATATCAGTTTCAAATATATAATAATATATAACAATAATATAATAATATAATATTAAGGCAGAGAGTCCCTGGAATCAGATTGATTGAGGTTTATACCTTTGTTCTAGTTTAGTATTTAATAGCTCTCTGATCTTAAGCAATTTTCTTAATCTTTTGAAATCTCTTTTCTCATTTACGAAATGAGAACAATGATAATAGTGCCTCCTAGGGTTGTTGTGGGGATTAGGCAAAGTAATTCGTAGGAAATAGCTTGCATACCCTAATTACATAGTGGAGATTTACATGTAATAAGACTTCATAAGTTCTTAGCTATTATTAATAATAAAAGAATAAGTAATAAGAGATAGATTAAACTTTATGTATATTCACAAGTTGAAAGATCCCCCTAGCTGAGAAATTGTTGCATAGCACATCTTTATTCTTTCAACAGAAACCCATGTTGAAATTCTTGACTAGCAGATACTCAATAAATCTTCATTAAACTTAATTTAAATCAGTTGGCATTATATGGACCCTATATTTCACAATTCCATTGTTTTTTAATCAAAGGGGGAATATTTAGATATATCACTTAGGAGGTTAATCAACCTGTTTTGTTTCTAAAGAGAAAATTAGTTGGCAAACTCATCAAAACAAGATTCCTCAGTCATGCTCCTGGGGTGTTATTAACTATCCATATGACCCTTGAAAACCATTTCCTCATCTTTGTCTTTTTCAACTTTCTCATTTGTACGATGAACGTAGTTGATAACTTTGGTGTGTGTCAGACCCTGTGGTAGAATTTATTAAAATAATATGGACTTGGACTATCTCTCCAGATGCCCTGGGAGAGAGTCTGGTTTACATGTTCATGTAAATAGGAAGTAGAGATACTTTGAAAAGATTTATTCCATATTAATGAAAGAAATGTGTACAGATAAATTGTTGTCTAATTTTTATTTTATTGAGAGAGTCATAATATTTCTGTTTTATTTGTGTCAAGTTTTTTTTAAATGGCATTTCTTTAGGTTATTCTTCAAATAACAGAATAAGAAAGCAAACAACAGTAGAGATACAAATAGCAGCTTTATTATTATGGGAGAACAGGGCTTGGTATCCGCTTCCTTATGTACTATTGCTTTTCCAGTGTTTGGGACTAAACTTAGGGTGACAGAACCTTCAGGAAAGACATCAAACCTAAGGAAAGAAAGAGGACACAAAGTCAAGAAAGGAGAAAATGAGATCAAGCCCACCCACTCCCATCAAAAAAGAGATTCTTTGCCAATTGGCAAAAGTTAGAACAGAACTAAGAAGAAGCTTGAACCGACTGCTCTCCTGGAAAAGAAGTATGCTTCTACTTTATGGATATACATGTAAATGAAATGGACATGTAGTGTTCATTACATATGTATAGGTATATATAAATATATATGTATATGTAATTATGAATGCTATATATAATATTGGTATATAACTGACATAAAATTCTAAACATATGAAATGTATAAATATAAAAAATATTTTATAAGTAAAGCTTTCATCTTCAGTTGAAAATTTGGTTTAATTCTAACTTCAAGGATCTTTAGGTAGTATTATTGTGTCTCTATGTTGCATGTTTTATTTTACTTTGCAAATATTTTGGGATAGAAATGCTGAATTGAAAATAAAGAATATTTATTTTGTAAAAGCCTGCTGTAGTGGATTCCTTTTAACAATATGTAGGTGTTCTAGTCACTTTGTCTCCCAAAAAGTACTTGCTAAAATCCTGCTTTAGTTGTATATTGCATTGTTTGGTTTGGGGTTTTCTTTTCATTCATCTCAATACATTCTCTAGTCTATCTTGTGGAATCATCCTTATCTCATGAAAGTATCTAGATTCCTGTATAATGTTGGGATAATACTTTCATTGAGTATAGCACTCTTTTTTGACAGACTTTTCCCTTTAGACTTTTAAAGATTTCATTACATTGCTGTCCAGGTGGCCTAATCTCCAAGATGTAACTCTCTTCTCTGTTCTTCTGCATATAGTGTGTCTTATTTTTGCTGAAAAAAAAATCTTCCTGTATTCAAAGTATTTTCTTACTCTTAGTTTTTAATGTTTTGAATAGAATGCATCTATAGCCTGGCTCCTCTACTTCCTGTTTATTTTGCTTAATAGTTTCTGAGACTTTGGGGTCTTTCTTTTAATGGCCTTCATTATTTGGAAAATACTTAAACTTTATTATTTCAAAGATTTCTTTTGCCTCACTCTTTTTGTTCTTCTCACTCTGATATGTTCATTCCATACAGATATTAGACTAGTGCTATTTCACAGGCCTTAGATGTTTTTAAATCTCATTTTCCAACTTTTTATTTTCACATTTCATCTTTTGTAATCATGTTTGTATGATTTCATGTTTTTATTTCATTTGTTGAAATTATTTAATTGAAAAATTTAATGATTTGTTAAAGTCATTATTTCCATAGGTTATCATCTTTTTAAATGTGTTGTATTGACACTTGAGTGCTCTATTACATAGAAACTCTTCATCTGCTTCTACACGCTGCCAACCTTTCTAATGAAGTCTCTGGTACACTCTTTGTAGTTAGTGTAAAGAACCTGTTTGAGACATTGACTATCTTATTTATAGCTACATAGTGGTCTGCTGATTGCTATTGTTTTAATAATATAATTTTCCTCTTGTGGTTATCTTTGGTTATTGAGCCAAACTTCTAGTGTGACTAGAGCCTGAGATAAACTATATTTACTTCTAGAAAAAAAATCTTTAAAGAGATGTTTAGTGGGCAGGATTTGAATTGTGATCAGGTATTGACCCAGGTTGGGTTTGTTTGTGGGTGTGGTTACCCCAGTGCCCACCAACTTCTCATTAACTTGGCTTGTGCCCTCAGGGGAAATTATGATTTCTGTAGACTTTTGGATTTTCTTGATTCAAAATAAAATTATCATTCATTACATTTTATATATTGCAAATAAAATCTAGAGGTTCCTCATATGATTTTATCTTACACCTATAATAACTAGTTGGGATTCAGTAGTCATCAGAGAACCTAATTTTGTGTTTTACCCATTTCAGCAACAAAATTATAGACCAAATAATAGTATATATCCATTGATATTCATGATGACTGTTTACAATCCTAAGTTCAGAGTGCAAGGTAGAGCCCCAGCTACTAATAGTTATTAAACATCAAGAGACACAAGAGAGGAAAATATGTCAGGGTCTAAATGAGAAGTCATTTTGTTTGGCTTTCAACAATATGAAAGAAAAATTAAAAGGTAAGCTTAACATATTTGACATGTATGTAACTGGAAATGAGTAATTACTAGATGCAGTCAAGTATCTTTATATATTGGGAAAAGACTGGTGCCATTGACACCAGAGGGTTTTATAGTATTTTTTCATTTGTCCAATTACATTATCTTTTACTTTTGATTTTGACTGACATCTAATTCACCATATTTTTTTTGACAGATGATACATACAGTCAAAAAAACCAAACCCTGCAATTCATGTGTGCTAAGTACATTGCAAGGATAACAACAGTGTTTCCTATATAATGTGAGGTCAGAACAGTGTTCTTTGCTTGTCTTCACAGTAGAGGATGGCATAGAGACTGAAGGTGGCATCTGTAGCAGACTCTCATTGGAGAGTTTTGTTGACTCCCTATAGTCTTCCTCAACTCTGCCCCTCCATTTTTCGTTTTTTTTGAGTGTTATATAATGATGTGTCCTCAGTCTTATATAGAATGCTAAATGTTCTTAGTACTTCTAGACAGTCAAATCTTAAAGCCAGTACTTCCTTGGCCAGTTAATAAATTCCTACAGTGAAATATCAGTTGGTTATTAAGGGAAATTGAGAGCAACATCATGCCCCCTCCTCATTCTTTTGTGTTTGTACATGGCATTATATGAGTACTTGGCTGAACACTTTTGCATCTAAAAATTTTCACCTGACGTCCAGTATCTACCACTAGAATTTCACCTTTTCAACTTCAGTTAATAATCTAGGGGTGCCTTTTCACTTCCTGTCCATTTTCAGTAGATTCTGTGTCTCGCCTATGTTTCTATCTCACTGTAGTGTGGGCGGTTTTAGTTCTTAAACAATTGGCCCATAGATTCCATTTTTATTTGTTTGAAAATATCAGTGACATTTTCTGACAGCAATCTATATGTTTATCCAGCAGGAAAGAAGGAATCAGATTGGTGGAGCAATTGATTAAGTCAAGTCTCAACTGCATCCTTTAACACAATACAGGAAGCAGAGGCTCCTAGGCCATCCATAAAGTGTTTAGCTAGCCACTTGAGACATGGCCTAAAAAGAGTCAGTAGTCTAGACCTTAGGGAGTGTTTGGGGCAGTTGTCAAGTCTCTCTTCACATGTTTGAAACAAAAGTTATTTCAACTCAAGATGCCACCTGCGTAGGTCTGCAGGTGAATGGATGAAGGTTTCATCACAGAATGATAGTGGGAAGATTCAGATGCCCTAAATGTCTGCAGGCAGTAGATTACTTTTAATGGTTAGCTGATTCTTCTTTTGGAGCAACTCACTTTCTGTTGCAGCGTCCAAATCTTTCTTAGCTCCAACTCACTTCAGTAAATAAAGACATCTAAGCAAATCTCATCAGGAAGTGCAGTTCCATGGCCCTGCAGAGAAACCGTGCCTGAGAAGAATGAGTAGAAAAAGCCAATGATGGATCTGGGCTCAGAAAAGCAACTGTACTGACAAAAATAGCTAGAGATGATTTGGGGAAGTTAAGCCAGGGGAAGAATTAGAAAAGGAGGCACACCAGAAAATAAGAATCTTTTTATAAGCAGGGAAGTGAAATTTTAAAATACTGACAAGACCCTGAAGTAGAAAAAAAGGACACAGAGAGAAACAGAATTTAGTGAAGTTTAAGCATTGTCTTCCCAAGAAGCTATTCATTCGGTAATTGTGCACTTGAAAAATTATGTCATGTCAAATATAGGAAACACAAACTAAAATAAAAACCCCAATTGTTAAAATAGTTATTTAGATGTTCTCATGACCCTTTAGAGAGAATTTTTAGTGTCCCATTTTGTGTTTGTTTGAGATGAAGAACATGATGGATCACTGACATTTATTGAGAGAAGAGAGCGTGAACACTCCACACTCATGGAACCCATGTATGGCTGCGATGTCATTTTCTCTTCATGTATGTGAAGACACAGGGTGTTTGTGGGGATGTGGGTCTCACCTCAGATCACACATCACTGAAGGTGAGGCTTGAGTGCAGCAGAGCGCGTCATTTTTGAAAGCTTATCATTTTTCGGGATGAGCCACTAGAAGATGACTTTCATTGGGATCTAATGACTTCATCTTTTATCATTTACTGCTGAGGCAGATGATGGCGGCTGGCTGGGGGTAACCTTGTTAGCAATGGGTGCAACATGTAGCCTTTAGAACCCTCTGTAATGTGAGAAACCAGACAAACTTTTCCAAGGATCTCTTCTATCTGCAATGTAGGGCTTAACAACCCAGTGCTTGGCCTAGTCAGTCTCTGAGTGAGCCTTGGAAGCCAATGTGAACTCTTCCTTTGGTCCATTATAACGTGCTACCATATCTTCCAAGGTCTCATGATGTCCCCCAAGGAAAGATTTAAGCGATGAGGATCTTATGAAAATAAAAGGGCATGTGATATTTTTCTAGAACAGTTTCATGTACAGTTTCAGGAGAAGAAAGGACTTCTCTATAAAATTTATGGAAAGGAGTTTCCATAAAACTCTTAGAAGAATAAAGTTCAGGGACATGGAGGACCTGGCATCCTGATACGGGTTTAGAAGATAAAAGAAGCTGCTCAAGTATTCACCTGTGTGGTTCCTGAACCACCTTGTGGTTACCCTGTGTCTTGCTCTCTTGTCTGGATTGAATGTTGTGCTTTTTAGTTCTAATTGTGAACTCGTCACAGCTTAGAATCACCTGTGAAGAATCTAGTGGGGAATTATCTAGATCAGCTTAGCCTCAGGCATGTCTATAGGGGATGACCTTGATAGTTAAAAGAAGACCCAGCCCACTGTGGCTAACTCCATTCCTTAGGTAGGTTGTCCTATGCTGTCTAAAAGAGGAGAAGGCTTGCTGAGAAGCAGTGATGAGTTTCTTATCTCTTTATTCTTGACTATGTAAATAATGTGATGGGCTGCAGAGTTTCTGCCTTAACTTCTGTGAAATGATAGACTGTATCTTGGAACTGTAAGCCAAATAAACTCATTTCTTCTCATGGCAACAGCAATGGAGCTAGATGAGATGGTTCTCTTTTCCCGTTACTTCTTATTCTGCCATTCTCTTTCTGCCCCTCTCTCTGGCTCTGACTTAGTGTCATCTTTGATCCTTACAAAGGTCAGATGTAGAAATTGTGTGTGAGGAGGCAGCCCTGAGAATAATAACTTTCTGAGCTTTTAACTTTTTCTTAATGTTCAAAATTGATCTTAATGCTAAACGATACATTCTGTAAGGTCTTTTAGTGCACTAGCCTGGCAAAAGTTGGCTTCAATGAATTGTACAGAATTAAATTGAATTGAATAAAACCTAGTAAAGGTCATATTTGACACTTCTAAAGGAATCCAGACTCAGAAGTGCCAGCCATCCTGAACATTGTAGGAGAGACAAGCCAACTCCACAGTTTCTAGTTTGAAGAGTATTTTAATATAATTATTTATATATTTTCAAAAATTCACAAAATAACCAGACTTCTGTTAACATTGCCTGAGCCCAAATCACCGCTGCCTGTTTCAGAATTTGTTGCAAAACAAATCCCATAATACCAAATCGTATAGCAAAAGCATAAATCAGATAGTTCAACTTAAATCTACAAAGCCCACCCAGCTTACTGAAAATAACCTGCAACTCAAGACACAGGGTATGTAAAAATATAGACAGGGGCTGGAGTGATGGCTCAGAGGGCAAAGTACTTTCACAAAGATGTGAGTTTAGATTCTCTTCACCTGTAAAACGTGGAGTGGGATATATCTGCCTGTAATCCTACTAATGGGAGGTAGACATAGGAGGATCCCAAAGGTTTGTTGGTTAACCAATCTATCCAATCATGAAGTTTAAGATTCGTCTCAAAACAAAGACCCTCTGTCTCAAAAAAAAATATAGAATGCAATAGAAGACACATGATGTCAACCTCTGGTGTCCACACACAGATGACATGTACCTTACCCCACTTTCCAATATAGGAGCACATATGTGCACACACACTCCCATATATGTGCATGCACACACATGCTTACATGCAACATAAAAATACATACCACACAAATTGCAGCCATTATCTCCTTGGGTGGTAGAGAACATAGATACTAAGAGCCTTCTCAGTCTTCAGAGAAAATGTGAGGGCCTCCACTTGGGAGAGAGAGAGAGAGAGAGAGAGAGAGAGAGAGAGAGAGAGAGAGAGAGAGAGAGAGAGAGGAGATGAGTCAAAAGCAGATGAACTTGCACTAGAACTAGAGAACATAACACTAAGAGTGACATGCAAAGCCAATCTGAGACCAAAAGTAGGCATGAGACAGTAGAGCTGATGATATAAAAGTGCTAAGGAAGAAGCAGCCTCTGATAAACAAAGGTGGGTGAAATCCATTCACATGTAACCATGGAAACAAAGAGGACCATAAGACTGTCGAGGAAAAGGAATGAAATAATGTATCTGCCTAACTTCATGCAAAGTCCCGATCCAAAGAAGCAAAATGATATGTTGTTTTGGACCCTAGAGATAACATAAAAATGTAAGTAAGAGAAAACAAAAAGGTGTTTGCTCAAAGACTGATGAAAGGGCTGGGGTGGTTCAGTGGATAAAGTTCTCACTGCATGAGCATGAGGACCAGAGTTCTGATCCCAAGCACCCAAGTGAATGCTGGGTGGGTGTGGCAGACGGCCTACAATTCCAATTCTGTGTGAGTGCTCAGAGCTCAATTAAGAAACTTTTTTTCAATGAATGAATAGGAGATCAATTGAGGAAGACTCAGTACTCTACATGCATATGCACACAAGTACATGCTTACTGCACACAAACATAGACTCCCAGACACATGTAAAAAAAAGGAAAGGAAAACCAATTGACTATGGCTTATGTATGTAGAGAATTATTCCAATAATCTTGAATACTTATAAATACTCTTTTCATGAGCAGGGTTTTGGTACATAGATGTACTTTATGTTATTGAATTCATATGGGTGTACTAATGAATTCTTTTTTACACAATATATACAACCATTTACACATACATATACATGCATGGCTATACACTTGTATGAGTATGTGTATTCAAGACACTGGGTGATGAAAACCTGTGAGCCACACTTAAAGTGTTTCAACTGGGAGGAGGGTAGGAGCATAAGACTGGGAAATTCCCTGAGCCATAGAATATAGTTACAACCCCTTTCATAGAGCAGTTGGAACTTTGTGAATGAACAGAAATAGAGCTGTTATGAGCAATGAGACCTTTGCATCATAAAGTGTGGAAAGAACACAGGGACCTGGAAATAAACAGGAAAGACAGAAAAGGAGAAGGGAGAACTTGGATTTGTTCAAATAAATGTACCTTTATACCCTCTCCCAATATCCAATTGCCCACTACCTCAAGATGGGTAAAATAGTCACCTTAGAATTTTGGCATTTTAGGGAATGTTTTTAAAAGCTATAAAGTTGAGCGACCATTATTCACAACTTTCATCTCCCTTGATATGTTCTTCAAGATTTATTTTAGCTCAGGTACTTGTCTGCTACAATCCCAGTGCCACGATGTGGAAAGAACAGCAAAACCTAAGGCCAGATGGCATGAAGGGTTGAGAGAGGATATGTGGGTCCTTGACCCTGGCCTCTGTGGAGGCTGTGGGCAGGGCTCATATAGAGAATGGAGGAGGGGGTGACTTGGCTAATTCAGATTTGTTTGGAGCCAATGTTGCTCTTGGGTTGAGAAGCAAGGCCTCACCCAGAAGACAGAGTAGAGGATTCTAAGAATTGTACAGGACTAGAGATTGCAGCCAACTTGCTAGAAAGTCAGAAGGAGAATTTCAGGGATTCTAGTGTAAGATAGGAGATACTTGGGTCAGAGGTAAAAGACTGCTGTGTCACAGCCCCAATAGTAGGCAGTGTGTCAATTTTTGTGCTTAGTTCCCTCTGTGCACACTTTCCTCAAGGTACTCCAAAGAGGACCAGGGATCACTTGCACATCTAGTGGGTTCTGTGACAGCAGAATGTTAGAGGTTATGAAGTCAAGGACGCCTGGCTATCACCGTAGAGGGTCGTAAGTCAAACAAAGAATCTCTAAGACATGAGTGCTCCGAGCTTTAGAGAAGTTTCCTACTATCCAGTGATACTGGAAGAAACACAGGTACTGAACTAAAGAAGACCGTGCAGACATCTTCATGCTGAGAAGTTCAAACTCGTATGTGCTTCTGAGTGTTTACATAGTCTGGAGTTATTAAAAGAATGTGATAATGGTTGCCATTATGTTCTTTCCAGAAGTGGGAACATGGAGCCCAGATTCACTTTAATTAAAAAAATTTTTTTTTGCTGCTTTTTTGGTAAAAGAATGAGTCTGAATGAAGCCCCTACACAATAAAAATTTGAGATAGAAAAGGTAGCTTTGATTTTCCAAATCTACAGGTAAGCTATAGCTTGTAATGGCTTAATAATTTCTAGAGTGTCAAACTTCTGTGAAAGCTATATTCATTCTATAAAAATCACGCTTTTAACTCTGATCTTTTTCAAGGCTTGTAATATGTGAATAACTTCTTGTCAATCAAGGAACATCTAAGCTTTCCAATATCTCCATTTTTTTTGGTAGATGTCATTGTTAGGGCTTCTATTGCTGTGCTAAAACACCATAGCAAAAGAATAGCAAGTTAGGGAGGAAAGGGTTTGAGTCATCTTCCATGTGCACATCACAGTCTATCACTGAATGAAGTCAGGGCAAGAACTTAAGGTAGGAAGACCCTGGAGGCAGGGTCTAAAACAGAGGCCATGGAAGAATGCTGCTTACTAGTTTGTGTCTCATGACTTGGTCAGCCTGCTTTCTTACACACCCAGGACCACCTGTCCAAGGACGGTACTGTCCCCAGTGAGCTTGACTTTTCTCACCATTCATTAATGAAAACCAAAAGAAATGCTTACAGACTTGCCTTTAGGGCACTCTTAAGGACACTTTGTCTCAATTGTGATTCCCTCTTCCAAGGTACATGGAGCTTTATGTCATGTTGACAAAAGCTGGCCAGCACATTTGCAAAACATTCCTGCTACATCTGATAAGATGATAAGGTTTTTTAGATCCTGCCTGTTCTTGTCAGGGTGGTCTAGACATAGGAGACATTGCCTGTTGAGTACCTGTCTAGCCAACTGTGGAAGGCAGAGTTAGGAAGACTCAAATATTTTCTCCTATGACACTAATACCTAATTATAATTTTAGACCTGGCTTGTTAGTGATTATTTGTGCAGAGAAAGGCTGTAGTTCAGCTTGGAGATAGTCCTCTAAACCTGAACCTCTACAATGTGCACCAATCTGATGGCTAAAAACATTGTAGGGCCAAGGAAATGTCCAAACTCTTTATACAATATGCAGACCATTCCTCCCATCAACGCTTTCATTTGTAGAACTTTAAAAAATCTTCAAAGTGGACCTGTAAGACTTTCTGAGATTCAGAGTCCCTTTGAGTGTTTATTTAAGCATAGAATCACATGTTCTGTGGCCAGAGAATACACTTAATTCGTTTTAGAATAAGAATGTGCATCTAAACATCTCAGAAACAATCTTTAAGTCGGATGCAATTGAGCCATGCACCAGCCTTCTTGTCTAAATGCTCAAATGTTTTGAGACTTCTTACGAGGTAGCCACTCTCCCCAAGTGTCCCTTCATTTTATGTATCGATTCAGTATATTGACACTTGGATTAAATTCCAGAACAATTCTAGCTCAAGCAGCAGTTGGTGAAGTTCAGCACAAGAATCAAGTGGTCCAAAATATGGGGCTTCTAAATGCAGGTCTGCGAGGAAGCCCTGCCCTTTGTCCACCAGATGTATTCACATTCCAGACACAAGGGATTCTTCTGAGCCCCGCCGGCCTTTCTCTGAGCCTCAGCCTCTGCAGTATGGCTTAATGGCTTCCACAAGCATCTAAATGAAGAAGAAATCTGTCCTTTCTGTTCTTGTTTACCTAGGGGCTAGTAGCTCGTAGTAGTTTGCCCATTTGCTGCAAAGAATTCCACTTCCTTTTGAGGCCAGCTGCAGGGACTTTGTAGCCCTGTAATCGCATCTTCCCAGACAGCCACGCCAACAATTGTGCCAAGCAGCCCCTGAGCCGTGATTACCCTGAAATGATTATTTGTGGGTTTGTCATTCATTTCCAAAAACTGGCTCTTCTTGGCATCTCCTTACCCCATGTTGTTCTGCGTGAGCCGCAGCTGCATGGCTAGAGCTCAAGTCTCCCCTCGATGGGTACTCATTGTGATTATACTGGGGGAATTCTGTGGATTTTTTTCTTTACTCAGCGGGCAATTACAATAACAAGGCATAATAGGACGTGGTGTGAGGGAGTTGAAATGCCTAAGGGAAAGGTTAAAGTTGAGTAAGGAGTTTAATAAGGATATCTATAGCTGGGCGGTGTTTGTAAATGTGTAATTCTTGCTTTTTGCTTCTGTTTTGAAAAGTTAGCCCGAGAGGATTGAGGCTCAAATGTGAAGCAACAGCTCAACGTTGTTGATTGGGAAAACCAGACCAAGGAAGGGATCTGGGTTTGCGAGAAGATTCTTACAGACCCTTTCTCTTTGTTCAGCAGGGATGAATGGATGAAGCAGGGAGGAAATGCAGCTGCACAAGGCACAAAAACGCAGACTTCTTTCCTCCACGGAAACTCTGATAAACTATCAAGAAACTTTAAGGTTCATGCTAGGAGCAGGAGGCACAAAGTTGGTGGTGGTGACTGTCTTCTTTCTTTCATTCATATTTTACTAATATACGTGAGGCATCCATCTACTTTGTTAGTCTCAGTGATAAGCACTACACATAAAGGGTACCAGATCTACCAGCACCATTCTTTCTCCTCCAGGCTTCAGGATCTAACATGAAAGTGTGTATTTCTAAGCCCTGGACCGTGGTTCTTCACATGACAAAGATTTCTGGTTATCAGTCTGTTGGATTGTAGGTGCCTGGCACAGCGCTCTTTCAGGTCACCGAAATGAGACATGTTATAAAAATCATAGCATCCCACTACAATATTTTTCCTCTGAAACATACCTTTTATTCAGAATATTTGCTTATTCTCTCTCTCTCTCTCTCTCTCTCTCTCTCTCTCTCTCTCTCTCCTC
>NW_026068003.1:555097-710214 GCF_014885135.2 Alexandromys fortis
CTCTCTCTCTCTCTCTCTCTCTCTCTCTCTCTCTCTCTCTCTCTCTCTCTCTCTGAGAGATCTCCAAATCATTGTTTTATGCATTTTATAAGAGTTTATAGGTTTATTTCCATATGTATATAGCTGTATGAAGATTTCATTATGGTAACTTCTAGAGCTTTTTGGGAGACCGTGTAGCTGTATGAAAACCTGTCTTCTTTTTCTGTTTTCTTTCTGTCTGTGTCTGCTCCTCCCACTCCATATGTGTGTGTGTGTGTGTGTGTGTGTGTGTGTGTGCGCACACATGCAGGTGCACATGGTGGTCAGAGGTCAACTTCAAATCTTTTTCTACAGGAACCTTCCCCTTGGCTTTGCAGACAGATTCCTTTTCTAGGACATTGGACTCATCGGTTATGATAGGTTGGGCAGACTCACCGTCTCTCCCAGTACTGGAATTCCAAGTGAGCCACCACATCAAACTTTGTACATGGGGGCTGGAGATTGAAATTGGGTCCTCATGCTTCTGATACAAACACTTTACTTACCGAACCATCTCTCCATCCCTGCCTCCTCTTCTGATAGATTGAGGAACACATATTCACAGAAGTAGAGCAATTTGTTCAAGTTATTGTGTTGGTGAATGATCTAGGAAGAACTTAAGCCCCAAAGCTCGGATCTCAAAGTGGACAAAGGGTTTCTATTGTATTGGAGTGCATGCTCCTTCTTCCATTGTACTACAGATAAGTGACAAGACAGAATGTTTGCTAAATGTCACTCGGGAGCTGTGGGGAGTGGAGGAAGACCTGCGAGAGTGTGTAAGGACAGGAGGAAGCTCTGAGCGAATGTATGCTGTTGACATGGGTATAACCATGTTCAGAACCCCAGTGCCTCACACACAGGGAGAAGGACAACGGCTTCCTAGAGTCAGGCTCGGGGAAATGGCAAACCTTCTCCCTAGTCCAAGTGCAGATATTGACAGTGTTCATAATATGTTGATTTGCTTCCTCCTCCTGGATTGTTGCAGCCTGAGACTGCTTCTCTACAGAGACCTTCTATTGTGATTAGCCAAATTCACCTCCTTGTTCAACTGTGTGCAATTAGCTTGGTTCAGATGTATAAAATATACACATGCCATGAGTTTCCAGGTTGCTGCTGTGACTGCGTCTCCAGCAGAGCATACAGTCTACCTGATTCCAGTGTTCTGTGCGTGAGTCTACGTACCCATTATTTCTCATTCCTAGTCATCACCTAGGTCGGTCTCTGAGCCATGAAAACTGAGGTGAGGAGCTTTCTTCTGAGCAGAACAGGGTGGAAAGATAGCATCAAGGAACAAGAATCAAGCACCAGGAGCCTTGATGGTTAGAGAGGGGAGCAGGCAAGCCATGACTATCTTCCTAGAACGTCCCCAATCATCCCTTCTTTTCACAGAGGCAAATGTGGATGCTCTGCTCTGCCTTCAACTCCTCAAAGTTTGGCTTGTCATGATAGCAATCACAGTCTTCCTCTGGATATTGAACAATCGGTTGGGAATATCTCTATCTGTTGCATTTAGCCTTGACAGAAGCAGAAAGCACAAAGAGCTTCCCTGTGCACAGCAGCACAGCAGCAGGCAGGGAGAACAGAATGCAGTGAGAGGCCTCTGACAGGTGGGGGTCCCAGGATGCATTATTTTCTCTGCTAGCAAGTGATATTTTTGAAGTTGCATTTTCTTCCAGATACACTTTCTTTCTTATAATATGTTCCCCTTTTGCCTTTAGCTGACTTACCGTGGGTGTGATTATAACCAGAGCTTCCAACCACAACATACTGACTTTATTGAGTTTTCCCCATTGGGCCATCAGTGCTCGTGCAATTAAACATGATACTTCGGGGATGTGTGTGTGTGTGTGTGTGTGTGTGTGTGTGTGTGTGCCATGCAGTAGATACTCAGTTAATTTATATTCTGTTGAATAGAGTTGAATTACGAAGTCATTATACTGCTCTGGACAACTTCTAACCTCTGTGCTTCAAGTAGAATCTCTAAGGTAACAACAATATTTCTTCCATATAATTTTTTTTCATTGTTTTCATTGTTCCATCCCTAATTCCTCAGAAAGGGTTTGACATGCCATGATCTAACTTTCTGTTTGTTACTGAGTGGATGTTTGAGGTTGATCCAGAGAAACAAAAACAGATAATTAACCATAAATCTTGGGCTTTAATGACATCAGACTCTAAAAGTTACTCCAATGAAATCTTCAGGAATTTTGAATATAGATGTATTTTCAGTGATTTCTACTGGGACCTTTCTGATAGATCATGAGAGACTTAGTTAATTTAATTAGGATGAGTTACAACAAAATTACAAATGTTATAAAAGGCATATTCTCCTGATTGAAATGAAATTATATAATAATAATAGAAGAAAGAGCCTAACATTTTTTATCCTAATTTCTACAGTGGTCTGCTTAAAGTTTATTTTGCCTTGTATTTTCTTTGATTTCTATGTTAAATGAAATTAGTTTATACTTAATAAAATTAAATATCTTAAAATCCAGTGTTCCTTAAACTTGAATCTATGTATCCACCAAGATCCCTACCCATTGCCAGGGTGCCTATTAATCCATTAGAGTAGGGCTTTGAGTAAATAGTATTACCAAAAGCAGTATACCCGTAAATATCTAACCAGTTCATATTAGAAAAGAAATCTCCTTGGTGGTGTCTGGCGATCCCCATGGTGGAAAGACTCCTGCCATGGCTTAGTTTCCAGATGTGGATGCAACAATACTGGACTTGTTAATGGAAAGAACATGGTCAGCACTGTCGAGGTAGATGAGTGGACGTGAGCACCTCACTGCTGACTACAGAGCTCAAGCAAGGCCTGTTATTCCCCGGGTTCATATAGCTCACCATGGCAAACCTTTTCAGAGAAGGGCCAGCAGTGTATGCACATTTGAGCCTCCTTGGGCATATTTTTTTTTTCCCTACAACTACCCAATTCTGCCACTGCAGTGTAAATCTGCCATAGACAAACACATAAGTGAACAAGTGAGAAACACTCACCAAAGCATTGCTTACCAAAGGTGGCAGACACACTTCAGGCTGCATGACACACAATACATTTAAAACCATAAGTGAGTTCAAAGGGAGGCAATAGCTCCTTGGAATTTAGAAAACTTTGAAGAGATAGCATGAGACCCCAGAGAAAAGCTATGGGCAGCTGTGATGGCTGTACCGTCTGTGTGTAGAAGTGTGGGTTAAGGGGAGGCCAAAGCCATTAAAATGAAAGCCAATAAAATGTTTACTCAATTCCATTGTTTAGGGAACCACAGTGCGTTTCTATCAACTCTATCGATTCTGTCACCCTGGAGGATGTGAGGACTCTGGGGGAAATGTGAAAGCTGGCAAATTCTCCCAGAGTCCAGCTCCTATCAAACCTTTTTGGATGCTTATTTGCATGATGTTTACGAATCGTCCCTATAAAATATGTAGTTTTGAGTGAGGGTAGGCACTGGTCTCTCTATCTCTATTACCCCTGGCTAATTCTCTCCCCACTAAGCAAAAATTCCAAGTTCATCCCTTAATGACTTTTGCCCTGTGAGGGATGGATCATCTCCACGGCCAGCACAGGAGCAGAGAGGCTGTTGAATTTCCAGGCCTCTATGGAATGTTCTTTGAAACAAAGCAAAAACCAAAAAGATGCTCAGAGAGAGCTGATTATGGGCAGTAGAACTAAGACTCCCTTCAGATGCACCTCACACCTCTCCTTAACCAACCGCTCTCTTGCAATTCAGTGTTAGGACACCTAAATGGAAGATGGAGTTCAGTAGATTTCTCTTATTTAACTCCAATGCTGTCCGTATTTACAAGGGATTTGTTAACAGACAAACGGATCATGACGTGAAAGCTCTAATGTGCTTAAGGACTGTTAAAAAGCACTTAACATTCCTCTCTCACCATGTAAGTACTGGATGAACGACTCAGTCTCTAATTCAAGGAAGGTTGTCTGGCTCCTCATCCTGCAATGCTGACTTGAAAACAATAAAACATATATATCACCAAGATGGGTCAGCCTTCACCCCTCCTTGAGTACACACACAGTGAGCCTCAATAATTCCCCAAGAACCTTTTAGGGCAAATCCTCTTGTGGGTCATGATAGAATTTGAGATTCTTGTAAGTAACACCCCTTTATGAAGAAACTTTTGCTTTACTGATTTCTATCTTCCCAATCTCTGAAGCCTCTTAATTCCATCTGGAGGGAGCCACCCCCCCCTTCCCTCACCGGGAGGGAGCCAAGACCTTACCCCCACCCCACCCAAGTGCAGAGTCTCTAGAAGGGAGTAAAACGGTTTGCTATGTCATTCACTAGGAAGAGTGGGATTAGGGTTTATACTGCTGTGGAGTGATAGTTATAACCACAGCTAGAAACATTTGCCCTGCCATGTTTCCTTAGAACTCTGCTTTAAGACCAAACCTGTGATTCTCCCATTGTTGAATTGTCAGCCGTTCACATAGTAACCTCTTTGTCTTGTTTAGCCTTTGACTGGGAGCCCCAGAAGTAGGTGACCATAAATCCTGAGAATCAAGGTTTATTTAATAGAGAGTTGCCCCTTTCCCTGAGGTGAGAAATGGAGACGTCTCAGACAACCTTAAGTAAACCCCAGGGAAAGAGGAAATGTGTCCTGGAATTCAACATGTGGGTTTTTGTTTGTTTGTTTGTTTTTGTTTTATCGAAACAGTGTTTCTTTGTGTAACAGCTCTAGCTGTCCTGGAACTAGCTCTTCTAGACCATTGGTCTCAAACTTACAGAGATCCACCTGCCTCTGCCTCCCAAGTGCTGGGGTTAAAGGTGTACTCCACCACTGCCCGGCTTTCAAGTAGTTCTTTGAAAATCTCCCAGGACCAGGTTTGGAAAGGGTATCACTATTCTGGCTTGTGAAAAATGTCTTCTGAAGACGAAAGCTGAATTCAAGTGTGTCTGAGTTATTTCACAAAATCCATATATGTAAAACTGCATTCAAACAAGTTCCATTAGGACAAAATCACGTAAGCTAAACCTGTTCCTCCCCTCAGAAAATCAACTCCATTTAGCAGACTTGAGCCAAGGAGCTTCAAGTTTTAACTTCCACCTTCACTACCCAGGCTAATTCTTTTTTTTTAATTAATTAATTTATTTTTTTTAATTTATTAAAGATTTCTGTCTCTTCCCCACCTCCGCCTCCCCTTTCCCTCCCCCTCCCCCAATCAAGTCTCCCCCCCCCCTCGTCCGCCCAAAGAGCAGTCAGGGTTCTCTGCCCTGTGGGAAGTCCAAGGACCACCCTCCTCCATCCAGGTCTCGTAAGGTGAGCATCCAGACTGCCTAGGCTCCCACAAAGCCAATACGTGCAGTAGGCTCAAAAACCCATTGCCCATGTTCTTGAGGTCTCAGTAGTCCTCATTGTCCACTATGTTCAGTGAGACGTTCGGAATTAGCTTTCAGTCTGAGTCTGTTAGGGTAAAGAACATTCTTGGCTGCAGGCCCACTGACACAGCTTACCTCTCTATGAGAACATAAATGCAATCAGAAAAGCGAAACATAGAAAATGAAATGGCTTTCTCAAAGGACAGCCAGCAGTTATCATCGGGAGTATTCTTTGTGCCCACTGAGGGCTCTCAAAGGTGTTCCCACAGTGTCTGGAAACCTCAAATCTCAAAGTCGAAAGGAAGCACTAGAGAAAAGGACTTTGGGGGCAGTCAGCTTACTCTCAGAGCTTTACAGAGATTAGCGATTTAAGACCCAAGTGCTTTTGTCTTAGGACGTGCAAGTGACTGACAGTAAGTGAGATGACCCTAGAACAGAGATTTCGGCTCTGCTCCCACTCCCTGTCTTCTTGTCTATCTCTTCTCTGGTCATTGACTCATGACTCTCTTCTGCCTTTCTGTAAGAGTTTTTTTTTTTTTTTTTTTTTTTTATCAAAATTATGGTACATCCCACTGAAGAGAGAGCATTTTGATAAATCCACTAACAGCACATGCAAAATTTTAGTGCAGATCTTGGACATCTATTTAAGGTGTGGCTTACCTTTTTTTTTTAAAAAAAAATTCATATTTATTTTTGTGTGTGAGAGTGTTTTGTTGGTATGTATGTTTGTGCACTACATGGATGCCTAGTAGCCATGGAGGCCAGAAGAGGGTCTAGAATCTCAGGGACCAGAGTTATAGACATCTGTGAGCTACCATGTGGGTACTAGGACCTCTGGTCTTCTGGATGAGCAATAGGTAGTTCTAGCTGCAAGCTATTGTTTCAACCCCATGTCTGACCACTTCTGAACCATTGTTGTTGTTCAGAAAGACAAAAAAGTACTTACCCTTTGGAAAACTCAAACTTGTGAATGGTTGTTATCGGTGAGTGTAGTGGACACAGGCCTGGACACCAACGCACAGAGGCTTAAGTAAGTGGGCTCTGGCCATCGTGCTTACGTAGGGAGAGTCTGCATTCAAAAAGAAATGAACGTTTACAGGAATCGTGGGCTCTGGTCAGCACCCACATAAGGGTTCCATTGTTATTTTCCCAAATGTATGGCCATTGTTGTTATAAATGGGTTGCTCTGTGTACTCTTTTAATAAGCCCATATGATCATTTAAATTTCTGGGGCCTAACTGTTCTGTTGCAGAGTACAAAATGGTCTATGCACAGCAGGAAATGATGGAGTAGTCATTTAATTTCTTGAAAGATAGTGATTGTTGCTGTAAGCTCTTAACAACAGAACTCAGGTGCTCAGTAGAAATCACGTGTGTTGAAGTAAGAAGGAACATGCAGTAGTTTTCTTCCAGCCAAATTCACATTCTTTTTGTGGGGAAGGTTGGGCCGGTACACTGAGCACTGTGGCTTTCAAGGACCATGGTAACCAGGTGCTGAGCCCTGACTTGGCAGCAGCTATGGCATCAATCCTGGGATGAGAAGTTCAGTTTGTTTCTAGTGTCCAGAAATAGCTCCCATTGTGCCATCCTTTGTGCTATCCTCTGTAAAATCAGAGAAGCTGCCACTACTGTTGCTCCATCCTCTGTTTTATGGTCAGTAACTAAACTCCACTAGCATTGGCTTTCAGGCTGGCTATCAGTACTCTTCTTTCACACGTTGAGAATATTCACCAGCTTGTTCAGTAGAACAGCTGGAGGACCTGAGTTTGGATCCTCAGCGTGGGCATAAATAGGTGTCTCATGGTTGTCATCCCTGTGCTAGAAGATAGAAACAGGTGGGTTCCAAGGCTCATAGGCTAGACAGTAGAGACAACTGACCAGCTCTAGGTTCACTGAGTTACTCTGTTTCAAACACAAAGGAGGGGAGATAAAGAGGAAGACACGTGACCTCAGCCTCTTGCCTGAACTCCTTCACACATGGGTGTGAGCACCCTCTCCCCAACAGCATGCACACACAGCATGCACTACACAAACACAGAGGAGGGAGTTGGGAGAAAGCCAGCTGTGCATCGGCATTCTCTTCTTGTGCTTCATGGCCTGTGGAAATGGGCAGCATCCAAACACATCTTCCCAAAGCCCTGAACTTCACCATGCATTCTCTGTCACAATAGACTGCACCTTCTCAATCTATGGTCAAAATAACTCCTTTCTCTTTTAACTTGCTTTAGTCAGGTCTCATATTACAGAAACAAACAAAAAAAAAAGCCAATAAAGTAAGTTTCCTCTCAATCATTCTTTCTCCAATGTATTTTTTTTTTTCAGAAGTTTTAACACCATGAGGTGACCATTCTGTTACTCTCATTAACTACCCTGTGTGTTGGTAAAGCTCGGTAAAGTCCTTGATAGACAGGGTCTGGGAAGGGTATTTAATACAGCAACTTCAAACCACCTGAACCAGTAATACAGTTGTACAAGCTACAATAGATTGATATGCTAGAATAATATTTTCTAGAAAAGAATTACAAATACCTTGATGTGCAATTAATATACATACTGCACACACACACACACACACACAAACACGGATGTTTATGAAAGTAACTATATATGTGCAAGTAAGTAGGAAACTAGGGTTTTCTATACTACTTGAGGTATTTCAATTTGTTAATGGCATTGTTTATTTTGTGTTATTATCCAAATTGGTCATGTATAATCCCCATCAAACTACTTTTACTTTTTTTTCCTTTTCCTCAACCATTCTTTGGATATTTTTTTTGCTTTCTCATTTAAGATATCTCATCTAGCTCTTCCCAAGACCTGGTCTTAGAACCAGCCTTTTCTTCTTCTACCAAAGCGATCTTGGCATCTTTTCAAAGAGAGCAATAGTAATTAGAAACCAAAACCTTAGAGCTGAATGTGCTAAGTGCTTAGCTTTTGCTAAGAGCTTTTATGATCAATGGGCAGACCTAGGACATGTGCATGGCAGGCTGAATAGTACTTCCCAAAAGCCCTGTTCACCCACACCTCAGAATGTGACTCTACTTGAAAAGAATGTCTTTGTAGATGCAATTACTTTAAATGAGGTCATCATGGGTTAGGTTGCATTATAAATCCAAAGGCTGGCGTGTTTATGGGAGAAAGGGGAGAGAGAGAGAGAGAGAGAGAGAGAGAGAGAGAGAGAGAGAGAGAGAGAGAGAACCACAGTCAAATGGACAAGGCCATCTGAAGACAGACAGACACTAGAGTCATGTGCAGCCACGAGCCTCAGAATGTCAACATGGGTCCAAGATTGCTGGTTTCCACCTGCAGCTTTGAGAGGTGTGGAAACTGATGTCTTGCTCAGTCTCCAGAAGGAGATCTGGAGAGTGAATAAAGACCTCCTGATGACTGCTTTGTTTTGAATTTATGGCCAGATCAGAGAAAAATATCTTTTTGTTGTTTTCAGCCAGTTTGTGATAAGCTCCAGGGCAACCCTAGAATACCAATACAATACAATACAATGTGTATGATGTGGACCTGTGTGCATTCATGTGCACTCACATTTTCATCCATGTTTATTATTCTACAATTTCATCTCCAGTTCCATCCCAATACTATGGGGGTTATTATCTCCATTTGTCTATTTGTAACTTTCTTTCCTATACTAAGAAGGCTAGCTCCAGTTATTTTGATGCTGATTACGTCATTCTGTTTTAGTCTGTTCCATATTATGAGAGCAGACTAGCAGGGACTGGGTAAGTGCATAGATAAATATATTCTTCACTGCTAGGAGGGCCAGTAGTTATGGTGCCAGTATCCGTAACTGCCTTCACGGTGTAATATCTTGTTGAGATATTTCCCAAATGAGAATTTACTTTCATCATTGATATTGGAAATATACACATTAAATGTGTATTCATAACCTTGCTTTCCTTGACTCCATTCCAACCCATCTGGAGGTAAGACAAGCTTACAGACACAGCCCCATTAAGTCTCAGTTTGCTTGCTTTCCACTGAATAGTGGGGAATGCTTTGGAGGAATGCAGCTACAAGTTAAGATCACAGTTCAGGGCACAGTATAGGGGATGAGTTCAGCTCACTGATGTTTTCGGCTGTCTAACTAGGGCTCTTGTAAGCAAGTATTAGCTGTATGGCCTAGTTCACCTTATTTCCTTCACCACTCAGCATCCTCATCTCTTAAGTGGAGGTTGAAATGTCACTGAATCACAGTGGTAGCTAAAAGTTAATGAACATAAACGTTTTGAGTTCACTCCATGTATACCTGAGCTTCTAAATGTGTCTCAGAGCTATAAGAGTGTCCCATGGCAGGAATCATGGCAGCAAGCAGTAGACATGGTGGTTGGTATGAGAAGTTGAGAGACCACACCTTCAACCAAAAATGTGAAGCAGAGAGTGAACTGGAAGAAGGGTGAAGCTATGAACTCTCAGTGATGTACTTCCCCCAGCAGCCCTTGACCTCCTCCAACTGCTTCACCAGCCAGTGACCTAGTGTTCAAATACCCGAGACTATGGTGTACATTTTCCATTTAAGCCGCCACACTTTGTACTGATGGTACATACAAAGTACATAGTCTGTGCTTTGAAGTTCTTGTTACCAGAATGCTGAACTAGTTCTCACTTAGCTTCTACCACTAATGGACGGTGTCATTTCAGAACATATTATTTCTTTCTGACTTTCGTTATTTCTCCTTTGATAAATGAAGGCAGGTGATGGGAATTGAAATACTTAGTCTGAAAGTTACTTCGAACTTAAAATTCTAATGCACCAGAAGCAATGGCCATATCTGTGTCCTTGTCCCTGCCTGGAGCATTGGGCATGGCATACTGCACGGCACTGACATAACCTCTTATAGATTGGCTCAATGGTCATAGTACTTTATAGCATACTCAACAATGAATACAGTTTGTTAGTAGTACCGCATCTCAACTTGTCCAGGTGATTCACTTGAGTAGTTAAACATAGGGAAAAATGAGAAAGACTAAGAGACACAAGGAGAGTTAGTAGAAAGCTCTGGTTATGGAAAAGTTTCATCAATGAAGGACTTTGTCAAACATTGTTTGGTGAACAAAGCCAAGGGAGAATTTCTTCCTGGATTCCCTCCTCCCCCAAATATATATAGAAACACCCTTTAAAAGACTGCTCCGAATGGCCCATTACATTGGCCAACTATCCCAAACACTGTCCAGCCTCCTTGATGAAGTAGTCTGACCCTCTGACAAGGGTTTCCGCACCATCTCTTCATGCCTTGTTGGTTTAGTTTCACATGATGGATGACGTGACATGCAGTCGGCAGGGCTGTTGGTACCTGCTCTGTAAATGACTCTGGTATCATGCCGCCAAAGGCAAAGCGACCATCTCTCAATTCTGTCCGAGCATTTTGACTTCAGATTTTCAAGTATGGAAGCTTGTGATTTATGAGACACAGCATTCCACATAAATGGCCTTCTATTCCTTTTGACAAGGATAGACTCCCCATATAACCTCCACCCTATGCTTCCTTGGAAGGATAGCATTGTGCTGGCGAGAAGAGAATAGCTTCCCTTCTCTATCACAAAGAGCAAAAGACGTTTGCATCAGAGGGTGCTTTGTGGACTAAGTCAGATTGGTACACCATAGACGAGGATCAGACGAACAATAAGGTCGCAGCTGAGTCATTTCCACTTCTCTGTGCTCATGGCCAGGTGCAAAGAGAATGGAGATGAGGGCTGCAGATGGTAGAGCACTTGGCCACCATAGGTAAGACCCTGGATTCAGTCGACCCTGCCCACGTAAAACAAAACAAAGCAAAACAAAAGCAACATTCAGTGCTTTCTACTGAATGGATGCTGCTTTTCTGATTATGCTGGTACATGACTATCACAGCAAAATTTGGCTATTGAAGAAGAACCTTGGATGTCCAGGTCTGTCTGGTATACATAAGGAGACCGTGCGAGAGAGAGAGAGAGAGAGAGAGAGAGAGAGAGAGAGAGAGAGAGAGAGGGAGGGNAGGGAGGGAGGGAGGGAGGGGAGAGGAAAGCAGGTTTTAAAAATGTGATGAACCTGAAATTATGTGACAGTTTAGATGAAAAGTTACTGCCTGGGTGTCCTTGACAGATGGTTTGTACTTTACAGATATCTAGTGTCCTCGCACGGCCTCTGTTGATAGCTAAGAAATCTTGCAGCCCTGTACATCATCTGCGCTGCCTTATTTCACCTTCATGGCCCCTGTGCAAGCTGAGACACAGACATGAGGGGAGGTCAGAAGATGGGATGGACATAAAGTGGCCAAGTTTCCTCGTGGCCTAGTATCTTCAAGATAAACTCTGAACAGTTCAAATGGGCACAGAATTCCTGGTCCTCAAATTGGAAGAGTCCCAGACACAGAGGGATGAGCTAGTATATTAGTGAGCTTTCCATCACTGTAATAAAGTCCCTGAGATGAGGAACTTACAGAATTAAAAAAACCCTCACGGTTTTGGAGGTGCATCGGTGCATTCGATAATCAATTGCTTTGGTCTAGGAATAAGGCAGCACATGGTGTCTGGAGAGGGTGGCAGAGCAAGTTACTGGCCTCAGAAGTTAGAGAACAAAAATACCAGGAGGCAGGTGCCAGGTATGCAGAATTCCCCTTAAGAGCATGTGCATAGTGACAAAAGGACCCCCACTAGCCCCTGCCCCCTACTGATAAGGAAATAGTGCTTACCCAAGCCATCATTCACTTATTTGGAGGCAAGGATAAGCTGGGTGAAAATGCAGAGGGCAGCTTGGCTGGGAAGCAAGAACTTTAGTGAAGTTAGTATCACTGTTCATACAGATGCCATGTTGTGCCTACTGTGGAAAAGAGGTTCATTGATTTATTTTAAGACTGAGTCATCCGAATTAGCAAACAGTGTAAATGAGTAGCCTGGTGACTGCTCCGGGGAGCTTTCATGTGGGTTTACCCTGGCTCACACTGCTCTTGGGGCTGCAAAAGATCTCTCTTCTAGAAGACTTTTATGGAGTTGCTAGTCTAGCTGACCACCTTAGAAGGAGCAGTGTCTTATGGGAAACCCCACAGTATTTGGACTCTGGCTGGGAATTCTGCCGCCACTAATATGTCTTTGGCAATTGTGCAATGCATTGATTCTGTCACAGCCTGCTGCTTCTTGCTCTTGCAATCTCAGGGATGGGCGTGGTTTGGCATTTCTTTGAGCGACATATTTTTATGGAAAATAAAAGGTGACCTAGAGTTTTATAGTCATTTATTATTTTTATTAGTTAATGAGGAATACAAAACCACTTAGGCTTGGAAAAATGCTTTCGACACTTTTCCAGACAGAAGGCTTGCAAAACAAGGTCTTTGGATTCTAACGCAGCATTCTTTGGAAGGGTTATGTAACTGATACTTCGCTGATTTATTTAGCTTGGACTCATTTAATGGTGGCTTTAGTAAGACATCCTAACTGCTTGAAAAGCAAATTGAGATTTCAAATAAGCGCTGAAAAGGTCTCCTGGCTCTAAGAGCAGCGAGTAACATATCAGCGCAAACAGTCCCTTAGCTCTGAAAATTTGCTTTCCATAAAAATGAACAGATCAGGAAAGAGACAGGAAACCAGCACCCATGCGAGCAGATACTAAACTGAAAAGCTCTATTTCTTGAGGAAAACTTGGTGTGGAGTGAGAGGGAAGACTGAAGAAGTGATTCTGATTATTTTCACTGATCTCTACTACACCCAAACCAGTGAAAATCTCCCCAACATGGATAAGCATCTTCAAGAGCCTGATTCTTTTCTATTCTTCTGTGGGGTCTCAAGCAGATGCCAAGGGGGTGGTCTCAGACCTGGGGAATCAGTGGTATAGTGGCTCAGAGGCCATCTCGGGCATCCTGTGCTCTGACCTCATTTAGGTACAGAAAGGTACCACTCTGGACAAGGAGCATAGCGCTTCGCTTGCTGCTGTGGCTCTTGTTTGTAAATTAGTATTTCTTTTTCGAGTTTTCGGACCAGTGTACACAAGGCATCCATGTAGCACATGCCAAGCCTTGTGAGTGTTCAATTGTTTACATCTATAAACATTTAAATGTTATCATTACAAATGACCTGCATGAGGCCATCTGATGAGAACTGGGCAGCCCGATAAGTAGATTCTTCAATGTTGTTATTGTTGTTGTCCCTACCAACGTCTGTTGTGATTCATTTGTTTGGTAGCTTGGATGCAACAGTCTGTAAGGTACACAATGACCGAGTCACACCAATGCAAATCAGGTGGAAAAACAGAAAAAGGGTGAGAGGGAACAGTTTCTTCATGGAAATATCCTTAGTCCTGAGCAGACCATCTCTACCCCCTCCCCAAGCCTCAGGAAATACTACAAATGAGAAGGCAGAAAGAATGTAAGAGTTAGAGGGAGGCATCCCATGCTACAGAAAGCTGTCTTCCAAGTATGACATAGCCATTACTCTCACACATTTGAAGCATCTGAGATTATCCACACAAGACCATCCATGTTTCATCATCGAGGAGGAAGGAGCGCAAGGGGACCTATCCCTTTGAGGATTTACAAGCAGTTAATAGTCACTGGGGAAGGGGGGGACATATTCTTCACCATAGCCGTGCTCTGGTAACAAATCCTTCACCCATGTTTCTGTAGGAAACATTAACAAAATTTATTGTGTCATAAGTAAATAAATGAATAAATAAGGTAGTTAATTAACAAAAGGGGGCTCAGTAGTAGTGAAAAGGGAGCAAGAGTAGGTAAATGGGGGAGGTAAATATACTCAAAATTAATCGTACAAATGTCTGAAAATGTCGCCATGAAACCCATGATTAGGTATTAATATTATATTCTCATAAAATAATCAAACTCATATAACAAAGCAAAGATGAGAATATGCAGTCACTACTGTCCTTTATTCAAAAATTGGCCACAAAATTGGAACTGTTAAACTTCATTCTGCTATGTTCCATTTTGCTTTTTCCCTAACCTACAACTTAAAGGATCATTGCCTGTGGGTCTCACTCTTCTCTACATCTTTCCAGAAGATTCCAACAGCATCTGTGTCAAGAACGTCTTCTCATGGCTACAACATTAAAGAAAAGTACAGCATGTCCTTCCAGGAGAGTGAAAGTTAGGCTACTGCACTAAGTTGTATAGTAGAGACAATGGGGTCACTGGGTGAGAGTCAGGCAGGCATGTGAAGGACCGAGCCTGCCTTACTTTGCTCAGCATCTCTTCTGGGAGACATCTCATGTCTGCTTGTTCACCACCTGGCCTCTGTACACCCCCACATTGGAGATGATGCTTTAAGGATCAGTGCAAATACTAGCAGTCCATTCATCATTGCTATGGGGAATAACAGAAGCTGTGCTGGACCCAAAGATTTCACTTGTTTTGCCAGCATTCACAAAACGGTGGTGGGCAAACATGTAGTAAAGTATCAGCTGTCCCCCAACTCTCCCTTTTTATGTTTTATTTTCATTTAGGTGATATTCAATATATGTGTTGGACATCCATTTCTCAAATTCGTGTTGTTAACATTTATATTCCCTTAAATATCATAGAAATTATTAACATGCAACAATTTTCCATATCTAGGAGCTATAATATGACATCTCAATATATGCATATAGTACATATGGATCAAATCAATGAAATCATTGTTCCTATTGTTTCATCGCTACATAATGTTTAGAGCCTTTGAGATTCTTCCCTTTAGATACTCATAAAATGCATAATATGTTTTTGTGAACTATAGTCACCTCACTGCTCTTTAGAAGACAAGAATTTATTGCTCCTATCCTAACTGTGTTTGGTTACCCGTTGTCTAACCTCCCACTACTCCCCCATTCTTCCAGGTCTCCATTAATCTCTCTTATATGCTGAGCCATGTCTTTAAACAACATCCACATGCAAAATTTGCGTGCATCTGCCTCATCTCACTTAACACAGTCTTATCCAGATCCATCCATTTTGTTCTAGCTGATAGGGTGTCATTCTTTTTATGCTTAAGTAATACTCTGTTGTGTAAATACAACACACTCTCTATGCTTTCATCCCTTCATGGGGATACACTGTCTGTCACGTACACGCCTATCATAGTTTTGACAATAGCGGAGAGGTCAACATGTCCTTTGACACACTGATAACTTTTCCTTTGGATATATATCTAGAATTTGGATGATGCCATCATGGTTTGTTTTCCTTTTGCTGTGGTAAAATGCCCTGGCAAAACAACAGAAAGGAGAAAGGGTCATTTCTCGGATGATAAATGAGTTAGAACTTTTATTTTTCACTGGAATTTTTTTTAAGCCAAGATTCTTGGTATGATTTCTTTGTCAGATGAACAATTGAAAATTTTAACTTCTGTAGATTGTCCTCAGTTTGTTTATCGTTTCCTCCATAGAGCAGGAGATTCTTAGTTATTGCAACTCCATTGGTCTTTATTTTTATTTTTTTGCAACGTTGGTGTAGTCAAAAAATCACTGTCTCTGCTAATGTGAAACGCTTCTCCTATGCTTTTAGTCTCCTAACAGTTTCAGAGTTTCAGGGCTGATATTTGGGTCTGTGATCATTTTGAATAGGATCAAGTTTCAGTCTTCTGTGTAGGATGTCCAATCTTCTCAGCGCCATTTGCTGAACAAGGCATTTTTTTTCCAGTGCTCATTTCTGGTACTTTTATCAAGTCAGCTGGCTTTGAATGCATTGATTCCTCTTGATCTACTTGCCATTCTATTGATCTGTGCATCAGACTCTGACACTGCTTTGCTGTTTGGGTTACTAGAGCTTTGTAGTGTATTTTAAGGTAGGGCAATATGATGGTTTGTGCTTTGTCTTCTTGGTCATTTGCTTTGGCACATTTTGAAGGAGCTGGCACAGTTGTGGTTCTCTCTCTCTCTCTCTCTCTCTCTCTCTCTCTCTCTCTCTCTCTCTCTCTCTCTCTGGCACAGTCTTCTAAGGAGGCCAAACTGAAGTTGTCCCAGAGTGAGGACTGTCAATCCTTCAGTGTGGACTATCAATTCTAGACTGACAGCTGCTAATCATGAGTACTCTGGTGATTTTTTCCTACTGGCAAGCCTCTGGCTAAAATGTGCAAGCCCTTCTGACTATGGCTGTGAAATCTCAGCTCACAAAGCCTTTCCAAAGCTCACACAAAGTCACGTGAGGGGTGAGTGTCACCTATCATATACATATTATGTTTTTCGTTTTGGTTTCTGTCAAATCACTGGACATGCCAACTGACTTCTTTCTAGAATGGTTGAGAATGGATGAGATATGATTCTTGTATGATGAGCAATTCATCACTGTGGAAAAAAAACATAAATCAGCAGACTTCAGGTGTAATGAGTGGGTAAACCAGGTTCTCTGTGTAAATGGTAGAAACTCTGAATATCAGCCCTGGGGGTCTCAGATGGATGATCAAAATCACAGCCTTTCAACAATTAGTGATTGGAAAGGAACCTCATTCCCAGCATTGATGCTCCTGCAAAGCTGCCTCAGTCATATTAGAGAAGCCTGACACAAGTCTTTGCAGAGAAGTTGAGGATATGGAGAGAGAGAGAGAGAGAGAGAGAGAGAGAGAGAGAGAGAGAGAGAGAGAGAGATCCATCCTGCAGTAACTTAGCAATCAAGGCATTAGCAGCCAAAAAGCTTTACTTGTAGAGGAGTTAATGGATTTATATTATTTGTGGTTATCTGGATTTCAGATTGATACCATAAATATTCAGACTCTGAACTCAGCTGGAAGCAGCCGCCACTGACTTTTCTGTGACCTAACTGGAAACACTAAATCAGCTGTCTCCTTGACTTTCAAGGGAATGACATACCCCAAGCCCATGAGATAGCATCGCCTCGGTATTTTATTGCCTCCAGAGGACCTCAGCTTAGTGTGGTCTAACTCCAGCCCCTCTTTTGAATGCCAAGTCCTGTTAGGATTGCTAAATCACAAAGTCCTCTGTGCTGGGTTGGAGAGGCCCTTGACTGTGGAAGTAGCTGCAACTTAGTCCACAAAGGGCACATAACAAACTGCTTTCCAGGGCAAGCCTAGCAAACCATTATCTTTGGATTGATGTGCATCTCCACCCATGGCCTTTTCTGTCCATTGCTCTTGCCAAGGTTCTTTATTTTTCTCTTGTTTTTAAAAACTGCATCTGTGTCAGAATTGTGGGTCTGGTTCCAGGTATGAGGACATACACATACATACATATATAATTTTATCAGAATGTGGGGAGTTGTTGCAGTCCTTTCAGGCAATGTCTTAACAGTCCCCTTATGAGATGGGGTCTGAACCTCTCTTTCTGTCTCACCCTGGAGCTGACACCGAGATGCTCATGATAAGGGACAGAGGAATGTAGTCCTCTTCCTTGCAAGGATCGGGGAACCTTCTACTGGCAACAGGCTTCCTTTTGCCCCATGACAAATTGTGCTGAAGGCTTGACAACACCAAATCCATCATGAGGATTGGCCAGCTCCTTCTTTCTGTCAGCTTAACAGATGTGGCAGCAGCCACAATGTCAATAAAGGTTATGTCCTGCTTCAGAGAAAAAGGGGCCAAAACACCATTTAAGTAATTGCTTGGGGAGAAAAAAAAAAGCCAAGCTCTGCTTGGAGGCAGGCAATTGCATTGTCAGGATGGGCTTCACACATGGGCAGCATCTCCCTTTCCTTCCAAGATGAGTTGAAAGGTGGCCTGGCTGAGGGTGGGGAGGGGGATGTGTGGGTCTATTACCAGGAAAATGGCTAAGACATAAGTGATGGCAAGTTGTGACTTTCCAGGTCCCATCCACACAGCATTTGGAAATCTACCAAGAATCCCCGTGTTACCATTTGACCCAGCTATAACACACCCCAGATGTCATAAAACTTCCTTGGAGGGTTTGATGCAAAGCAGGAGGAAGGGAAGGAGCCATCGTTAAGGAAACAACACAATGCTGGTCTTAGTTTATTTTCACAGAGTACTATTTTTATTGCCGTTCAGGATTAGACACTCTGGATAGCCTAATCCCAGCCCAAAGAACAGAAGGTTCCAGGGAACAATGCATAAGAGGAAGGGGTCTGTAAGAAGGTCAGAACAGCTGCAGTGGAAACGAGGACACGGGAAGTGGTGAGTCATCGATGAGAGGAGGGCAGCAGTGACCGTGACAGTGTCTCTCAGATGGAGCTGAGCTGAGATGCCATGCTAAGGTCTCCGTGGTGACCCAACATCCCTGCCTGGGCAGGGATGAAGAGGAAAGTATCAGGACTGAATGTACATTTTTGACAAGTCATTCTGACAGCCATGCGAAATACGGATGAGAGGAGAAGAATGGTGTTGAGCTAGACTCAGCAAAACATCGGGAGGGCTCTAACAAGGAAACATGCAGTGAAGATGCACAGAAGCAGGGCCATGTGTAGAGTTAAGCTGGTAGACTCATGAGATGGTGTGCACAAGGGCCTGAGGAAGAAGGCGCTCCCTGTAAGCCCTGCTTTGCTTCGGGTGAGAATTATTATATTGCGATGCCACCAACTGGATGAGGGTCGGACTGAGGAATATCTCACCTTGATTTACATCTTGGCAGGATCTAAAGTCACTAGGAGACAAGCTTCAGAGTGCATCTGTGATATATTCTCTAGATGAAGTTAACTGAGTTGGGAAGGCTCACTCTAACCGTGGGAGGCAGGTTTTCATGAGTCGGACCCGACTGCAAAGAAAACAGAAAACTGGCCAAACACCAGCTTTCATTATCCTCTCTGCATCCTGACTATGGACGCAATGTAACCAGTTACCTCAAACTCCTGTCACTGTGCCTTCCGGACTATGATGAACTGTACCCTCGAACCCCGATCTTCCTTTATGTCTTCTACTTGTGAGAAACTTGCTACATCTGTGAGATAATGTAAGTAAAGCACAGTAGATGAAGGATAAACTTAGCTCTGGATAAATTTCATTCAAAGTTTTGGTAAATGCTTGGCCACATTCCCAGCCAAATTCCAAATACTTGCCTTGGTTTCCGATCTACAGACATAGCTATACATTTCCACATCTGGAGTAGGAGCATATATGGAGAGTGGGTGCTAAACTTGGTCTTTGGTCCAAATTTTGAGAGAGTGTGGTCTTAAGATCCAAGAGAGTGCATTACTGTTCACCCTTGCTAGATCGCAAGTGACACTCTCCTAACAGAGAACTCCACCGTGACCTGCAGGAATGGTGTCTAGAAAAGGAGTCATAAACACTGATAACTGAAGTCTGAAAGCAGAACCCTGTTTTCCATTAGTGGATTCATACATGCAAGTCTGCATAGAGTCTATTCTGGAGAAAAACCTTGTTGCTGGCTCTGTTGCCCATCTGCATTACCTGGACTCTTCAACAAGAGCAGCAAATGGCTGGGCAAGGTAGCTAAGATGGAAAGTGAAATAGCTTGGCTTCACAGTCACTATTGTAGAAGGCCCAGGTTCTATTCCCAGCACCCACATGGTAACTCTAGTTACAATGGATCTGATGCCGTCTTCTGGTTTCCACAGACACTACACACATGTTACAGAGATACACATACACAAAATATAAAATAAAATATAAAGCACCCACACATATAAATCATCTTTTCTTTCTCTAAAGAGAGATTTAGTGACTGATTGAGTAGATAGAACAGGCAAGTCAGGGTTGCTGAAGTGTTCCTGTGTGTTGTTTTCATGAGTGAATGCTGTAAGGACTCTTTCAGTCAGCAGTCCTGAAGCTGTCATGGACACTGAGCCTGTAGGCCATTGTTTTTTTTTTTGGGGGGGGGGGTGCGGGGTCCTATTTAATCAAACCATATTAGTCTGGAAGGAAGCCACAGGTTCTCATCCTCCGTGTAAACAAAAGAGGGACCCCTTTTCCAAAGAAACATATCCTTAGGCCCAAATTTTGAAATCAAGATACATTTAAAATATATGTTGGTTTAGCTTAGCAGCCTGTAAAATGAAATGTCTCTCTGTACTTAGATCATTCACTGTCAAAAAATTCCAAGAAAACACAATAATATACATAAATTAGACTCTCTGTGTATATTCCATCTTTTATTTTTCTTACTCTATTACTTTTTCTACAAGTTTAATATTTATTTTATTATCTTTATTCCTGTAACCTATGACTGTCTTACTCATTTATAAGTGTCTATGTTCTTTTTCCTCTCTCTCTCGTAAGCCTACATACATTTATTCAACACTGTGACCCAGTTAGAGGTCTTTTTCATCTGAATCTGTCCTTATTGTGTATTTGTAATCCTTTTCTGACCAGAAGGGCTTCTTAAAATGCAAAGCAGCACGGCTAGGACTAAGGCTGCTTTGTCTTTTAGCTCTGCCCAGTCCAACATGGCAGAGATCCATTCTCTACCTCTGTTTACCATGCTCACAATCCCATGTTCAGGCACACAGCAGGTCTTTGTTGCCATTGGGCAATTTATAGCATTCTGCTCACAAACACCATTTAAATGTTCCATAGACAGACCTCTCGAAAGAATCAGAGTTGTTCATGCAACTAACACGAACCAGGAAGCCTTCTTATAGGAGCTGCTCAGTTTTTGCTGCAATCGCCGAGTCAGGAAGCCTTCTCTTAAAAGAATTGTGCCTCTGCTTGCTTCTAGCAAGCAGAGCTCATCTGAGAAAATGCTGCTACCAAAAGGTCATGCTTAACTCTGTTCTTTTGTGTCTAGGATTCCTTTTAAAGCTATTTCAGGTTTTACATGGATATTGTCGACCATGTTGGTGCTAAATTGTTGCTATAAATAAGATGGCATCAGTAAACTCCCATGATCCCAGTGCTGTTTGGGTACTCAGGTCATACTGGTTGTACTTTCCCCACCCCCTTTGTTTAAACAGCTTGAAACTATGGCTCCACTGACCATAGCACATCTGATGACAAATATTTTCAAAGCTACTTGAAAAGCAGATCAGACCCCAGGACTCTTCTCCCCAGCGGTATCCCATACCCAACACAGCTAATAAGTAAGCAGAGGCTGTCTGATGACTTTGTCCAGTTCCATGTTCTTTCTGTTCTGTCCACACCTCCACTGAACAACACGGAAGTGTTGTCAGGGTCTGTTTTATGAAATCTGCAGTCTCTCAGGCCTGTTATAAGAGACTTGTCCACCCCCTACCCCAGTCCCAAAGTATAGGGATCTTTGAAGTGAATCGGACTTGATCAATGGATTGGCTCCCACCCTGCTGAGGAGCCTGTCACATGTAAGAGCAACACTCCGGATGAAAAATCTTAGCCATATGAAGATTCCTAGTTTTAGTCCCAAAATAACTCCTGCTGTTGTTGGCTTCGCTCCCTCATCTAGTTACCATCTGGGGTTTGTGTGTGTGTGTGTGTGTGTGTGTGTGTGTGTCTGTGTGTGTATGCGCGCCGGGATGATACCTCCTCCCCACAATCTGGCAAGCACAGGCACCCTCCTTCCGCCTCTCCCATACTCGTATATTCACGCAACCAGGGATGTGGAAAGGACTTCAGATCGACTGAAAAGGCCCGATTTCTGCCATCCTGCTCAAAGATTTCTAAATGTATTTCATGCCTGCCTTAAAAATAAAACAGAAAGGAAAAACGGGGGTGGCGGGAAGGGGACTGAAGTTGGGCTTTAGGCTGAGGCCGAGAAGATGGGGAGCAAGAGGAATTAATTTGGGAAGGAGTAGGCTGAACCTGCCTTCGTGGTGCTTAAGCTGATGTATGGAAGTGCTTAATGGCTTGGAGGCTGCAAACATTTCTGTATAAGCTCGACAACTAACTCAAACTACAGCCTGCTTTTTTTTTTTTTTTTTTGACTTAGGAAACTTACTTGTTTTACATTTCTTTGGTTTAGAAATGACCCAGGCATTGAACTAATTAAAAAAATAATTTAATATGTAGGAATAAATCCCATGCTAGCTGAGATCTTGTCAGCCAGTTTCAACCTGGAGAGCAACCTTAGAACACAGCAGTAAATCTCCTCGAATAGGGGCTTCCAGATCCTCTATATCATAGAATGCTTTTGCATACTTGTCAGGGAGCGCATTTCACTTCGCCAACTGCCCTCACAAACTTCCCGAAACAAGAAGGACTTAATGGGAAAGAAAACTAGCTGGGGAGAGGGAGGCTGGATTGAGGAATTGACAATGGAGGAAAAGAAGGCCTCTGGGGAGTTGGAGGGACCAGAGATTCAAGGGAAGTGAAAAATGGAGGTGGAGGAGGAAGCCCAAGATCACTCCTCCTCCTCCTCTGGTGAAGCTGACAGACTCACACAGGAAGCAGCCACCCTGGTCTTTAGTTCATTTCTTGCAGACAACAGGTCAAGGAAGGGACAGACAACACAGCCATCATGCAAACGGGAAAAAACAAAACAAGAAGAGACAGGAGGAAGAAAGGCTCTGTTTGAGCTGGGAAGTCTGCTTAGGTAAAGGAAGGATATACAGCTGTTCCCTCTTGGCTGTGCTGCCAAATTTGCTTCCCTTTTGTGTGGTTTGAAAGAGAGCTCTATGCTGGATGATATTCACTGAGCATCCTTGTTCGGGTACCTTTAGGAGATGGGGGTCACTTCACAGGGAGATACTGTGGAGAATTGGTATTACAAACCATGAGAAGTTTCTGTTTTCCCAACTTCCTACTTACTAATGTTGAAAAGATTCATTAGAGACTCTACTTTTTAGGTAAAATCTTCATCCATATGGAAGAATAGATAAAAAGGAGAGTTGAGTAATTCATTAATGTGTTATTTGTAAAGGTTTTGCTGATTTAGGAGGGTAAATATGGGAGAGGAACAAAAAGAATGTGTAGACACTGAAAATCTGAGGCCCACAAATGACTGTCTTTGCTAATCTTTCTGAAATGAGAAAGACTGAACAGGTCTCATCAATTCCTGTAGCAAAGTCTTCCATTGACCTGGCAAGGATGACAAGGACAGAGAACATGCCAACTTTCCACTATTGTCCTCGGATGAGCTGTGACATGAGTTTCATTCTCCTGCTACTCTAGGTTCTCACGTCATAACAAAGAATTACAATTCAATCCAAAGGAAGGGTGGCAGCCAGCCATGACAGGTTAGGACAATAGATTCAGATTCTTGCATTTCCACGAACTCCAAATAAAGTTTTAGTCAAATTCAAACCACAGCTACTTAAATTTGGTGCCAGACTAAGAACACAGGAGGTTTTTTTCCCCCACATGCTAGAAGGGTTTCTGTCACACTAGTGGGTCATAGGACTTGCAAACAGTGAGGTGCTGGAAAGCCACAGGTGAAGTAAGCTTCTAAATCCACAGCACAATTCTTCAGATGTTGTTTCTCTCTGGAAAGTTCTAGTTCAAAGGTAAAGGATTCGTGGTCAGAAGGTAGAAAAAGCACAGGTCCTAGCTGTCCCTCCAGAGGCTATTGTGGATAGCTCTAGAAGAGTTTGCTTGTCGGGAATGTATCGAGTTCATAGGGTGACAACAAGCTGTTGGCGGAGGTGGAGGGGACACTCACATTAATGGCAGAATAAGCCCCCCCACCCCTGAGCACATGATTCACTTTTGACCATAACCAAGAAATCGCTGAGGGACTTATCTGCCTAATATTTTTACCTCTATGAGAATCTTGTGTTAGATTGGAAGAGGTGACCAGGCCCCTTGCTTCACACAAGAAGAAGAGTCAAATTTGGCATGACTCTTCAGCCATGAGGCTTACTATTATCTAAGTGACACAGATATCCTCATCTGTTCTTCTAAGTCCTCTCTCCTCTCCTTAGATTTCACTTAAGAAGGAGAAAGAAAGGACTTCAGAAAGCAAAGATGAGTAACCAATTGCTTAGAGGTGATTTGAGAAGGAGAGGGTGAGCCTTTGCCAAAAGCAATGCATTAATTTTTTAAACTCTTAACATGGTATCTTCTCAAAGATCAAAAACTAAACCTTTAAGGATGATCTAAATGAGACATAAAAGGAAGAAGAAAATATGGAGGAATAAACAGCCTGTTTGTCGATATTTTGTCAAACTGAAAATTTAAAATTCTCTTAATATGTGTTAGATATTGACTCAGTAACTATAGGGAGACTAATACATTTATGATGAGTTTCATACTTCCAAGACCTGTGAAAACTCATGTCCAGTTGAGTAGAAAGACATATATTGTCAATAATAGCCAACAGTAAAAGTTAATAAAGCATTTCTAAATATACCAGCAAAGTATTCAAGTTGTATTCTGCAACAAAAGTAGTTATGCTATACAATGAATTCTGTATTTTTTACTATAGAAAATTTATAAGCAATGGTTGCTAAAAGATTCATGTGTGTCCAGCACTTGTGAGGGAGAAGCAGGCAAATCTTTTGAATTTGAGGCCAGCTTCAGCTACAGAGTGAGTTCTAGGACAGCTAGGGTAACACAGAGAAACCCTGTCTCAAAAAATCAAAAGAAAAAATGGTTCAGGTATGTATACACATGTATATGAGAGTATACATATACTAATGTATGTGTGTGCAGATATCAGAGGTCAGATGTCAACACTGATTATCTTCCTCAGTTGTCCTATCCTTTAGTTTTTTGGAAATAGTGTCTCCTCCTCAATCTAGAGCTCACTGATTGAGTGAGCTAACCTGAAGCACTAGTAATCCTCTTATTTCTGTTTCTTCACTTTAGGATTACTGGCTCTTAAAGTCTGTATAGGGTTTGGACTCGAGACTTCATGGTTGTGAAATCCACCAAGCCACTTCCCCAGCTCCCAACAAAGGATGTCCAAAATGGAAGAAATCACTTTAGGCTAGAGCAGGATGGGCCATTGTTGGATAAAAAATGTCCTTCAGCTGACTCTGTTTAGGATAGAAGGTGATTTGAGTAAGTTCAGAGAAATCTTGTCTTTTAATTACCAAGAAAAATGACTATTTACCTAGAGATTAGTACAGGTATAGCCCTAAATAGATACATCCATCACTATAATCCAGGGAAATCAATATTACTATTATTGTTGTTGTTGTTGTTGTTATTATCATTTATAAAAGTAGAACACTGAGCACCATAGTGGTGAATAACTTTGCCCAAGACCACAATCTGAAAAAAATTGTGGAACTTTATATTTAGATGTGATGTATTACTTGAGTTTGTGTCTGTCTTTCCAGATTAACAAGAAAACTACACAATACATACAAAATAGATATTTGAAATCGCTCAACAACAGACAATACAGAACTAGGGTCCCTGGGAAATGTAAAATGAGTGAAAGGTGGCCCATTCCTTCCCCCAATTCTGCTGGTAGTTTTTACCCTATAGCACAGAACAGGGTAACTCAAATAGAGTCTAGTGTTTCAGTTGAAAAGATAGAGACTGGTATATGGGAAAGGTGGTTAGAATTTTCACCCAGAGTACCAGAGAAAAATAATTTATATAGAGAGGTTCATAAACCTGCAGAGGAATGCCTTTGAGCCATTGATTTGGGCATAATCTCTGGACACCAGAGGGGGAAATGTTAGCCCCACTTTTATAGAGGATTATTTTTGTATAGGCAAAGAGACTGTATTTCATATAAGCAAAGAGATTGTGTGGATGAACCTTTGGAACTCAAGGAGCTGGAAGTAAGTCCTATTTTCAGTTTGGACCCTGGAAAACATGGGACATTTGGAAGAATTTCACAATGGCATTGTATTGTCAGTGGACATTAACTAACTCTAGACTAAAGAACCTACTTGAGTTTTCTAAAAAAAATTAAGACTTAAAGGGATCAAAGTAATTAATAACAGAAAACTACCTCCTAAAATATAATCTGAAACTATGAATGACTGACTAGCAACAAAGCTGAAAATGTCTGACACACAAATAAGAATTCATCAGGTATGCATATGAGCAGAAAAATGCATTCATGCAAGGAGATAATCATTCAGTATAAATAGACCCAAAACTGAAAAAATACTGTAATTAATAGCAACTAAATAAAATAAAGTTGACTATAACATGGTACAAACAAAATAGAAATTATAAAAATGGTTCAAATGAAAAATATTAGAGATACAAATGCTGGATTGAAATTAATATACAGTGGATGTATATAATGGATCAAGATCATGATAGCCATTGCTAAAAAAATGATTAAACTTAAAACACAAAAAGAAAACTGTCCAATTGAGGCTAAAAGAAGAACAAAACTAAAAATTCTGGGCCACAGTGCACTGACTGTGTCACAATATCAGTCTGTCTGTAACAAGCGCAATTGAAACTTGGAAGTCAACAAGGAAAGGACAGAAAAAAGGAATAATTTGTAGGTTCTTGTTCTTTTGCTGTGACAAAATACTGTGATGAAGGCACTCCAAGTTCCAGGTTATGTCCATCATTTCAGAGTCGCAGTAGCAGCAGTAGACCTTTGGGACAGGTTGTCACTGCCCCCACAGCTAAGAAACAGAACACAAAAAGCCTGGCTGCTGGTTCTCAGTTCCCTTTCTACACTCTTATGCAGTTCACAATCCCCTTTCTAGGGAATGGTGCCACCCAATGCAGAATTACTGCCCCTGGAAAGAAGGAAACAGTTGAAAGAAATTTAGTGCTTCCCCAGATTCTGTCTAGAGTTTTCCCATCATAGCACAGTACAGAAGAACTCAGAACCTAGTAGTCTAAAGACAGATTGGTGTTTGGAAAAGGTGGCAAGTAATTCAGATTGACCTGCACTAGGCAAATCCCCCCACCTCAATTATTGTTATCAATATAATCCTCCACACACATGATCACAAGTCAGTCCCTCATTGAAACTCTCTCCTCAGGTGATTAAACATTGTGTCAAATCAACAATTGAAACTAGCAATCAAAGATAAATATGAGCCAAAAATTTGCAAATTGGATAAAAGTTGCAAACCCACATATTCCAAATCTTATTTTAATCTCATACAAAATAAGTGATGTAAGCACCCACGATGAAAAGAAAAAAAAAACAGTAATTTAAAGAGTAAATGGGACAGTGGAAAAAGATCCACATGTATATATAGTATAATATAATGTTGATAAAAATTTGACTTCATGTTGAAAATTATGTAAGACAAGCAATTAACTTCAAAGAATTTTAAGAGAAAAAATTTCAGTGTAAAATATACAGAGCAAAAATTCCCCAAAGAACAAAGTAATACGAGGACTTAGAAGACAAAGACAAGAAAAAAAATCCACCACTAACAAATATATACCTCAGAAAATGTTAAAACAAGTTAATATTTTTACATTTATTTTTTGTGCATATTTGTGTGTGTGTGTGTGTGTGTGTGTATGTGCACACACATTTGTGTCATTATGTGGAAGTTGGAAGTCAAAAAAAGTCTTAAGAGCATTGTTTCTCTGCTTCTGCCATGTGGATTCTAGGAATCAAACTCAGGTCCTCTTGAACCATCTTTCCAGCCTAGAAAAAATTCATTAGGTGGAAGGAAAATAATCTACATTTGTATCTGAAGAAACAAACAGCACTGAATATGGTAAATATTTTGGTATATAAATAAGAAATTCTCAACTTATTTTAATCTCATAAAAAGTAATTAAATGTTTAAAATATTGAATTTGGAGTTTTATACTATTAAGGTAAACTATAAAAAACAGGTGATGACAGGAGATATTTTAAAGCACGTTTGTCTGACCGTGATATATTATATACAATTTGGTGCTATTGAACTTGGAGACACACTAGAATGAATCACAGATGTTTGCTGTAGCCATAGAACAGCCACATCAATGACAAAAAATAAGCAAGAATGAAGCTAAAAGTATAAATAGTAATTTATAAAATGTACCTAATTCTTCTGAAAAAGACAAGAAAAAATGAGGAATAGATTGGGAAGTAGAAATCACATTAAAATGAGAGTTTAAAACATTTGTATTGATAATTGCGACAAATTTATGCCAACTAAACACAAAGAAAAGGTCAAATTGTTCTAAAACTAACATCTAGATAAATGTTAGAACAAGGACTAATTTAAACTTGTGAACACACACAAGGTATAGGGGTAGACTATTATATAAAGGCTAATCCATGAGAAGACAGAGTTCATATCACATCACACAAAGCTGATTTCCTAACAAGGAATGGGGATAAGGATGCTACATGTTAGTAAATGATCACTGTTTCATGGAAGAAATGTTCACAACTGATAACTGGGTTTCATGGAATGGGCTGTTAGGACTGAAAAATAATGAACAAACCTACCATATGTAGTGGAGACACACTATCAGTATTTGATAGAACAGGTATAATATATTCATATACAACTACTAAACCTGTAAATGGAGATTGCTCATTTGTTTCCCAGCTGCCCAGAACCAAATAATCACACAGAAACGGTATTAATTACAACATTGTTTGGTGAATGACTCAGGCCTATTTCTAGCTAGCTCTTACATCTTAAATAAACACATTTCTATTAATCTGTATAACACCCTGAGACTGTGACCCACTGGTAAAATTCTGGTGGTCTGTTTCTCCTTTGGCAGCTATATGGGATCTCTTTTACTCAGCCTACTCTCTCTCTATATCTCTGTTTGAATTTTCTGCCTGGCTTTACTCTGCTAAGCCATAGACTGAAACAGCTTTAGTCATCAATCAATAAAGGCAGCACATATACAGACGCACATCCCACATCATAAACCCCATTTATTTACCATTATAAAATATAGACAGCATCAACCAAACAATACTACCAAATAATCCAGCCCAGGGAACACTTACAGAATACCTCACTCAACAAGAGAATATGTATTTTATCTCATCCAACAGAACACTTGTCAGTATAGGATATTATTATGGGTCATAACACTTTTTTTGGAATTCTATAGAATTCACATCCTAAGTGTGATAAGAAAAAATGGAAATTTAACTAAGACAAAAACTGGAAGTAGAATAAATGCTGGGCATATAGTTAATATAGGAAATGCTTAGTTACAGAATTAAACTTTAAAATAGGCATGGATGTAAGAAATAACCAGAGAAATAATTAGAATGAATCTTTAGAAATAATTTATCAACTTACTAGGTTTAATTGACGCCAAATAAACTATAAATAACCCAGTTGTACAAAACTCATGTTGTCATATATGACTCCCATCATTGTCACAACATGCTGTACAAACAAGTCCGTTTCTTCCCTAATTTGCTACACATCCTTTCTCATCTTCTTGTAGAACAATGCACCATTTCTTACAAAGATTAGCAAATATACTTTCAGCATCAGCCAGCAAATCATCACGGTCGTTTCCCAAAATGAAATGTAATATGTCTAACATATTGCATATTTTCTGTTTTATGCACATTATGTACACACACACACATATGGATGCGTGTGTGTGCATGTGTGTGTGCATGTGTGTGTGTGTGTGTATGTGCGTGCACGAGCATGCATCCTGAGATCAGAAGGAGAACTCTCTGTGGAAGGGAAGCAGATCAGTGGGAGGGGGAGGGGGACAAAGTGAAGTGGAGCATTGGGAAGTAAGTGTAAGCAAAGTATGATAATCAATATGTATGTGAATATGCTATAATGAAACCCATTATCGTGTGCACTAACTAAAAGGCTAGTTTTTAGAAGCGGCATGCCTGCACATAAGGATGTGTTCAGTTATTGTAGATGCTATGTTTATAATTGTCAAAATGACTAGTTTCAGAACTGTTTCTTAGCTGCACTGATGCTTGTCATTTAGAGACTCGGGGAATTTAAAAAAACCAGAAATTCCTGGCTCCCTTAACTTTGACAGTTCTCTTTTAGGATTCCCTTTCTTTTTACATCGCATGATAAGCAAGAAAGACACACAAAGGGTTTTATAAAGCTATCTCAGACATATTACAGAAAAAATGTTGAAAGATAAAGGTACATCTAAAAGCGAAAACTAGCAAGAGAAAAATAAGAGGTAGTGATGAAAATCACCCCTGCCTTTCATTAGAAGACCAGGGCCAACAGTGACAGGGGCTCTGTGCAAATTTCCAAATGAAGAAAGTAAAAAAATAAAACTTATAGTCAGAAAAGCCATCTTTAAAACTAATGGTGAACTTGATACAGGAAAGCATCTGCATAGGAAACGGGCCCATGAAAGATACTGGACACCCTAAATCATTAGGAAGTCCACATCAAAGATACAACAGATTTATACAGCTCATCAGTTAGAATGGAAAACCAGAAAAGAATAACACCTAAACACTGACATGACAATGTTGCTGTGAACGAGGAGAATCAAGACATCTCTCCACTAGGAGAAAATACCTGCCAAACATCTTTTAGTGAGGGTCTTGACTCTAGAATACAATCAAATGTCTGGAAACTCAGTGATACCAAGGTAAACAGCTCAATTAAAAATGAGCAAAGGATGTGACTGGATATTCCCCCTAAGAAATCATTCAAAGGGATAAGAAGATGCTCAGCTTCACTAATTGTTGGGGGTAATGGAAATAAAGCACAACCAGACAATAGTTCATAACCCACTAAAAATGCTATAATTGGAGACTCTAAACCAAAGCAGGTACCACTTCACAACCTACTAAATCTAAACAAAAGTAAAATGACAAAACAGTAACACTAATGTTATTGCAGAAGTTAAAGGAATTGGTGTCCTCATATATTACTGATGAAGATGGAAACTGCTTTAGTGCCCTTGAGAAACAATTTGGCAGTTGCTTAAAGCAAAGTGTAACCATTGTAGATTGAAGTTTCTTTCCCACCTGGTCCCAAAGAAACACACAGAGGCTTATATCAATTGTAAACTGTTTGGCCCATTAGTCTAGGCTGATTATTAACTATCTCTTACAACTTAAGTTAATCCCCTGTAATTCTTATCTATGTTTAGCCATGTGGCTTGGTACCTTTTCTCAGTAAGGCATTCATGTTTTGTTTCTCCTGCGTCTAGCTAATGACTGCATTTCTGCCTTTCCTCTTCCAAGAATTCTCCAGTCTAGTCACCCCACCTATACTTCCTGCCTGGCTACTGGCCAATCAGCATTTTATTAAAACAATACAAGTGACAAATCTTTACAGAGTACAAAAGCATTATTCCACAGCAGTCTCATTCTGAGGTTTCCTGGAGGCAAGATTGCCATCTTGGACTGAGATACAGGTAAGGGCCAGTGGTTGACTGTTTTGGTTTTTTGACCATCAGGTTGAATCCCAGTATTTGTCTCTGAGTTTTTATTGATCATGCTACAACCATATATACCAAAAACTCCACCAAAGAAATGCGAGTATCCAGCCACACAAAACTTGTGCACACCTTCATAGCACCATGGCTTGTAACAGTCCAAAATGAACAACAGTCCAAGAGTCCATGAAATAAACGGGCAAATTAAATTTGGTCATTTATTTACTAGAATCCTAGTATGCTTTAAAAGGCATGAATGACAACTGGATAAGTATTCCTTCAAATTGAATTGTTCCCTTCTGAAGGAGCAGGGAGGGTTCTGAGATTTAGGAAAGGAAAGAAACCTAAGAGACTCAGGTCATAAAACCTACAAGACTCAGATCGTTCATAAAGTTATAAGATTCACAAAAAGTCCTTCCCAGGGGCAGTAGAACAGAAAACAATTGTTTTGCAGGAGAGGAGACCCTGCAATGAAGCTGCCTGTAGATTGTGCAAGGAGCTCTGGGAAAGCAACTTTTCCTGTGACCACCTGGGACGCTGTCTTTGAGTGACAGCTCTGGTAAAGCAATCCCTTACGCATGCTTTTGTAAGCTGCCCCCATAAACTCACTACCTCAGCAAGTCAGACATGGATGGGTTAATTTCTTTGTTCTGCCCTCAGTGTGTTATCTGGTATGACTACCCGTTTGCTTCTGTCTAGGAAAGGTCACACACAAATAATGATACATAGTATAGCCTGGGTGAACTTGAGTATTTATCCTAAGTGAAAGAAACCACTCATAACAATATGCACATCATGGGAATCTATTAAAATAAAATGCCAAGAGTAGACAAATCCACAGAAAAATAATACAGATTAATGTTGTTCAGTACCTTAGTGAAGTGGGCAACTGAGAAAGGACTGCTGAGGCATATGAAGCTTATTTGATGACTAACATTTTCAACAATAGATTATGGCAAAGGATGCACGGACCTCTAAATACACCCCAAACCTTGCAAACATAAATACAGGAAGTGGTATACAAAGTATACCTCAACAGAGATGTTGAAATAGCGCTTCTCACTCAGAACAAGAACTAGACTGAGTGTCAGTTTTTACCGAGTTTCCTCCATTTGATTTTAGAAGCGACTGAATGCATAACCTCACTTTATCAAAAATAAATGATTAAATAACTCAGTGTTATGCGACTGGTAGTGGAGGATGCACTTGAAGCCACATCTGTTTGGATAGTTAGGAGATAATTAGGTTGATTACCTGATGTTTATTTATGCCTTCATGATTTGCCTGTCTTTCAAACTCAGGGTGAAGCCCTTGATTACATAGTGGTGATCTCTGAAAGATCCTAGGAAGGCACTATTCTTATCCCACAGATCTCCTCTTCTTTCAGGTATTAGAGCCCCTGAGAGACTGTATTGGGATTAACTACTCTGCCTGGAGATGGTATTTTGTGTGACTAAATATAGTGGGTCAAAGTTGTAGGCTCCAGAAAACTTAGGACAGGAAACTAAGAGAGCAGGGTAGGGAGTTTTCACCTCCATCACTTTGTTTTTCTGTCTCATTTGGAAATTTTTGTTTCTTAGACCTATTTTTCTCATCCATATACTAATAATATAAATTTTATTCTGAAAGAACTTTTGAGTATTTAGATAGATGTGGTGGTTTGAATAAGAATGGCCCCTATAGGTCCATGTATTTCAGTGCCTAGGGAGTGGCACTATTTGAAAGGACTAGGAGGCACAGCTTTGTTGGAAGAAGTGTGTCTCTGGGGGGGGTGGGTTTTGAGGTTTCAAACACCTGTTCTAATCCCAGAGTCTTTCTTTTCCTGCTGCCTGCAGATCTGGACATAGAACTCTCAGCTACGTCTCTCTTTCTGCTGCTCGTGGATACAGATGGACACCTCTCAGCTACTTCTTAAGGTAACACATCTGCCTGTGTGCCATCATGCTCTCTGCCATGATGACAATAGACTAATCCTCTGAAACTGTAAACCAACCTCCATCAAATTCTTTCCTTTATATGAGTTGCTGTGGTCATGATGTCTTTTCACAGCAGTAGAGCACCGACAAGACAGAAGTTGGTACCAGGAGTGGGGGCATTGCTGTGACATGCATGACCATGCTGCTTGTTGGCAGAATGTGAACTCTGGGGCTTTATATTAGGGAAGATGTTGAACATATTAATCCCAGATTACTGGGACATACTAGAAAGAACATGGAAGACACTGGTGCCAAGAGCAATGTAGTCTAGACATCCCAACTCAAGAGGTTCCAGAGGAGAAGAACGTTAGTAAGTGGCCTAGAGGCTGTTCTTATGATATTTGGTCAACAGTGTGACTGCTTTCTGCCCTTCTACAAGATTATGACTGAGGCAAAACTGAAGAGTTTTGGATGAATGGCATCAGCAGGGAGATTTCAAGACAGCCTAATATTGATTGTGTCATGTGGTTATCAGTGGTCACTCTTACACGGATCTACAGGGCAAAGGAGGAAAGCTGTACAAAGAGAAATACAAAAGTAGAGTATGGTCAGAGAGTGAAAATCATTTAAAATGTGGCAGTCTCTTTAAATATGTGAGGCAATAGTATTATTCATCATAATGAAAACTTGATAAGATAGAAAAGATAATGTTGTTGATAATCATAAGGAGGAGAATTATATGAAAAGCCGTCGTTCATGTGTGCATGTCTGCTATATGATGAGAGGCATACTTCACTTCTCAGGTTGCTGATACAGAGGATATTTTCCCTGGAGTAATGTTTACAGGTGCAATAGTACCACAGGTCTTTGTCATCACCTTCATAATTTGTGGAGAGATTAGAACATTAGAACTGACAGAGAACAGGAAGTAGGGGAGAAACGACCATTCTAACCAATGTTGATCTACCAGCCGACATTATTTCCACGCTGGGTGTGATAACAACAAACAAGTTCAGAGCTTATGATGAAGAGCCATGTTTGTATACCTTTCCACTCTAATTCTGTACATTAACCCTTCAACCCCCTCGACTCCTTGACTTACCACTTAAGGGTGTACTTAATCTACCAGAAAAACTCATATACACCCCTCAAGATCCTGATGGAGGCAGACTGGTAGCAACTGCCCTAAGGGTAGACTCCTGGAATACCTCAGAGGAGCAAATGTTCACTTCCCCCTTTTTGGCGGTGCTGGAGATTGAACCCATGGCCTTACACAGGTTAGGCAGGCACGCTGTCCCTGAGAGCTAGCTAGATCCCCAGGTTCATTGCCTCTGTTCCCATGCCAATGTTTATGCCTCTGGCTTTGTGCCTACTAAACCATGAGCTTTGGTATTTTTCTTATTGGACTGTAATCTCAGGAGCACAGGGGCAGAGAGTACCACCATCTACCTTAGAGTCATAGAGCCCAGCACTCATATAATGCTCTGACAGTGGCTGGCATGCCTGTAACCTCAATGCTGTGGGAGGCATAGAGAAAAGGTTTTCTAGAGAGTGCAGGACATTAGCCTAGCTCCAGACCATGCTCAGAAGAATGAGGAAGAGTGACTGATATGGACATCTACTGTCCTCTGGTCCCCATACATAGGCAAGGGCAGCTTTCCACATACAAATGAGGGCATCTCCTCACTCTCATACACACAGATATGCTCACACACAGCATTTAAATTTTTTTTAAATCCTAACAATTTTGGAGAAGGTTTTTATGTCTTATTTAGTCTACCAAGAAAGGAGTGTGACAAGAAGAAGTGGCTGTTGAAAATACAGGGGAGGCAGAATGCCTATGTTGAGCCATAGAAAAGAAGAAAAATGAAAGGCACTGTGGGGGAAATAATACTTATTCGTATTATTTTGTTAGTGCTTCCTTGGCAAAAACAATTCTTAAAAGTATGTGTCTATGTGTCTATGTGTATGTCTATGTGTCTATCCATATATGTATGTGTGTCTATGATGTGGGAGTGTCATATATCAATCTGTTGATTTCATTGGTTAAGCAATAAAGAAACTGCTTGGCCCTGATAGGTTAAAACATAAGTGGGAGGAGTAAACAGAACAGAATGCTGGGAGGAAGAGGAAGTGAGCTCAGAGACGCCATGCTCTCCTCTCCTGGGTAGACGTGATTTCTCTGCTCTCTGAGGCACACGCGATGAAGCTCTGACCTAGGATGGACGTAGGCTAGTGGTGCTATATAGATGATTAGAAATTTGCTAAATTAATATGTGAGAATTAGCCTAGAAGAGGCTAGATAGAAATGGGCCAAGCAGTGTTTAAATGAATACAGTTTGTGTGTTGTTATTTCGGGCATAAGCTAGCCAGGCGGCCGGGGTGCCAGGGATGCAGCCCTGCCACTCCTATTACAACATGTCTGTGTATGTTTGTATGTGTGTGGCATGAATACGCAGGTGTTTGTGGAGGATCAGATCCCCAGAGCTGGTGTTAAGGTAGTTATGGGAAGCCATGAGGTACTGAGAACAGAAGTCCTCTTTAAGAGCAACAAGAATTCTTCACCATCACACTGTCAAAACAATCACTGGCAAAAATAATCTTTCAAGTGTTTTAAATTCATGAAATACTTAAACTTACTAAGGCCATCACTCTTCTAACTATTATAACCAAATCAGAGGATGGGATCAGAGAATTTTACTGCTATGGAAGATACTTACCTGTGTTAACCTGTGTGAACTGACAACAGTCCTTCTGTGGTTTCTGATAAAAACCCCAAAGTACCAAAGGTATTAGAACAGTCACTGGTCTTCAAAAAGTTCTTGTTTATTTTTGATCTCCCAGCTGTGGCAAAAGCCCATGCAGCTGTGGCAAAAGCCCAGCTGTGGTAAAAGCCCATGTCACCCAGGGACAGGGATTCTTCTCTGAATGCTTATTGAAAGCTCCTATTGAGGGGCGCTGAAGGGATTGCACCACTAGGGAGACTTCTTTGTTTTTCTGGCAGTGGGTAGAGCTGGATTGAATTTCTAGCTTTCACCACTGCTGTTTGGTTAATGATGTAATTGTTTTACAACCGTTATATATTAGAGTAGAGTTTAAAAGGATATCGATAGTCTTTTGTCTAATGAGTCCATGGCCAACTAAGTTCAGAAGACATTGAACTGTTGGGGTTTATAAATGCCCTTTGAAACCCCGTGTTTCTTCCTGGTTTAGGACTTACCTTGATTTGCTTGTCCATTTCAAGTCGTTTGCCACCCCCACCCCGCCTTATTTTAACCTTGGTGTCTCTGCACCGAGGAAAGGGAAGGTACTGAGTATGGAACTGATGAATAAATCATGACCTCTGCAGAATCAGGAAGTGACGATTTGCTGCCAGCATCTGAGTCAGGAGATTCACATTCACTTTGGTAGCCATCATGTGATGTTCTGGACTCTCAGGGTCTCCTGAATACCATTCCCACATCCCTCCTCAGCAGGCTGCCACTCCAAGCTTCCCCAAGTCCCAGGGGAGCTTTGGCTACTGAAGCTGATATGCTGTGTGCTTGAATATTAAAGCCTTCTGCACTCTCTCCGATTTAACCCTGGTGTCTCAGCACTGGCCCTCTGGGACCTCTCCAAGCCATTTAAATGACATCCAGGCAGACTAGGCTGAATTACAAAATCATAGCATTACTAATATGAAATCCCAAGCCTCATATTTTAATATCATATATGAAGTCCTGTCTTATGACCATGATTAATTTAATATGTAAAACAATAGATACCTCAAATTAATACAAAACATTGTAATACAAATGATTCTCATTCAGATTTGAATCCTGCACACAAAGGCTATAAGTAAATTAGTTTTATTGATCTATATTCATAGAATTATTTAAATGTACCCTCTGGTACTGAGAGCCAGGGGTTTCTCTGATGCTTGCCATTAATGCATTTTTCATTAGTGGCTAGTGCTGGGAAGCCCAAATTTCATTTGGCTGCAAAAGATTAATTTCCTTTTGACAACCATGGCCAGATTAAAAAAAAATAAAAAGAAGGGAGAGAGGAGTTGAAAGAGTGACCTAAAGACAGTTCTCAGAACTACAAATTAGAGGACCAGGAAAACATGGATGAAAAACCAAAAACACTGAAAACACCATTATATTGTGTGTGTAGGTTTTTTCTCCCTTCACTGTGTGTAGGGGAGGAAACGGATGTCTTCAAAACAAATAAACCAGTCTTGTTTTGGTCCTTGGCTACATCTGTGAACAGACCACTCCCTTGTAGTTGGTAACTGATGTATTTTTCATCTCAGAATCATAAATAGGAAGGTGTGAAGGAAATTCATCTTCAAATGGTTTTGGATTTTTGTAGCCTCTTGAGTGGATTTCCTGAAAGTATTTTCTCATCAACCTCAGAGAAGAAGCACATATAATAATAGGAATAATATAATTAAGGCTAATTAAAGCCATTCAAATTAATTTTGTTTGAAGATTCCTTGGAAAATTCGAAACTCCCATTGTGATAATTGGTACACTCTGGGGAGCCACAGAGCTGAGCCCCCGAACCTGATTGCTGCTTCGATATCCCCAGGAGCAGAGAGTGCCTTGCTTTGTCTTCCCCTAGGGTAGTGCAGTCATTATGGCAACTCTGTGGGGGACCTTCTAGCTTTTCCTTTTAACTACCTCCTCATTGAACCCCACAACCACTAACCTATTTATTATGACAACGGAATAATACTGATGTGGACTGTGAAGATCAAAATGGGAAATATTTTTACAAGTGGGTAGAGTAAGCAGTCATTTTTTATTATGTGATTTATGAGTCATTAAATGCCGTCCTGCATAAAGTGTGTTTCTCTTCTAGTCTTGCCCCAGTGTAAGGAAATTCTCTGACTTTTAGGGGGGTGTTTCTTATAGATAGAAATGTTGAAATAAGAGCGGTGGGGCTGCGTCCCCAGCACCCTGGCCGCCTGCTAGCCCATGCCCGAAATAACAACACACAAATTGTATTCTTTTAAACACTGCTTGCCCATTATATCTAGCCTCTTCTTGGCTAACTTTCGCATCTGGACTAGCCCATTTCTAGTAATGTGTGTAAGCACCCCAAGGTGCGCTTACTGGGAAGATTCTAGCCTACGTCCATCCTGAGCATTCTGCACTGGAGCTTCATCGCGTGTGTCTCTGAGAGCAGAGCTATCTCGCGTCTGTCTGAGGAGTCTTACCTCAGTTCCTCTTTCTCCTGTTTACTCCTCCCACCTATGTTTTAACCTATCAGGGCAAGCAGTTTCTTTATTTAATTAACCAATGAAATCAACAGATTGATATATGACACTCCCACATCATAGAAAGTCTTCGTATTTTGTAGAAATTTCTTTATGGTTTAAGGTACCAGTTCCTTTCAGCAGATTCTTTCTAGAAACCACTGTTGATGATTAGTGTCATGAAATCTTAATGGTTGGCTTTAAAACACTGTTCCCAAACTGTGGTAGACTTAAAAGAATCTTCTCAAAGATAATTTTCACTCATTATTTATTTATTTGTGTGTGTGTGTGCATGCGTGTGTGTGTGTGTGTGTGTGTGTGTGTGTGTGTGTGTGTGTGTGTACGTGAAGCAGCATACCTTTAAAGGTAGGGAGGTAGGAGGACAATTTACAAAAGTCAGTTCTTTCCTTCCACTGAGTGGGTTCAGGGACTTGAACACAGGTCATCAGGCTGAAGGACAGTCACCTTTACCCACTAAGATTTTACTCTCTGTCCCAACAAAGATATCTGTATTTTACTTCTCACACATTACATACTTGACAGACAATAGGGAATTGCAATTTCAGGAGGAGTTAAGATTATTTATTAGTTGATCTGGATAAGAAAATCATTTTGCAGTAGCTGATGGGCTTCAGTTAACCACAAATGGTCTTTAAAGTACAGGAGAGAGGCAAAAGAGAGAAATAATAAGGCAGATGCAGTATTATAGGACACAGCTTATTTTTGTGGAAAGAATGGAACCATCAACCAGGGAGTCCAGACATCCTACAGAAGCCAGGACACAGATTCTTCCCTAAAGCTGCAAGAGAGTCCTGTTGAAGCCTTTACATTAGTTTCACATAGCCAGTTTTGAATTCCTGATCTTACCACTCTGAGATAAGGCATCTATGTTATTTTAAGGTAGTAGATCACGGCAATTTGTTCCAAATGCAGTGGAAACTAATGCAAAAGGGGATGGGAACAGGCTAGTTTTTCAAATACACAATCCAGTATTTAGCACTGGGTGGGCAGGAGGGGCTCGAGCAAGCATGGCTAAATATAAACACAATGGAGGGACACTGAGAGGTGGTGCAGTGAAGCCTGGGAGGGACAGGGGTGCTGAGAAGATGGACAGCATGCGGTTATGGAGAGATGCAAGGAGGGATGATCCAAGAGAAAGCAGTGTGGTAAACATGAGGAAGCCTATGGCATAGCTTGATCATTAGTAAATCAAATCTACATTACAGAAAATTTGAAGTTGCTTGAGGGTTGTTTGACATTGAGATTTTGGAGCATTTTGGATTTTAGAATTTTAGAGAAGGGATCTTCAACTGGTGAAATCTATGTCATTATTCCAAAACTCAAAAGGAAAATCTAAAATCTAAAAAGCTTCTGGCCCAAGGCCTTATCCCAGCTTGTAATGATTTTCTATTGATGTGTAGTAAAATTGCTGCAAGCTTAGAGACTTAAAGTAACACATTTGTCATTTCACAGTATGCTGTGGTTTAGGAGCCTAGAATTGCCTAGCTGAATCTGCTGGTGGCCTCGTAACTGACCACCGAAGGAAGGCACATAGTCTTTCCTGGTCTGTGCACTCATCAGAGGAGAAGGCACTTTCATGTTCAGTGAAAGTTGTTAGGATATATCCAAATGGTGGTATTGCTGCAGACTATCCATCCATCCATCCATCCATCCATCCATCCATCCATCCATCCATCCACCCATCCCAGTGCCAGGGACTGAACCTTTACCCTTGTGCTTTTTAGGAATGCTCAGACTCTCTAAAGGCCCTGACTTTTGGTGGTTCTTTTCTGGAGAGAACCCTCACATCTTAGAAGCTTACATATTCTTTCATAGGGTCTCCCAAGTATAGCGGGCAATAAAGTAGCCAAGAGGAAGTCATGCCAATGTATGCATCATGTACTGTACTAATTCTTAGGAAAAAGTCCCAGATATTTCCCGCACATGGGGAAGAAATTACACAAAGACATAGGCACCAGGAAATGTGAATCATTGGATCTCAATGCTGTGTTTGCATGTTTGATTTTTTTTTAACCACTGGTACCACTCAGACTTGATGTATGTCTTTACCCAGGTTATGTATCTTTAGGAATCTTGTTACTATATAGCCGATGACTTGTCTCACAATAAAATGGTAGGATTGATTCTTTCAAGAATTTCAAAAATTCAAGCATTTTACATCTTTCAAAATGACAGCTATTGGAGCCTAAGTAGAGTTCATGTATTTTTAGGAATGAGCAGTTCCTGATTGGTATTTATTCAATAGTGCTTGCTAGAATCCAGACAAGCTACTAACCAAAGCACACTACCAGCAACAGACTCTTTCTTACAGACCTGGCAGGGAATTATCAAGCCCCACACATGTCTATGAATCTCCCACCCTCTAGGAGGCTGACTTTCTTGCTGCCAGTACTCCAGAAGAATGACAGATGCCCATCTCATTTACCCTAAATTTACTGAGCCCAGGCTGCCAGACTTTGGAACAACAGAAGGTTAGAGGTAACACATCATTCACCCACACAATGGGTACAATGTCTTAATTAAATATGTCCCTTCTCTTCTACACCCTCAGTCACACTTTCCTTGACTAGGATTCACTCCTCTGCCATTAACAACTGAATTTTTCTTACCCAAAAGACAATCTTCCTCAGTGTCCCTCTTGAGCATCCAGCATGAAACCTTCTCATGACAAACTGCATACAAAGATGAACTGGAAAGAGTTTCATTCTACATTACCCCCCATCTCCCATTTCCTTCTTTTATGCTCAGTCTTTGACTTTTCTTTTAGCTGTTTCACTCCCTGAAAATTATATGGGCCATCCATCTCTTCCTTAGAGTCAGTAGCTTTCTGGATTGAAAAGCAATAATGTATACTCAACTCCCTAGACAGCTCCTTGGTTAAAGCGGGTGTCTCTGTGCACATGGCAGATTGAACAGCACAAAAGTCATTTCTGTGGCAGTTGTTGTGGAACCTTTAGTGTTGTGGTAGTGAGATTCAGTAGTAAAATAGAACTCCCATGTCAGGTTTTAAGTGAATGTATGTGGTCTAATGTAACACAAGGGCCTGCTTTTTGGGGATTTCTCTCCTCCCACCAATTCTCACAGTCGTTTAGGTCCCAAAGAAACCACACAGAGAGTCTGCATTAGTTATAAACTGGTTGAACCATTAGCTCAGACTTCGTATTAGCTCTTATAATTTATATTAGCCCATTATTCTAGTATATGTTAGTCACATGGCTCAGTACCCTTTTCAGCAGGGTAGCTCACATTCTGCTTCTTTGGTGTCTGGACACGACTTGGGAGAGAGCTTCCTTCTTCCCAGAATTCTCCTGTCTCATTGCCCTGCCTCTACTTCCTGTCTGGTTTTCCTGCCTATACTTCCTGCCTGGCTACTGGCCAAACAGCTTTTATTTAAAACAAAATTGACAGAATACGGAATTGTCCTGCACCAGTCTAACATATTAGGAACTTGATTAAAGAATCTTTTATGTAAGAAAAATAAAACAGCTTTGTAAATATGGTGAGCCAGCAAGGTGTCTGTTTCTAATTTCTCATAGAAGTAGGTTTTGTGAAAAACTTATAATTCCCACTGACCAGAGAGCTCTTTAATGTATGTTGAGTGAGTATTCAATTGAATCAGAATTCTGACTCATTGTCATAAAGGAGTAATTCTTTTTTAATTTTCTTTTTTTATTGTACTATACATTTTCTACTCTCCATTCCCTTCTTCTCTCCTCTCCTCTCCTCTCCTCTCCTCTCCTCTCCTCTCCTCTCCTCTCCTCTCCTCTCCTCTCCTTTCCCCTTCTCCCTCTCTATGGGGGTACTGATTTGTGGGCTTTACCTGAGGAAATGAGGGTGATCTCAGTTTCCCACACAGCTTGGCATTGATATGTTCTACACTATTTTAAGTGAGACAAGATACACATTGGTTTGTAGGAATCATGATAACTATATAGAAGGTGTTAATGAGAATAGAAAAAGTAGCTGGGCTTAATTGAGTTTCTTCACATTTTCAAGACTGTACTCTGAGATTGGCTTGGTGGTGTTCATCGCATTATTTCTGCAATCTAGGAAGGGGGGATTGATTTTCAGCAGAGTACATCACTTTCTGATAATTCTGACTCACCCTCCTTTTGCACTGAAGGTATCAAATTACTATTACCAGAAGTTTAAATTAACGTGGATCTTGTCAGATGAGCCATGGGAAATCAGGGAGTAAAGAAATATAACCTTAGCCATACTAAGAACAAAATGAAATGGTTTTCTGTAAGTGCAAGTTGTGTGTATTATATATGGGGTGTGTGTGAGTGTGTGTGTTGTTTGTGGTATGTATGCATGCTGTGTGTGTATGTTATGTTTGTTGTGTGAGTCTGTATGACATGTATGGAAATGTATATGCATATATATTGTTTGTGTTATATATATGTGTGTGTGTATGGTGTATGTATGCATGTTATGTGTTAGGTGTTCAGGTATGATATATGCACGTTGTATGTAATATGTATGCCTGTATGTCATGTGTGCATGTGCGATCCTAAAAAGTACATGAATGAACTGAGTAAACATGCTAAAGACATCATTCTTAGTTAATATCCTGCTCTTGGACAACCCCTGGAGCCTGGAATCCACAAAGGGCTGTGTTCATAAAACTTGAGCAAAAGAACAAATTTATTGAATTGTTAAAATGCCATGACAACACAACTTAGGGAGAAATGCTTTATCCTGACTTAAAGTTTGAGGGGTACAGTTCACCATGGCGGGAAGAATAATAGGAGGAAACACTGAGGGACGACAGCTGGTCATTTTGCCTCAGCTGTCAGGAAGCAAAGAATGAACAGGAAATGGGTTGAGCTATAAAGCATCAAGCCCCGCACCCTGGGGGTCCATTTCTTCCAACCAGGCTTCACCTTCTAAGGGTTCTACACCCTTTCCAAATAGTATAGCTGGCTGAGGACTAAGTGTTTGAACATGAGCCATCTCTCTAGGCTGCCATTGACTGTGCTACTCTACCAGAAGATTCTAGAACCTAAGACAATGTCATTTAAAAACAATAGAGTGTCACAAATAAATTATTAGCTTTTCTTCAATATATAAACAATAAAACTAATGGTTTATGTACTTTAATACAAACTAGGTATTTTTTTGAAAGAGTGCTGTGCTATATTGAGCACTTTTTATGGTGCATCTCATTTAAGACTTGACAGCAACCCCAAGACATGGCTAATACCTGCTATCCCTGGATAGAGCTAGCATTAGCATGCCACAGGAAGAAGAGACAGGCTGAAACATGAAGCTAACAAAACAGAAAGAATTGCTGACTTTATGCCTGTGAACTATCTCTTGCTTCTACTAAGGAGTTGTGCCAAGGGTCCAGGGAAGGTCTCAGCAGCTTGAAGACAGTCGTAACGTTTGCATTGTGGAGTTTTCAGTTTTTTATTTGTTTAGTTCGTTAGTTAATTTTTGATGCAGGATCCAGTGTTTGTGTCTGTGTTACTGGAAGAAGTGTTTTCTAACAGAAGTCATGGGTATGCATGTATATTTGTATTACTTAGTTTTGCTTTTTCTCTGGACGATAATGTGTAAAAACTGAACTCATGTTGTGATGAGTAAATATACTAGTCTCTGATTATTTCTGGGAAAAGTTATTAGTGCACTTTTGCTTGGTGTGACCAGTCAGAGGAAATAATAACCAGGATTTAAAAGGCTTTACTCTGAGTAAATGCTGGGGGACCATTGACTTGCAAATAAGTTTGATTTTGGTGTTTCTAAACAGCTTGATAGCTATTGTTTTTTTTTTCCCTCTCTTTCTTCTCTATCTTTACCTTCCTTCCTCCCTCTGCCCCCCTTTCTCCCTCTCAGACTACTGGGTTCAGAAGACAATGACTCTGATAAAACTATGATTTATAATGTTGCTTATAAAGCAAGTTCTGTCTTATTCCCTCCTTTCTATAGACCCTGCAAGTCAGGAATGAGCAAAGAAAAAAAGAGTAATGGGAGATCTCTTTGCCTAAGGAACCTTGAACTCTGTAAGCTGTAGAAGGCCCTTGGATATAAACACATAAAGAAGTGGGTATTTTTGTGTACTAACTCCTGGCAGTACCTGCCTGCAGGCCTTGTCTGCTTCTCTAGGAAGTGTCTGTATATGAACATGTAATAATACTACAGTTATGGAACAATATGGAATGAAATAGAAACAGCATTGTTAGGGTTCCTGGGACTGGATCTGACACTTGTCTAGTCCTCATCGAATAAGATGCTGAGATACAGGCAGGTACTTCCTACTGAGCATCTGTTCTCACTTTCACCTGAGGGAAGAAAACAGATTCATCCCAAAGGCTTGGGAAGAATCTCTTTAAAGATGACTCACTCTCTGGGCAAAGATGGCCTTTCTTCCATGCTGCTTCTGCAACTGGTGGAGGTGAGGTAGCCATTCTAAACCACGTTGATGATGAGGATGAAATCCTGCTGAATATTCAAATATAAGGAATCCTGCCCTTGGTTATTTGGATTTTTTTTGTCTCAACTCTGGATCATTTGCCTTTAGAACTCCTTTAAGGGCAAGGAAAGTGTAGCCCCTACCTTACTTAAGTCCTAACCATTGCAGTGCTATAGTTTCGGCACACCGGCTACCACTCACAGTTATGGCATCGTTTGTAATTAGGAATAGTGGACTCCATTTAGGGGAACAGGTCATTCAGATATCCTTGCTGACTAAGTGCTCCATATCTGCAAGCTCCCAGGGAGTGGAGCAGACAGTGAACATTATGAGAAATCAATAGAGGCTAAGTTGCAGTTAGTCCCATAACTCTTTGAATCCCACAAGGAAATCCAGGCAGAGAAAACTTGTTCCATACAAAGTCAAACATTCTGGAAATTTCTCAAAGCCCGATAGCTTTATCTGCCTTTGAGTTAATAAATGGCTTCTTCACCTTTTAGACTTTGCCTCTTGGTCACTCCTCAAATCTTATCTCTGCTTCTATAACTCACGTCTCTCTTCTGAAGTGTTACTGGGGTGGTAGGGACTCTGCCTGTCATTTCCATAACCCGTCTCCAGTACCTCCTCCTGTGCCCAATACCCAAGGAATTATTGGATAATGAGTGTCTACATAGAGAACACTTTTGTTTCAGTGTCCAACTGACATGAGGTCTAGATTTCAGCCTCAACTGTATCACAATTAAGACACCACAAAGTGATCCCAGGATTGTGTTTGGCGAAATTTACTGTCAAATTAACCACTTTTCATTTTTATGTTCAAAGAAACAAAAAGACTCCTTCATCAATTTTCCTAAATAAGACTGAAGGAATTTCTGTGGACACAAAAAGCCAGTATGCAGAGAACAGCTCACCTTCTCTGAGGCAGACAGAAACTCTATTTGCATGCATGCTTGGAAATTTCTGTAATAAAATAATTTTATAAACAAGGTGGTGCCTTCACTTATTGACAACATGTTAACTCAGATTTTTAAGGAACACTTATTAATTTATTTATTCATTCTTAAATTCTCATTCTTAAATGGATTGACTTGAATCACATCATTTTTATGTTAAAGAGATATTATGACAGATCAGACTAGCAGGAAGAATCACAGGAAAAAGTATCTCCTATAATTTGAGAATAGTGCACTATGGGAATTCTTCCAGGAAAACCGAACATGAAAACAAATAGTTTTAATTTTTCACAATTTACAATCCAGAACAAGTTCTTAGTATGCCTGCCTATAAACCAAGCATAGTCTTCATCGCTAGTCACTCAAATATCCTTAGGATGTTTTAATGTCTCTACTCAATTGCTTTCATATCACTGACCTAAAGGAGGAAACTTTCAGTTGTATGTCTCCCCTTTTGCGAGCCTGAATTTTTAAAAGGTAGTTTATTACTTATTTGTTTGTTTATTTTATGTGCATGAGTGTGCTTGCTTCTCTTATGTGCACCACGTGCATGTTGGTACCTGCAGAAGCCAGAAGAGGGCATTGTATCCTTTGGAGCTAAAGTTATAGGAAGTTGTGCACCACCAAGAATAGGTGCTGGGAACTGGTGCTGGGCTTCTGCAAGGGAAGCAAGTACACTTACCTGCTGAGGCATCTCTCCAGGCCTACAATTCTGATTTTTAAAAACATATTTTATTATGGAAATCTCTGAGTAGGCAGAAAACCAGAGTGTAACCACTCAATTTCAATATACATGACATTTGGTTTGTTTGTTTTTTTCATCTCTTGCCAGTTTTGTTTACTTATTTATTTTTCTGCTGTATAATTTGAATCAAATACTGACTTAATTTTACTTCCAATTTTGTCTTCCACAGGATAAATGCTATTAGAGCAGTTTCTCATTGTCTGTGCTTTTGCTTTCCAGAGCTCCAGTTAGCCACGGTCCACCATGCGCTAAACCTATATAATGGAGAATTCCAGAAATACATACTTCATAGGTTTTAAATCACTTGCCATTCTGAATAAGGTGATAGACTCTCCCACCATCCTAGAACATCCCATGTAGACCATGAATCATCCTTCTGCCCAGTGTATGCACATTGTAGAAGCTACTCACCCACTAGCACTTAGTAAACAGACCAGACAGTGGATGTATCCAGATGACTCTTACTTTGATTAGTGATGTCACCAAACATAAGAATGGCAATGCTGGCTATTCGCATATGCCACAAGGATGATATAGCATACTTTTATTAAGAGAAGAGGTATAAGTACTCAAACAGAAATCCCCTCAAATTCATATGCTGAAGTTGCTAAAGTTCTGCCATAAGAAAAACTTCTTTGAAATTATTTAAAAGGAAAAAGGAAATTCTGCAAGTTTGAGACCACACTTCAGGTTGTAAATGCCACGGTGCATTGATAAGAGCTCAATCAAGATGCAAAAAGCATTAGTTTTGTACATATTAGTACAGGATAGGAAATAGACCTGTGGCATGTTGTCTATGGTCTTAGGTGGTGGGGGTCTTAGGATTCTGCATCCCCTTCAGACAAGGAAGGCTAATTTACTATCCCTAATGCATTCTCAATGATTCCTTAGTGTCCACATTACATTGTCTCATTTGTCTGATATACTTTTTATGATTGGCATGTTCATTTAGAATGTAAGCAATTCCTGCTTACTGCATTTGATTACATGTGTTAATTCATTTAAAGCTGCTCTTGATCTGGAACTGGATTTTTCCTTTTATTGACCTACTGATGGACTTGGAGGAAGTGGAGAACAGCTCACATGTGGCATCTGCTTTGTTTATCACTTAACTAATATCTACATTTATTATATTTTCTATAGACTAAGAGTGACATTAAAACTTTGATCAGATTCCAAATGTATTTATTTTTGGAATTTCATTATTGGTGTTGTGTTGGCGGTATCTCACATTTGCGGGGTAACAATGTTTGCTGAGATTAAAGTTGGTCAGGCATCAAGTCATTCTAATGCTTTGACTCAATGACCCCTTTGTGCAATGAGAGAACTCACCCAACCATCCACCCTCTACCCTGCTGCGTCAGTGCTGGTGGTCACTTCATTGTGTGGTCTTAAGGGCTGGGGATGTGACCAGTGACAGAAAACTTTCCTGGTATGCACAGAACCCTAGACTTGATCTTAACATGGGGGAAGAGTGTTCGAGGGGGGAGGAAGGAAAGGGGGAGCAAAGAACAAATAATTTTTAGATTTAAGTTTCTAGAAGCAATATGAAAAACAGCAGCTCAAGCCCGTCATGTAAGCTGGCTGGCTCCTGTAAAGAATTTAGAGAGGGGTGTGCATTAGCCTCTGAGGATCGACCTTTAAAGACATTAGAGGTCAAATTATTCTGAATTCTCACGTCAGTATAGGGTTGAGCCTAACTTTAGGAGACATTAGAAAAACAGAAAGATTGGTCAGCTCACATGGGGCAGAATCTTTGTAGTCTCTACAGTAAACTTCTCTTTATAGGTCTCATTGTCTGTAAATCTAAGAACAGGCTGTGTCTAATTCTTCAGTTTCCATGTATGTGGATCCATGTTCTGCATGTAGTGACCCCAGAATAGTTATTCCTGTCTGTGAAGACTGCCATTGCATGTAAGGAATTGATTATAACCCAAGGGCCCTGCTTTTCAGCAGTGGAAAGATGTGATCTAGCTTCTGACATGGTGTTACACATTTGAGTCGTGTGCACATGTTGTCACTCTTGACTGTTGCCCCTTTCCCAGGAGAGTGGGAGACCATAGAAGGGGAGTGGGCATGCACAAGAAAACTTTTATCTGATGATCCATCATCTATATAGCCCCACAGACATTTTTTCTATTAATATGTCAGAAGTTTACTAGTCACCCATCCTTTTCTAAGTTCAATGTACAAAATGAGAGTAGCTAATCCTCTGCAGATGATTGAGACGTGGTTTCTTCTTTGTGCATTTAGGGGAAGAATGCGCCCCTTAGAAAAACTAAAATCAACTGATCTTCTTATATGTTTCAAGCTTTGAAAGAGCAGTAGCCACAATATTATTAAACCTGGAACCCAGTGCAAAGAAGCCATGGAATATCAATTAGCTCTAGTTGTTTCTCATGAGCAGAATTCTCATTCAGAATTTAAGTGTGTGTGCTTTTATTTTCTGTCCTTATTTCTAATGCCTTCAAATTATAATAAAAAGTACCAATGCTGATAAAGTGATTTTAAAAAATATTATTTTCTTACATTAACTATATCTCTCTATATATAGATAGATATCTTAAAGTGAAAGATGAAGAGTGTGAGATGAAATACTTCATGTAATCTGCTAATGCATTCAGAAATAGGGGTGTCACATCTGTAGCAGATGCATCATGCAAGTAAAAACATTAAATTACTGTAATGTGGGGCTCCTGCTAAGATGAGATGATGTTTAATATGGATTTTCACTTTCTCTGGATTATTTCAATCAGACCTAATGAACAACAGTGTTTTATGAATATCATTTACAATTTATTTATTTAATATATAATCAAATACTAAGTGATAACATCCATATGCACCATTTATGGCTGCTCTAGACTTTCCCATTGACAGTCATTGATGTCATATCCAGGACCAGCTCAGGTTTGAGGTGATCCTGGTTAAGAGTGAAGTCATGTTACCTATAGATATACCTTAGCTGGTAGGACGTGATGGTAGGTTTATGGTTCCAGAATGATAATTGAGAATGTGATTCATAAATCCAAAAACTCTCATCCATAGACTCTCAGTCCTCTTGCCTCTAAGCAAAAACACTTTTGTCTGTGGTCTATGTCAATATAGTTCTTACCACCTTCCAGCTATGTTGGTTTCATCACTTAGCACTTAGCTTCTCACCAGATGAGAGTTTGAAGACAAAGTCTTGACTATTTGAATGAAGCTCCAAAAAAACTAATGTATTCTTCAGTTAACATTTTACTGGAATCTTGGGAAATGATTTGTATTTTTCTCACAAACTATCTGAAGTCCAATGCATGCTATATCATAGCATCAGTGATATACAACATATCCCACTATCACCGGCCCTTCAGACTGCCAATTGGACTCCCCTTTATCTTTGTAGGAAAGCAGTATCTAAATGTACCTAACTCATCCATTAACCCAGTTAGATCCCCACATCCTTCTGATGAAGAATCAGTAAGCTTCACATGAGCTGTGTCCCTCACAGTGGAGACATCCTTCTCCCAAGTAGATTTATGGATGGACCCATCTTACATCTCTCATGTTAAAATAGACCCATTGCCTACAATGAATTTCTTATTCATATGGCATCTGCTATCTTGGAAAATGCTCCTCATGTGCAACCCCTACCTTTACCCTCCCAGTAAGTAGGATGGGGTCCACAGTCTCAGATTTTTCTGCTGCTGGATTCTGCTACTTCTACCCCAGATGATAATGGCATGATTAGTTTTGTGTGCTCCTTTCTATAACACTTCAAAGGGAAGTTGATATGAGACCTCGTCCCAACGAACTCTTCCTACTTCATGGTAATTTATCTATTCTTTGAGAATGACTCAGTTCAAAATTTATAAATAAATATGGATGATGGGAAATAAGTTATATGCATTTAAATAATTTCAACTTCTATGGAACAATAGACTAAAGCCCATTCATTAAAGGAACAACATAAAATGGTATTCATTATAGATTTGCTACATGTGGTTTTGGAAAACTCAAAATGACATGCAGAGACTCTGTTACATAGACTGCCATAATTTCATATCAACTCTGACATTGTCTTTATGACTGTGAGAAATCTCATTAAGTTTTAGTCTTAACATCTATACAACAAAGGAAGTAGACTTCCTGATACAGAAAGGCCCTTAGCATTCTAACATATAATGATGGGATTTAATGTAAAATCTAAATAGTTACAGTAAGAGATTCAATCAATTAGACAGTTTATTCTGAATTAAGATTAAAGGCTAATATTGATATTTCTATAAAGATTATATTACAGCTGCTGTATATTATTGCAGGCTTGCTTCAGCAATAGTGTGCTAACATAGTATATGGAAGACAAATGTGTATTTGGTTTCCATTCATGGAGGGACAGCTTCTATTGTCATGATTGTAAAGTTGAGATATCATATAAATATCCTTGGGCTGTGCAACTTGAGAATGTCTATATACTTTCAGCAAATTATTTTACCTATTCAAGATGATGTGTCTTCAGCTAAGAATGGACATCATTATAATGATCTCACACCTTTCATAAGTTAAAAGATCTATAATTTAGAAGAGAGCAATTAGTAAATACTGCATGCTAATCTAATTTTGGAAATATAAATAATTCCTTAGCATCAAGGATATGGTCATTTTTATCTACCAAAAAGTTTATAGTCCCAGTACTTCAAGTGTCAGATGGCATAATCACATGTAGGTGACACTCAGCAGATGGCATTTTACATTGACTTTTGCTCTGCAAAACTATTAAATTGGAGGGATGTGGGGAACTACAAAGTACATGCTCTATGTAGAGGAGTACACAGGTAGTCTCTGAAATTCAGGAAGGCTGACCCAATGGGAAGAGTTATCTGTTTTGTTGTTGTTGTTATTTAATTTCTTTTGAGAGTTTATGTGTATTCCATATATTGTGATCGTACCCATCCTTGGCATGGACCACATGGCAAGCATTGCTGCTTGACAGTATTCCCAGCTTTTCGGCATTGCAGCTCATGGTTCTCCAGCACTCTTTTACTTTAATTTTTAATGATTCCCACTATTTGTTATGAGAGTTCGCTTATACCCTTTCCTTTGGGAAATTTTGTGGGGCCTTCAGTGGAGGATGAAGATATGTACAATGGCATCCTATTTAAATAAAATAATTTCTTTGAAAAAAATCCCAGCCATCTTGGAACCATAGAGCATGGTGATTCTGTGTACTCCCACACAAGTTAACGCCAAGCTGGTAGAAAATTTAGGTAAGTAACATATGATTGACAAATAAGGTATATATGATAAATATGACTTGTTTTCATAAATAAGGCCTGTTTGATAATCAGTATTTGTAAATTCCCAAGGTCTACTCAGGTCCACAGTTATATTTGTCTAGCTTCATCTTTGTTCACTTTAAGCTTTAGCTATTTGGATAAACTGAGCCATTCAAAAATGGCGGTATTCTATAATGGAGTGTCTGGTTCCCCAAGAAAGTCCCCAAGGTCAGCCATTTAAACAAAAACCCCCATTTCCCCAGGGTCTTGAAGAATGTTCCTGCTTGCTACAAAGGGAGTCATTTTGCTCTGGCAAGAGGAACTTGTGGCCCTTTCTTTCATCAGCATATGATTGTGGTGTCTACTAATTTGTCACAAGCTCACAAGCCCCACCCCAGCTCCCAAGTCCCCTTTCTCCCATGTCCATTTAATCTTTTGTGTAGTTATAGAGAATAAAATGTCTAGCCTTTTCTCAATAAAGCAACAGCCATCCACATTCACCCTCAGATCCTGTCAGTCTCCTTCCTTCAATGACTTCACACCTCCTCCTTGGGACCTGAGTCACACTGGAGCTGGACTCTGGCATACCGCGACTACCTCTCTGTATCCCTGTTCTGCCCCTGTGAAATCCTGCCTTGTGTTATCGTGCTTTCTTGTGCAGGTGCTCACAGACACTGTGTTTATTAGTGCAGTGCCCATGTCGATCCACTCTGTCGCATTCATTTGCATCTTCTGGCTCTTTTTTTCTTCCCATCGCCTCTTCCACAACGTCCCCTGCAACTAAGAGTGGTTGAAATAGATGTGCCATTTAGGAATGATTACTCAAGAATCCCATCACTCCAACAGAGTTCTCTCTCTAATTGTCACCCCTTGCGAAATGAAAGGTAATAAGGACCGAGAGTTGCATTGGTATAAGGACATGAGCATAGGTCGTCAGAAGTCATTCTAATGTCATGCCCATTAGCAAAACAGTAGTAGGCTCTCTTTGTGACCTACGACTTCCCTAGAGGTTGGTTTCTACCCATGATTGTAATACCGGACAAGAACCCCCTTCTATGAGGCAGGCCTCAGATGCAAACAGGGCATGGCTGGTTGTCCTTGGAACACTCATGACACTGTTGCACCTGTGAGCATATCTAATTTGTTTGGGTAGCATTGTAGAATACAGAGCCCAAAGCAAGGTTAGATCATTGATGGGATTTCTTTTAAGGACAACTAGAAATGCAGATGAGTAGCTTCAATTTCTCAGGAGTTAGATATTGACTGCTTAAAGTTTAAAGCTCTATACGGATCCACATGATATATGTCACCCAGAACATATCCTTTGATCATGTTTGCTTCAGTGGTCGCCAATTTTCCATTTCTGAGGCAAGCTTTAGCTATCACCATAACTCAGATACTTGCTGAATATATACGGGAGACTTCCCAGCCACTGAGGACGGCTTCTCGCCTTAGAGGGAAAAGTCACAAGAGATTTAGTTTGGGAGTCAGGTAAGTGAAGCCAGGCGTCTTTGGAGGAATGTGGGATGACAGTTCTAAGAAATATAAAATACAGGATGGGGAAGGGAATTTGCATACCACTTCTCCCCTCAGAAAGGGAGTCTATGGATGTCTGTAGAGCTGGTTACCACCATCTCAGCCGGTAAGACACAGATTCAATTACAGAACTCAGCAGATTTCATTGCGATATTTCTAAGAAGCACACACTTTTATTGGCCATACACAAAACACTGATGGATGTCTAATCACCTTTGAGTACTTCATGGGGCTGAGCATGCCTTTTTTCAGATACCCAGTACGTTTTGCAGGATCCCTAGGTTCAGTCTGATGTTGCTTGGAGTGAAAAGTAGTTGTTTTGTCTTGCAAAACTGTCTGAAAAATCTCCAATGTTTTCTCCTTATTCTATTCTTGGGAATGTTAATGAATAAATCAAACAACACTACAACTCATTTGCAGTTACCGAAGAGGAAAAGAGAACATCAATATAATAAAGCAACCACCTAGTAAAGATTCCAAGAAACAAAGAAAGCCAGTCTGTCTCTGGCACGGCTGAGAAAAAGTTAAACTTTGAAATGCACTTTCTTTTCTCCTGCTCAGAGCTAGAAGAGAACTACCCTGGAAGCCAGGAGACAGGTGCTCCCGGAATTTCGATAGATGCCTGACAGGCCCACATTCATCATTTAGTCCACTATGAGAAATGGTGATCGGAGACTGATGTTATCAAACTGCTTAATCTCACTCTCATCGCGCTGCCTTTTCCTGAACCTTGCTGCACAATGTTCCGGAAGAGAGATGGTCATTACATTTGCCTCTGATGGCAGTTTCTGATCACCAGCAGCCAGGGTCTGTCCTGAGAAGGCTTGGAGAGTATAAATGTATTTTTAGGGTAGATACCCCCTTTATCTTTTGATTATTCGGGCATTCACTTGCTTGTATTAATTTACTCATGAGTTTTTATTCAACACCCGTTCATTGATTCCCTTCTCTAGTCAATCACAGTTCTCTAGTCTGAAATCTTAATGTGAATCACACATATGTGAGTGATTAATTTGTGAATAAATTAACAGGAGTCATCGTTCCCGTCTCCAATGGTTCCAGTCCCTCCCGGTGCGGCAGACAGACCAGTAAAGAGACTAATGTATTTCATGGTTGTTAGCACTTGAATAGAGAAGGGGTTGACATCATAAGAGCTTTATGGGGACACTGGTATTTTTTGAAAGGCTCACAGAGCACTTTCCAAATGGAAAGGGATTATAGGTGGTTGTCTGTTGCAAGCAGCTCTCAGCTGGTCTACTTGGTTCAGCTCTATAGTGAGGAAGACTATTGACTAAAACAAAAGAGGAGGGGTATTGAAAAAATATAGGTATTGAAAGGCTGGAGGATAACAATTTGTGAAGGCACAGGCTTAGCACTCTTCCCGAACCAACGTGGCTGGAATCCCTGACCTTCACCAATGCAATTTAGCTGAGTCAGTGAGTTCTCGGTTCTGTGAAGATACCTTGTCCCACCAAAGGAAAGTGGCTGGTGATCAAGGAAGACACTTAACATCAACCTAAAGCCATGCATCCCTCCACACACATGTGTGGCCAGAAACACAAGCACATGCATATCCCCCAAGACACACATGATAACACAAATGTAATTATGGCTGAAATTTTCATTGTAGAATTTCAAAAGTAAAATATAAGTGACTATTTTTCAAGGGAATGGGTCCTCCCTGTGGGCCATGAAGTTGTACCTGTTTTCCCTCTGCCAATCAAGTCTGACTTACCAGGTGACAGACATTTCAGGTGTGCATTTTAAAGTTTACCATTGTCATAATAAATATATTTTGGAATTAATAGCAGACTTTACCATTAGTATCACTACTAATGAGACTTTAATTTACTTTATTCAAAATCTTGTTTAATTTTTAAAGTAGGAATATAGGGTAAAGAAGCAGGAATGTGACTGTAAATTTTAGTTTGGTTAATAAAGGAAAAAATTTGAAAAACACCGCTTCATTATTTAGAACCTATATAATTATTAGGAAAATTTAAAAACATATGATATAAACACTTTGAAAAATTATCACTATTTACTAACATAAAAGTATATAAATTAGTTTACTTATAATAATCTGATGTCCTATTGGAGATGTTCAAACAAATAGTGACTAGCTGGTTCTTTCCTCTCCTGCCATGGCAATAATCCTGATGACTTTCTTATTGTATTACTAACCATGGCTCCATGCCCCAAGGAAAAAAGTCTGCTCTAGGGCCCATCCAAGATAATTTTTGTCATCCTAAAAGGATGTGTGCTTCATAGGATAAATCAAATAAATGAGTTTTCATTTGGAAGTCCATCTGGTGTGCTGAAGAAAAAGAAAACAAGCAAGAATCAGGCCCCTTCTTGTCTTTCCCTATGTGACCTTGTGTGAGTATTTTACTCTTCGCTGCAGTTCATGCGGCAAGTATTCCTTAGGGTGAAGGATGTTTCACAGATAATAGTGCCATGCTCTGGAGAAGGTCAGAAGACTGAGCTCCTGTGAAGGCTAGAGAACTCTTAACGACAAGCAGGGAGCTCATTGTACTCTTCCTTACTCCATTTCCCCTCCTGCCCCTCAATTAGCCATTCCTTCTCTTTCCATCATTTTCAGGTACATTCATAGCTGCAAGCACTCTCTTTCAATGACTACAACAATCTTAATTTATCATCTTTATTTAATAATCCTAATTTATTGAGTTCTTGGTATGGTCCACACAGTGTTCTAAATGATTCCCACATATAGTCATTTATCTTCACAAAAGTCCTATGGATTATGTATATGATGGCTTACAATAAATGAAAAAGACACTGGACACAAAGTCTTTTAGTATTTACACAGGATTCTATGCTACCAGGAAGCAACTGATCAGAAGTAGTCTGATTTGACACACTGCATTTTTAGATTACATTCGCTGATGCCTCCCAGAATATATAGTTATCAGAGTATTCTGATAGCTCAGTGCAAGCATTCACAGTCTCTCACTTTCTGTGATACTTTTTATCAACCCTTTTGAGAAAAGCATCTGATTTGTTTTTATTAGGATTGGTAGTGGTTGACACATGGAAGGGAGGGCCTTATAATGTTAAAATGAGCACATAACCTGTTTTCTAAAAGAATGATGAAACCCTGAAGACTTCAACCTCACAAGTCAAACTTCAGGGTGGTACCCACGATCTTATATTTTCAAGAACTGCATCCAATATGTCATAAAGAAATTCTTCTTCCTCCGGGGTTGAAATTCATGGCTGTTCTAGTTCATTTTCATGGGCAACTTGACACAGCCTGAAAACAAAACCTCAATTAAAGAACTGAATCAGATTGGTCTGTAAGAGCTTGTCTTCATTAATGATCACTGAGGGCAGCTCACTTGAGTGGCACCATTCCTAGACTAGTAGAGCTGGGCTATACAAGGCAGTTGAGTTAAGCTTGTAAGCAAGACTGTAATTCCATGGTCCTGCCTCTCTCCTGCCTTGAGTTCACACCTCGACTTCTTTCAGTGACCATTTGTGACCTGCAAGCATGAGCTGGAATTAGCTTTTTCTTCTCTAAGTTGATTTTTGTTCAGACTGTTTTATCACAGCATCAGAACAACTTATTTCAGCAAAATCTTAAAGGACCTGTGTTTCCTAAAAGTATAAGGGTCATTGGAAATTCTCCAAACAATTGGGTCCTGGCAACCAATTTCTCTACCTGACTAAAATTGTGCTAATCTTTATTATAGGAATTAACAGCTTAATTCTGATGATGTTCACTTACTAGTTTGACCTCAGTTGTGTATAAAACAAATTTTATGTTCTTTTTAGTTAAATTTGAGACATTAAGATGAAAAAAATTATAGTAAGTAAAAGTCAGTGAATGTTCAATTAAATGATTTTGTTTCTAGTAGTACTGATTTATTTGTGGATTTATTTTGTCTATATTAATAGATTATTTACACAGGAATGAATATCATTGATTAAGGAACAATACACATTAGTCTTTTAGTTAAATATAATAGCCAGAGGAACTCCATAATTATTTTTTCCTTAACATAGTGTATGTTGCTATGCAATCTGCTTTTTTTCTCACTAAGTTGCTATTAATATGTCTTGACAGGGTATTTTTAATGCCAGAAATCTTATTTTGTTGAATTATTTTATCACTTAGGAAATTGTTGTTTACTTAGATTGAAGAATGCCATAGTGTATAATAAGATGATAGAAAAAAGATCCAAGGATCATTGAATAAATTAAATGTATCCAATATCTACTGAATGTGTATAGCCTTGCTAGGACTCCAGCAAGTATTTAAATGAGCAGAAGACTTAGACATATTCCTAAAAATCTTGTATTCTAGAACATAGCTTATGTGTGTTGTTAAATATTAAATTTAGTGATTTAGAGTTGGTGTTAGGCAAAATATTCTAAAATAAATGCTTGAACTGTGTAAAACAATGATTAAAATTGAAAAGTTACCACAAAGGAGTTATAAAAATGTAATGAAAATGAATGTTAATTGTCTTAATTAGGGTTTATATTGCTATGATGAAACACAAGGACCAAAATGCAAGTTGGGGAGGAAGGGGTTTATTTAGCTTATACTTCTATATCCCTGTTCATCATTGAAGGAAGGAAGTCAGGACAGGAAGTCAAACAAGGTAGGATTCTGGAGGCAGGAAATGATGTGGAGGCCATTGAGAGATGCTGCTTACTGGCATGTTTCTCTTAGTTTGTTCAACCTGCTTTCTTATATAATCCAGTACCAGTATCCCAGGGATAGAACCATCCACAATGGACCATCAATCACTAATTAATAAAATGCCTTAACATTGGGTCTTATGGGGGCATTTTTTCTTTCAGTTGAGGTTTCCTCCTTTCAGATAACCCTAGGTTATATGTCAAGTTGACAATAAGACTAACCAGCACATTAATACCGACTGCCAACTTGAAATGATCTAAAATCATCTAGAACAGTCTTTGAGCCTACCTGTGGAGGGAGGATTATCCAGATTAGTTTGGCTCTGGTCATCATTGTGCAGATTATCTTGATTTGTACTTGAGGTAGGAAGACTCACCTCCTTGGACTTGGATACTGGACCGCATGGGAGAAAGTCAGCGGAGCACCAGTGTTCTTTGCTTTCTCTCCCTGACTGTGTATACAGTGCATCTAGTCAGTTTCTTCCTCCAGCCAGCATGCTTCCCATGCAATGATGGAATGAAATCTCCTGGAACTATAATCTCTTACTCCTTTAGGATTTGTTTTCTTTTTTTTTTTTATGGTGGGGTAAGGGTATGGTTGTACCAATAATGAGAAAGTAACCAATACAGTATATGAGCTGTAGTTACAGAAGAGCCTTTGGGTACCCACCAGAATTTAGTAAGTATAGGAGAGCTTTGTTTTCATGTACTTGAAGGTGAGAAAATGGAAAGAAGGATGTGGAGGCTGGGAAGGGCAATGCAATGCCATTCTGTCAGGAGGTTGACTGGGCTCACAACTCCTTATACGGGAAAGTACCTTACTCATTCCCTTGCTGAAAGACCAGTCTTGTGTTTATCACCGTACACCCGCCACTTTTCTGGACGGAGTTAATTCATCCAGTAATACACTTTTCCCAGAAGGCCAGTCAGTCTACATCCAGGTTATGGATTGCCTTGGTGTGCAATAATGAGATAAGTCAATCAAAGCCTTTCTCTCTCAAACTTAAACTAACATATACTAGGGGAGGACAGTTACACATAGACATTGAAACTGCAAAGATATGTCAGGATGGAAAGTGTTGTAGGAATCAATAGAATGAGAGCATATCAGCAGATACATTTTGATCAAAATTATGATAATATAAATAAATATTTGTATCTTTTATATCAAACCCCAAACTGGCTCTACATGAATCTGTGTTTTCCTAAACGTAAACATAAGACAAAAGCTTATTATGGTGTAGCTTATTTGGTTTGCCGAAAATAAAGAGCAAGTCATTCTAAAGACACACCACTGAGTAGGAGGGACATGTTTTCATGGGAACTTCGTGAGAAATATATGGAATGTCTATCAGAATTTTTCATTTGAAGAATAGGAGGTGGAAATGCTAACTTAAGGTACCTTTTTCCTATCATTTGTGGATTGTCCCTAGGGTGTTAACTGTCTACCTTCTTAGGAAACAGTGTATGCAGCCAATGCAAGTTTCTTAGCTATTAGGGAAAGTTCTAGATAAGACAGTAGACATGTTCCATATTGTAAACTGTCATCTCTATGCAAACATAAACAGTACATAGTACATGGAAAAGAACACATTAGCTAGATTAATAAGATAGAAAGTATTAGAGTAAATATGTAATCATCAGAATAGTAATTGCTAGTGGAGTAACGGCACTATTAAAGTTATGGTGAGTAGCAATGATTTCCTTCTGCTTACGAGTTTTCTGGGCTTTTGGGGATTCACCAAATGAGTCAAATGGTTCCATGCTAAGGACCATACTCCCACAACTTTGAAGTCTTGACAATGGTATCAATCTTAATTTTGTCTAAAGAGTGAATTGTCTGTTTTGTTTTACTATACTGGTGAAGTGATACTGAACATGTCTCAAGGATTCCATTAACTTTTTTTTCTTCACCATAATGAATTCTAAAGTCCACATAGATCACCATTGTAAATTTTCTACGTCTAAGTATAACGACTTTTTTTTTCTGTATTAGGAGTTAGCTACAGGGGTTACAGAGTCCTGTGTTTAGCCCTCTCTCAATCTCCTTAAGTCCTTGAAAATTAAAACTCTGTGTTTACTATCCAAGTATTAAATTTATTTTAGTTGTTGGGAATGGAAGGTGGCCAGTGGGTTAAGAAAAAAGCTACTCTTATGGAAGACCCAACTTCAGTTCCCTTCAGCTGCAGCAGACAAATCATAACCACCTGTAATTCCAGCTCTAGGAACCCAATGTGATCTACAAGAACATGTGCGCTCATATGCACAAACCCACACATAGATATGCAATATACACATAATTAAAATAAAAATAAGTTATTTTCTTTGCCCAAGTTTTTTTCTCTGGGAATACTGATGATTTCCCACTTAGAATCTACTAAGCTCTGATTCTAGTTTTTGGTCACTGAAACTATATAGAGACAAATTACTTTGGGATATTGGTACACTGTGAAGAGGTATTGCTGTGACTGGTTTAATAAAAAGCTGAATGGTGAATAGTCAGGCAGGAGAGATAGGTGGGACTTCAGGGTAGAAAAAGGAAGAAGATAACTGAGGTGCGCAGAGATGCCATTGTGATAATACTTTGTGCTTTTGATCCTACTGCACGCATTGGCTTTGTGGGAGCCTAGGCAGTTTGGATGCTCACCTTACTAGACCTGGATGGAGGTGGGTGGTCCTTGGACTTCCCACAGGGCAGAGAACCCTGATTGCTCTTTGGGATGACTAGGGAGGGGGACTTGATTGGGAGAAGGGGAGGGAAATGGGAGGCAGCGGTGGGGAAGAGACAGAAATCTTTAATAAATAAATATATAAATAAAAAAAATAAAAAAATAAAGCTTCACTGAAGATCAGAGTGTGGAGCTAGCCACTAATTAGCCATGGAGACTAGGATGTGGTGGCACACACTTTTAATCCCAGCAGATGAAGATGGATCTCTGTGAGTTCAAGACTACCCTGGGTTATATGAGATTGATTCAGTCTAAAAGAGAAACAGAGTCAGGCAATGGTGGCTCACATGTTTAATCCCAGTATTTGGGAGTCACACACCTTTAATACCAGAAGTAGGGAGGTGGAGACTGACAGGATATAAGGCAAGGGGAGACAGGAGCTTAGAGCATTCAGACTGAGATTGTAGAGACAGAATCTTGCCCACTTTGATCTGGGGACTTCATAAAGGTAAGAACTAGTGGCTGACTGCCCTGCTTCTCTGATCTTTCACCTTTCACCCCCTAATATCTGACTCTGTGCTTTAATTAGTAAGACCAATTAGAAACCAATTAGAAACATCCTTTCCTCTTGGAGCAGAAGTTGACCTCACACCCAGGCATCAGAACTTGGTCATGTGACCTTCCTGACTATTGCATAAGCAGGAACATGAACTCTAGCATATTCTGCATTTTTCAGTGCCTGCTAAAACCCGAGCATTGCACTCACAAAAAGCGTGTTTTCAGCCCACCTTTGAGGTACAACCTTAGAAGTATATGGTGGGACTTCATTGTTGTTTTAAACAATGATTGGAAGGTATTCCTGTCATTTAAGAAGGAGAACCAATGACTTACAATATCCAGAAGAGATTAGCACAATAGAATCTGCATGTATTTTGGATGTTTTGAAGAGTGTCTAAGTGAGTAGAAAAAAGTAGATAACTTTCTATCTAAGGTTTCATATACATATTTAATTATAATATACTTGAATTTTTGAAGTATATATTTACTTGCTTAATTAAGAAAAAATGTAGCTTATATATTCATCTCACTCAAATTTCTTTACCTGATACATTTTATATTATCTAAATAATGTAAAATAAAACTTTGTTTTACTTTTAAAATACTACACTAAGGGCATTATTGATTCTTATAAAAAGTATTTGTATAAGTAAGGTATACCTAAAATTTCAAGAGAGTGGAGGGAGTTTAATAAAATTTTCAGCGTAAAACATGGTTATTTGGGCAGGTGGGGGTTAAGAGCCTGTATTCAGTAAGGTCATATAACCAATGGGTACTGAAGGGAAGTGGTGAGAATATCTCCAAGTTTTCACATTGGAGACTGGAGACTGGGACAGAGCACTTAATGAATGATGCTGTCACTGACCAAAACCATGAAAGATAAGAAGGTCCTTAGGATTAGTGAAATAGAGAGAAGAGTGCTGTTTGGATGTCGATATTTCATGTCCTCTTTGTCGTGTTTATGTTTTAAATATTTATCCTGGTTGATTTCTGAGACCCTTGACAGCCCCCTAGCTTTCTCTCTTTGTCTTGGGAGAGGAGGAAATTCCCTTTCATATGTAATTCTAAATGCTCCCTGGTTTCAGGAATGGTACTTTCACCCCCTTCCTCATTGGGCATCTGGATGGGATCAAGTTCAAGCAAGTTATTCCTGACCACTCAAAATATGATGTGACAAAATATTCCAAAAATACAAAGTCTAGAAGATTTACTCTTTCATCATTCCACCTCCCCGGTGTGGTAAGAGACTGTGTTTGATAATAATAAACACAGAAAACAACATTTCACTATCCTTAACCCCAGGTGGCTCAGAGTGGAGAAAGGCACTCAGATCAACTTTAACCTAAAATACATCTTATACATTGTAACATACTATAAAGTCACAGACAATGGTGTTGCTAGCTTTGCCTTGGGGTTCTCGGTTAAATATAGAAACATTTGGAATAAATCTTATGGCTAGATAAAGAGAAAGTTAAGAAAACAAGAATAGAACTAACAGTATACAATCAAAATGCTTTTATTCATACATATAGAAAATTAATAAATTTGGATTATTTGAGAACAGATGGAGGGGGAATCAAATAGAGAAGAGAAAGGGAAGACTCAGGTGACACTAGGCTAAGGTGTTTACTATTCTCTTAACTGGGGAGTTTGAATTTTGTACATTTACTCACCCTTTTTGCCTGATGATGATTGCAACGGTGGTAAGTATCATGAAAGGAGAGATTATTAAATACCACACACTTTGAGAAGTAATGTAGTTTTCTTAACAGTCTGTGCAGGACACCCAAAATTGTTGAGTTTGTATTAAATGTGATATTCAAATAAAATAAAATAGCCAGATAGGCGTTGGAAATCTGGAAGTAGGGTGTGAGACTCGAGTCAAAAGCTGTCGACTTCTGGGCCCTTGATAAAGTTTCATTGTGTGCACTTCAGTCAAAGAAAGGGCACTACTAAAGGGAATGTAGAGGAAGAGATTGCAAAAAAAGAAAGAAACTGGGATTGCATGTAAGAAAGAATCAGGATAGAATCATCACCAAAACCAAGGTGAGAAAATGATCCCCCCCCAACAGCTGTTTTAAGCCCAAAATTTTCACTGAAACTCATTAAGTTAAAAATTAATATGTGTTTCTTGAAAATAAAATGTCAAGCCTTTCCCTTACCCAGTGATGAACTGAAAATGTTAGGATGAATACAAATTCAACAAGCTTACCGATGACACATCCAGTCTGAAGTGTCCTTTATGGAAAGCAAGACTGGTGCTCTTAAAATGCTCTCAAATCCTGTATTTGAAGAAGAGATACCGCATCCAGGAGTGGATATGCTGTGGCATTAGAGGATGGCCGAGCCAAACAGTGCGTGTGTGAACTAACTCGATCTGAACACACACAGTTTCCCACCTCAGTGAATGGAGTGCCTATTAGAAGGCACTTGACCTTCTGAGCCTCAGTATTCTCATCCATAAGTGAGAGAAAATTATGCCAATTTTGGTGGGTCATAGGTGAGGATGTGATGAGATAGCTGCATTAAAAACACTTAATCGGGTACATAGTGTGGGCTCAATAAATAAGAGCTATTATGGTTATGCTGGGCTCCTATGCAAGGGGAGCCGCCATTGTCTGACTTTTCATTAACCATGCAACAGTGGGGAGGTTTTGGCAGCGACCACAAAGCAGTTTGTTGGCACACAACCTTTCAATTATCTGCACTACTGATCCCCTCCATTAGCATGGATAAGAGAAAGTGTGCAGCATAGATAAGCCAGGGGAAAGGAAAAAAAAATCAGGCCTGCCATAGATCTATATAATTTCCTATTAGGATTTAAAAGCCATTCTCATGGCTCCAGATTTACACCTTCAAAGAGAGGAGCCCACATTCTTTATGTAAATTCTATGACTCTTCTACTTGTCCACAATGAATGTTAACTCGTCCTGGTTCTTATTGCACTGTAACATAACAAGTTCCTGTTTAAGAATATATGCCCAAATGAGGACTACTGAGACCTCAAGAACAATGGCAATGGGTTTTTGATCCTACTGTACCTATTGGTTTCGTGGGAGCCTAGGCAGTTTCGTGGATGCTCACCTTACTAGACCTGGATGGAGGTGGGTGGCCCTTGGACTTCCCACAGGGCAGGGAACCCTGACTGCTCTTTGGGCTGACGAGGGGAGGGGGAGGGAAAGGGGAGGCGGCGGTGGGGAAGAGACATAAATCTTTAATAAATAAATAAATAAAAATTTAAAAAAAAGAAAAAAAAAGAATATATGCCCAAGGGCTCTCTCTTCTATATGTTTCAATATTTTAGCTCCAGCTTTATTTTAAATGCTGCATTTCTGTCTATCAAAGGTAAGAATTATTTTTGTTATTTGAGGGTCATTGGAATGATAATAAAAGTCACACCTTCTTTGACACTGAATCTTCATTGTGAAATATGGAGGTAGCTTTTATTATAGCTCATCTATCATCTATCTATCTATCTATCTATCTATCTATCTATCTATCTATCTATCTATCCATCCATCTATCTATCTAGCTTCCTACCTACCTACCTATCTATCTAACAAGGCTGTAGAGCTGTATATATTTTTGCTAGAAGTGGTATAAATGAGATGTGGTATAAATTTGTAGGTTTCCTTTTTGGCCACTGGAGGGCTCTCATATTTTTTCACTAATGAAATGAAAATCTTGAACATGACTAAAAACTAGAAATCAAAGATTAAAGTTGTAAGAGGGATCTTCTGGTTTCTGCCCCAAAACTAGGTGAGGTTGAAATTTGGGAGCAGGTGAATTTAAGGCTTCAGAGCACAAATGCTGCCATCTGAGGCACAGGTGAGTCACTTGTCTCAGCTCATTTCAGCTTCAGCAAGAGGTTGACCAGCTTCTGCGCCGACTTCTTTTATTCTAGCAATACTCTCCTGCCTTTATTGCCATCAGCTGCTAATCTCCCAGCATCCTTTCCTTGAAATGGTGTTCCTGAGAAAAATTCCTGACTCCTAGTGCTCTTTGAATCATTCCTTTTCCCTTACCCATGTCTTGCCTGATTGCACTTTGGTGAGTTTGGTGATCTTCCCTAACCATAAACTGTGTTCCACCAATCCTTTCGGGAACTCCAGTAGCAGCTACACAGACACACAGGCATACTATCACACACAGGCATACACACAGACACACAGACACAGACAAACACACACATACACACACACACAACTCCCCCCACTCCTACACACACAGTTGATGTGAGGGGTCCTTCTGTCTATCTGATGCTTTTATTGGTTAATGAATAAAGAAATTACCTTGGCCTGTTGATAGGGAAGAACTTAGATAGGTGGGGAGGACAGAACTGGATGCTGGGAGAAAGAAGACAGAGTCAGAGAGAAGCCATGGAGCCACAGGAGATAGATTCTGGGAACTTTAGCTGGTAAGCCACAGCCATATGGCCACACATAGATTAATATAAATGGACTAAATTCATATCTAAGAGTTAGGCAATAAGAAGCAAGAGCAAATGGGCCAAGCAGTGATTTAATTAATAGAGTTTCTGTGTGATTATTTTGGGTCTAACTAGCTGGGCGGCCAGGAACCAACAAGTGGCCCTCCTCCAACACAGAGTTGTGCTGGCATGAGTATTTCCATATCAGCCCAGGCCAACCATGAGGTGCTGGGTAATTGCACTGGGATTTCAGATTTCCTAACCATCATCAGATTTAAAGACAAAATACAGTAATTGATGACAGTGACTCTATTCTGATTTCGCCTGTTCTGGATATAAAGTCTCCAAGAAATGACAGCAGGAATATTTAAAAATAGTAAAATTCAGAGACGAGAACAGAATTCTCAAAGTCTGGCACTTTTGGGAGACATCTGAAGTGAGCCTGTCAGTGTTTGGTCCCTTGGATGGAGAGCTGGAGCAGATGAAGTCGAACTGGAGGGTAAGAAGTGAGAACTGCAGTCATCTAGGCATAAGGAAAGCACCGCAGCTTAAAGAATCTGCAGATGCCCAAAGACCACCTACATCCTACTGCTCTCTGTCCTCAACAGCTAAGTAACTGAGACCCTAAGCTGCTGAAAAACTCATTGTTAATTTTCAGAGAGAGAAAGCCTTAAGCGTCAGCCACAGAGAGTTGCTGAGATAGCTTTCTACAGTCCCATCTGAAGTTTAGATTTCAGAGTTTTTTCCTGGTATGTATATATGTATGTATGTATGTATGTATGTATGTATGTATGTAAGTTTGTATGTACTTATTCTTTCATATCATAATTTCATACTTAAATAATAAGCTGTGATAATTTTATTATATATATACATATGACATTATGAACTCCATGTCTTGATAAGCCCTCTGATTTTATTTGACTTTATTCAAGCTCAACTTTAATACATGTCTTAGTGTTTCTATCATTGTGAAAAGCCACTATTACCATGACAATGCTTATAAAGTAAAACATTTAACTGGGGGGTGGCTTGCAATTTCAGAGGTTTAGTCCATTATCATTATGGCAGAGAGCATGGTAGCAGTGTGCAGGCAGATGTGGTGCTGAAGAAAGAGTTGAGAGTTTTATGTCTGGCTCCTCAGGCAGCAGGAAGTGAACTGAGACATACTTCCTCCAATAAGCCTCACCTACTCAAACAATGCCATACCTCCTCATGAGCCTATGGGGGCCATTTTTTTCTTTCAAATAACCACAGTACATAAAGTAAATTCATGTTTTGGCCCTGGAGACTTTTGTGCATGTTGTGTGGTAATCATATGCTGCCTAATCAAAGTTTGTTGAAAGCTCTCATCTTTGCATATAAATTTGTTGTTTCAATAAAAGACAACAACAATAATGATTCATTAATGGTGACAAATGTATCATTTTATGAATATGAGATCAAAAATAATAATGCAAGCAGCTAAAGCAGAAGTTCTTGCTTGTTTGTAAGTCTGAAACTCTTGGAAATTCAAAAGCTGAAATAAAAGATATTGGTTGGAGTCTAATATGACTCTCCATCAGCTAAAGCCAAAAGGAGTCTTGACAGAAAGGCTCAGGCAGCCTCAGAGTTGCTGATGGGTACAGAGACAGAAATATATGTGAGTCCTAGGGAGAGGGAAAGGCACCTCCCTCATGTAGAATAATCTAGTATTCCCAGCATGATCCTACGCAGATCATGAGGCTTGTCCTGCCGCTCCCTCCCCAGTGTCTTTCCCTCTGCGAGGCACCAGCTTGTTTTCTTCATCCAGGACCCTAGTGATCATATTAAGTTTCTGGATTTTTGTTGTTGTTGTTGTTGTTTGTGTTTGTTTTTTAACCAGTTTGCCTCTTTGTTTGAATTCTCATCTTCAGCCTTGGTTCTACTTCTTCATTTCAATCTCCCTGTTCTTGTGCTAGGTACAGAAATCTCTTTCCTCTCACTATCTCCATGTGTGGACTGCTGCTAGATTACTCTTAGAACACTGGATTTCTGATGATGGAAGTTTTCCAACATATCATGCAGAGACAAATGGCTCAATGTCATATGGAAGAGTGAGTTCTTATTTGGGAATGTACTTTTCCATTTTTTTTTCTGCTAAGGCTCAGTTCTACTTGGACATTTTCTGTCATTCTAGGAGGTAGTATCATCCTGTATATCTTCATGTTTTGGTCTTTTGCGGTGCTCTTATTTAGATACACAATGTCCTCCAAAGATTTAAGTGTAGACAACCTTGGTTTCTAATCCCATGGTATTCAGAAGTGAATGGAACCAGTGAATGAACCTTAACAATGGATTAATTCCTTGGTGATTTATTCCTGAATGGGTCACTGAGAGGTAGTGAAGCTGCAAGAAGTGAGATGAAGTTGGAGGAAGTGCGACATTGAAGACGTTTGCTTGGGGGGAGACATTCCCATGGAGCAATATCTTGTCATCAGCCTCTTCCTGTCCTCTTCCTGACTTCCACAGAGTCAGCAGCCTTCTCCACCAAAGTCTCTTGGTGACACAGTGTTCTGCTTCACAATAGCCCCAAAACTTGTTCATCCAATCAACTCTGAACTTAAACCTCTGAAACCATGAGCCAGAATAAATCTTTCCTCTTGTAACTTGCTTTTCCTAGGCATTTCATCATTGCCATGGGAAGTTGACTAAGACAGATGGGTTCTGTATCCCAAAGACAAACAGAAACTTCTTGTCATTATTCCCCAAACAATAGAGCATAACAACTATTTATGTAAATTTTACATTAATTAGGAATAGCTAGCTAAGCTAGGGTGATTCAAAGTCTACAGGAGTATATGCACAAGTTATTTGTAAATCCTATTACCTTTTAAAAATAAGAAACCCAACGTTGGAAAGATGGTTCAGCAATTAAGAGTACTGGCTGTTCTTCCAAAAAACCCAAGTTCAATTCCCACATTCACAACCATATGTAATTGCACTTCTAGGGGATTTGATATCTTTTTTTGACCTGTACAGGCTCCAGGCATATGTGTGGCACAGAGACAAACATGCAGATGAAACAGCCACAAACATTTAAGTAAAAACTAAAATAACACAAAAGAATGCAACCCAAAGATCTGCAGATTTTGCTTTCCTGCAGGTTTGAGTAGAGGTTCTGTAACTTCATGAAGACCTATCAGGTCTACCTGCCCGTTTGGCCTGCAATAGCATCTCTTCTCTATTAATCCTGTCAAATATCTTTCAAGTGCAACATAGTTTCTTTCATCCCTGCATTTCTTTTTAAGTCTATAAACTGCCCATTGTGCTTAGTCAATATCTAGTTTCTCTGTTGGACACATGAGAGGCTTACTATTTCCTGCTTCCTTTGAAGCTAGAGGTGACCGGGTGACTTGTTTCGGCCAATGAAATGAGGCCTGAAGGGATGCACAGCACTTCCTTGTCAGAGCCTTTAATTGCTGGTATAGAACTTGCTAGGATTTTCTTCTCCTGCTGTGAAGATCATGGGAACACGTGTTGATTCAGAGGTGTCAGAAGATCAAAGCAGCCTGGAGTGCTGAGCCAACACGTGGAAGACAGCTGCCCTGGAGACTTGCCCAGGCACGCAGGGGGCTATGTATGAGTGAGTAAATTTTGTTCGTATTAAAGAGGAAACTAGATTGTGAGGATGTTTTCAAGCACCGGGTAATCTAAAATAACTTGACTATTACAGTTGAAAAGCAATCCCAAGGGTATTCTACAGTGTTTGTAACTGATGATATCTTAATGTATTGCCTTCTCCAGAATATTTCCATTTTGATAGGTGATCTCAGGAGACAAGATCCCTTCACTGAGAGGAATGACCCTCTACTAATCATGGAGCAGATTAGGGAAGATGACATTTGGGGATAAGGCTGTTTTCCTGTACCCTCTACTCACACCACGCTTGGGTCTGGCCAGATAGTTGTCTATTAACATATTTTAAGAAGCACAATTTATGACAGGTGCAGAAGGTATGAGTGAGACCCAGTCTATTGATTCCCGCTCTATGCCTCTCGAAACATCATTGACTTGGCTATCTTGGCCAGTCATGGTGTCATTAGCACACTTTCTATTTTTAATTTTGTGTGGTTCCATTGTCCTTTCTGGTTATTAATAATGACCCTTTTCTTTACATGCTGGGGTATGAATTTTCAATGTATGATTTTCTTATTATCAATAACCTGTGAAGTATTGTTCCCAGGGCATATGGGTGGAAAGTGGGAACGCCACAGGTCAAACCCAGGTCCTCTGGAGAGTAGATGAGCATTTCACCTTGAGCTCACCTTGGAGGCAAGGCCCCATTTAAGCACCACTTCCTCAGCAATGTGTCTTCCTTGACAGTCTCTAAAATGACCTCTTCTCCTTGTCCCTCCTTATTCTTATCACAGAATCACAACATCTTGTCTTCTAGCCCAGCTGATTGTTGGCTTTTAGGGTTTCAGCCCCAGCAGTTTGTCCCCAGGACTTCAGCTCTGTTTTTTTTATAATATGGCAGAAGTGGCATTCCATGGCTTCTAAGGTCCAGTCATAAGCCTGACGCTTCCCTCAGCCTCTAGAGTCAGTCTCTCTTAGAACAACACATCTTTAGATGGAGGCCAAATGCCATCCAGAATTTGACAAGCCAAGCCTGTGGTTTTCTGAGAAAGTACAAGAAAACCATGATGATGCCATGGGGAGAGGAGAGAGCTCTGCTAGCCCTGTGAGGCAACATACACAGGAAAAATAAGAAACCCTTCTGGCTATCCAAGATGGCCTAGCAGTCCAGCTCCAGCGGCCATGACCCAGGAAGTGCATGAAACCCAGCAAGTAAGAATCACACCATGGGCAGTCTAACCAGAGAGCCTCCCGGTAAGGAATATTAAAGTGGTTGTTTTCACATAACTGGGTTGCTTTACTGTTTATTTCCGTAACTGACAATCTCTACAACTGAGTCATTGCTATTATAATGGAAAGCTTTGGAGGGATTTTTCCTGTTCAAGATGAGTACTGCCCCATCCTCCTTTTGCAGCTGGGGCATGGTAGGATGTCAACGAGAGTTCAGTTATCAATTGCTCTACTCCCTGAGCACAGAGACTACATAACTCCCACCAACATATCCTAAAACACACAGCCATCCAATGTCTGTTGTCTCCCACTAGGGCCTCTTTGTGTTGCAGATGTCCAAGGACATTTGTTGTTAATCATGCTGACAACCTACATGGTCTAACCTGAGCAAAGTCCCTTTGTGACCTGTTTTCCACAGCTTCCTTCCTTGCATGATCTAGAAGGCCAACACTTTAGCCTAATGGGACCAGGCACATTAATCTGAATATTTTATCACCCTGCTCTCTGAACTAGCAATAGCCTCCCCTACCCTATCAGATTCATTCAACTTTGTTCAAATCTATTAATTGCTTCTGCAGAATCTAGCTGAGACATGTTCTTCTTAATCCCTCCTTGTTCGCCCATAGCCCAGTGGTCCCTTTTCTTCGATTCCTGTTCCTTATTGAGGACTTATCCCTCAGTATAGCACTGACTGCTGCCTATTAAGTCTTCGCCAGGCAGTCCGGCAAGGATGGAGGCTGTAGCTCATTTAACTTTGCCTCACCTGCACAGTAAGTGCCACAGGCATGTGGATCAATAAACGAGTGTGGGGTGAATGAATACATTTTACAAGGGAAGAGCAATTACGGGTGAGATAGGAAATAAACACAGCACTGAGCCGTTTGTCACCACAAAGTGCTGCTGATGTACACTGGGCACCGGGCTCCCTGGCTGCTCCGCCTGTCTCTCCCCTTTTCATCTTTTTCCACAAAGCCAGCAGCCACTCTCTAATCAATGCGTCTGCCTCTCTCCAAGCCTTCTCCAGCTTATGCTTGTGTTTTTTGTCCTGAGATGCCTGAAGCCTCTTCATGTTCAGCCCAAAATAGCCCTGACCTTTCGGCTGCTGTGTCACCTGGCGGCTCATATCTAATTTCCTTCCGCAAGAGCCTTGCTCCCTGGCTTTTAGCATTTCTGCTGTCCAGGTTTCTCCTGCAGCTTGTGGGGTGGCTGATTGTGTTTTTCCCTCAGAGAACCCAGGTTCCACCTTTTTTTTTCTGGCTTGAACTCTCTGTGACTGTTTATTTCTTCTTCCCCAAGCATTCAGTGGTGGATGAGGGGGCAGGGTTGGGGTATGGGAGAGGCTACTGCTTGGTGATTTCTCTTTTGTGAGGGAGCCCACTGAAGGCCTGGAAAATAGTGCTATCCCCAGCTCATTCAGCCCTCTCCCTGCCTACCAGGACAAAGTGTCCCCAGCTGCTTTTTCAGACTCCACGCAGAGTAAGAAAAGTGATTCCTTGTACTGGGATTTTGTCTTCTTGGTTTCATTTTCTTTTGTTCTTTTTGTGTTTTGCTTTTCCTTTTCCTTTTACAAATTTAATTTGGATACTATCTACCCCAAGATTGCATGCAAACCCGAGTTAATTCTTTCACAGAAATTGCCAGGAACTGTCTTTCTGAAGGGCCAGAAATTGTCTTTCTCAAGGGCTAGGAACTGTCTTTCTCAAGGGCTAGGAACTGTCTTTCTCAAGGGCTAGGAACTGTCTTTCTCAAGGGCTAGGAGCTATCTTTCTCAAGGGCTAGGAACTGTCTTTCTCAAAAGCTAGGAGCTGTCTTTCTCAAGGGCTAGGAACTGTCTTTCTCAAGGGCTAGGAGCTGTCTTTCTCAAGGGCTAGCCTCGCACTCCAGTTGACATCATCTACAAAACGGTTTCCATTGGAGAAAGAGAAATCGGTCTCTATGTCCTCCCCACTTCCTGTGAATCAGAGCTTTAGTAACACACATACTTTTCATGTCCAGGGACTGAGAATCTACAAAGTCAGCATCACCCATGGGTATGATCATCACTGTTGAAAAAGTATAAATACAACTGTGCATGGGAGGCAGACCTGTGAGGACTGTCTGTCAGAAGTATGAGGCCAGACTGGTCTACATAGAGAACTCCAGATCAGCTGTGAGAGAATCATGCCATATACATACATACATGCATACACACACGCATGCATATATACATGTACATATAGGTGTGTGACAAATAGAGCACTTCCCATGTCCTTATGACTTCATGCATTTAAAGGAGCTATTTCCCTATGTAAAAAAAACTTAGCTCATTTTCTCACCCATTCAAATGTCAACTTATTCCTTAAAGAGCATCCCTCATGGCACGTCCTTCTCGAAAAGTCACCTTGTGACCTAAATGAGCACCCTTGCTCCCTCTTCTGCCTTTCCACAGCTCTGCTTTGCTTACACTGGAGTAACCAGAAATGAGCTTTGTATCCATGTTACTTACTTACGGAGTTGTCTTCTACTAACTCACAAACTCCATGGGGTTTCTCCTGTTCTTTGACTTCTACCAAGGAAAGCATAAATTCTTCCTAGCATGTGTTTTCAAGGTTTCTTATCATTACAAATTTTATAATTGGAAAGTGGAGAAAACACAGAAGGTGACAAGTTCCATTTGGATGCTAAGGGTCTCAGGTTATTTTTCTAGGCTGTTGCAGGTTGGAGCTTCAGGAAAACCCCTTATACTCAGTTATAAACAGTTCTTCAGTGAAAGATATGGGCCTGGTCTTGGGAAATGAAGTAAAGAATTGATGAGATTAGTCGGGCAGTGGTGGCGCATGCCTCTAATCCCAGCACTCGGGAGGCAGAGGCAGGAAGATCTCTGTGAGTCTGAGGCTAGCTTGGTCTGAAGAGCTAGTTCAAGGATAGGCTACAGAGGTAAAGAGAAACCCCGTCTCAAAAAAAAAAAAAAAAAAAAAAAAAACAAAGAAAGAGAGAGAATCAATGGAAGATATGGCAAATGCTTTTCAATCAGGGAACTGAATATTTTGCTACAATCAGACTTACTGTGCCATCTAAAAATAATATTGCAATTTTTTTATTTGAAAACTTGATGTTGAGAGTACTTAAGTGCAGGGGCTATGATGAGTGCTTTATAGGTAATAGAGAACTTAGTTCTCGTGACAACCATGAGACAAGGATTGTCTTCATCATGATCATCATGATCACCCAATGGATGAGGGAGGCAGGCTTCTGGCCAGAGAAGTTAAGCACTTCCTAAAGTTCACATAGCTAATGAATGGCAGGGGTTTACTCTAATCCCACACCACCTAAGGAAGATTCCTGGTCTCAAGCAACACACCAATTTGTCTCTCTCTGCAGGTGGGGAATCCTCTATTATCCTGGGTCATAGTGATTATGACCCTGTGATTATGAATGGATGCAGAGGGTTGTTGAACACGGTTGTCACTTAATAAAAGGATTACAAGTGACACCGCCAAAAAGAAGAGTCACTGTAATTACTAAATTATTAAACGACACTTTGTGTATAAGAGACGGCTACAGATCAGGATCTCTGCACTTTCTAAATAAACATCTCTACTGTTGTCAATCCACATACAAGGAAGGCATCGTAATCTTCCTTAAACGGATGAGGAATCCAAAAGCCATGGAGGTTGAAGAGCTGCGTGGAGCCTCAGCAGCCACTCAGTGATAAAGGGGCATTGCCCCTGGGAATGCTTTGATGGAATCCCATGCTGGCTGCCTTGTCCCGGAGAAAAGATGAGACTATATTAGTGCTCACTTCTTCCCAGTTCAAGGAAAACCTTTGTTATTGTTCTTATTGCCATTTCTCATCTCAGGGTCCTTTTGAACATGGAGATTGTTGTTCGGTCCTCTCTGGTCCTAATCTTATTTTTCCAGAACTTTGTAGGTAAGGTTGAGTATAATTGTGTTGGACATCAGATTGAAAATTTCTATTTATCCTACTAACTGAACACCTGAAAGACATGACAATTTCCTACTCAACACTGAAAACTCAATTCCTGGTAAATAGAAGGTCAATAAATGTTGAACGAATCAGCTCTCTCCCCTGTCATTCTCTATGGTCTTACTGATTGCTTGCCTTCTGTCTTTTGCCTTATTTTATCACCTGCCTTATTTTGTTTTCGCATCTTGGCACCAAGGTGGCACCCACAGTCCCTGTCAACCCCATGGGAGTGTTCTGATTCAAAGGTTTGGCTAACCCATCCTTGGCAAACAGGAGCCAAACAGGATCTGCTGCCTTGAGAGCCCAGCTGCCTGTTTCCTCTCCAGTCTCACTGAGTGTTGGCTATCATACTCCTGCTTACCAGCACTTGTGTTCAAATTCATTCATTACTGAAGATTAATCAATAATTGAGCATTATATAGCCACCCAGAGGCCATTTCATGCTGCAGTGGCATATTTATTACTTTATTCAGTGAAGGGACTCGAGAGCTCTCTGGTACTGCTCACAGTTTGGTGGATTATAAGATGCCTGACTGACAGTCTAGGACGCTCAGCGTTTCCCCACTGGCCCTTCTCCTACGTCTCAACCCAGCCCTTCTGGCAAAGCCGCTGTCTGCACTAGCCCAGACCTCTCAATCTGTCCCTTTTAGACAGTCAGCTCGGGTTCCTCAAGCCGATCTGCGCTGAGGCTGGGATGAAGCCAGACAGCTCGGGAACAGTGCCCTGGGAGGCAACAATGAAGCCTGTAGGGTTGCCCTGGCAGCAGCTGGTACTTGTTGCTTACAGGAGGCATGGCCATCAAGTTCAAAGCTCTTTTCTCTAGTATGACAGGAGGATACCCGAGTGTGCTTTGAAGGTGCAAATAGAACATGGTAAGAATGCTACCAGGCACACAGAGCTGGAGAATCCGATCCTAGGAGGAGTATCTGAAGTTTCCAGGGGGAGAAGATTCCTTTAATATCAGATGTATTGTGCAAGTTCATGGCCCATGCCATACTTGGGAGGAGCCTTCTGATTGACTGGCACTTGGGGCTCTGATCCTGGTACTAATTGCTGTATTTTGTGTAATATTTTCTATTGCAGGCCAAATCCATATTTTTTTTAAATCCTGGATAAATTTTATCCTTAGAAAAGCATTGATCTACAGTAGGTAGATGGTAACCTGGGGCAAAAAGTTTCCCACAAAGAGATATTCACCCTCAAGCCTTCCAAAACTTCATGTTTTTCTGTATATCCAGGATAAAGATATTGCTAAGTTTAAAGTTCTCTCTAAATGTCTCCTAGCAATATTTGGATCCTATGTTCCTCCTGTTTAAGAGACCAGTGACAGAATAACCACAGCCTGGTGGGATTTCCAAACCCCTTTATGTACACAGCTACGCCTATGTTCTGACGTGCTGGGCCTTTATTCAGGGAGGATCTATTTATCATAGCTCTCATTGACAACGACCAAACTAATATATATTAATGGCAATGACAGCAAACTAGCCATTGTTCTTTAAGAGGAGACTGTGTATCAAGAAGGCATCCTTCTCTTTTAGGATAAGAATTCCAGGGAGAATCTTGTCAATTCCACAGTGGCTATGCCTGGGAATTTCACAGGGCATTTGACAAGTCTGGGCTCCTCTCGAGAGGATGGGAAAGGAAAGTTTACAATACACAATTCAATAGTGGTTCAGTGTTTTGTTTTGTTTCTTTTTTTTTTTTAAACACTAGCCATTGCTGATAGAAGACTAAGTGCCACCATCGTTTTTACCCTTCACTCTCCTACAGCTGAGTTGTTGATGTGAACACTAGACACCCTTTTAGGTGGACATGTCCCACCGGCAGAATGAGGCAGGCAGATCCCCAGAGCTCACCTTGTGTCTCCCTCACAGCAAAGAGAAAAAAAGTGATGGACAACATCTGAAGAGCCACACCTTATGTTGTCACCTGGCTTCTGCAAGTACTTGCATGTATGTGCATGCGCCTTCACATACATGAGCACACAGTATTCTTTTCCTGTTGTAAAGTCTCCTTTTAATTTTTGTAAAAGATACATATGATTCCCATAATACTCATTGATCATTCATATATAAGTGAAGCAACAAATTGGTTTCAGTTTTCAGGATGTGAGAGGAATGCAGCATGAGTGTTCTTTTATTATAAAATCTTGAATCCCAATGATGAAGGGAGGAACTCTCCTAGCCTATCATTTCTTCAAGGCCTCATCTCTTAACACTATGAGCTTGATACTCCCTGAATGTAGGGAAGCTACTCAAACCAAAATCTTATCATCTCCATCCATTGTTTAATCTTGTTCTCTGTTCTTCCCATCATTTGCCTCATATAGGCTAAAGCCACTGTCTCTGGGGCCTCACTCCTTACTCACCCTTCCATCCCTCCTGGTCCCACCACCAAACTGGAAGTCTCCCAGGACATGTCAAGAAAGAACCATCTTTCTGAGACTCTAATAGGTTATACTTACTGGGTTACTGCTCTTCTTTTCACATCTTTAGATCATGAGAATCAGGGTGTGGCTTTCTGCTGATTGGGGAACACCAAACACATCCAATTCATAGGGATGATCTCATTTGGTTTTATACTGAATTGAGGGTTCAGCAACCCCCTCACATCTTGTCTTCCTTTTCTTCTTGACTCTTCAGAGGAGCAATCATGATACCAGAAGACAGGCCATCTGGTTGAAAAGTGTGTTGGACTACCCAAAGCACCTTTTCATGACATCCTTGGATGAAACACCTACAGCTCTGCCATGGCTGGCGCTCATGTTCCCTGGATATTAGAGAGCCATCAGACTCTTCCCAGTCAAATCTGCGCTGCTTTTAATGCTTTTCCTGCCTTTTCCACCTACTGTGAGAATTTAAAGCAGTCTATGAAATGAATCACTCACGAAATGACTTCCTCCAGGTACTGGAACTGATCCATCCACACACAGTGCTAGCACCAGAATCACACAGGAAGCTTGACCTCTAGGTGAGCATAAGACTTTTATGTATGTCATATTGGACATCTGAAAAACCTGGCGTTACATAGGATATAACTCAGGAAGCCTAGACTAGAGCTTGCCTATGCCCGTTGATCACACCCTCAGTGCTTACTTGATTTTCCTGGGCTCTTGACCATTGCTGGCTTTTTCTCCAATTAAACTATCAGAGCTGAAGGTATGATCCACAATTCCTCAATTCATCACCCTATAGTTGACCTCCATACTCAGCTCCATCTCCCTTGGGAAAAGCGCCAAGCCAGAGGTGGCTTTCAGGACTGAGACCCAATTAGATTTATCACTAAAAGGAACAAAATAACCCAGGCCACTTAGAGCCAGTTACATGAAAGGGAAATAGGTTAACTCTTGATTGAAAGAGAAAAGTAAGGTTCAGATGGATCAGCAAGCAGCTTGCTGTGGTGTGGCCTCTTCCAGAATGGAAAACTGCAGCTTCCCACTGACTTGGTCCCGTGTTTATGACTGAAGTTAGCTTTGTATCTTCAGGGCTGATTTTATGACAGCCTCAGGCATGAGAAAATTAAAGAAAAGGATCCGGGTGTCACTTTTTGCTGTGGGTGTAAACATGGGCAACCCTGTCTCAGGCAAAGACTCAAAGCAGGAGCCAATCACCTGCACAGATTTACATGGACTGGGAAAGACAGCTGGGTTCTTCCTTTCATCAGATGTGGCATTATTCCTCCATCCCTGGCAGCACCCCAAATGCCTCACTCTCAGAAGCAGAATCAGATCTTTGTCTGGTAAACTCAGACATTCCTAAAGAAAAGCACAATGTCTGCTTCCCATCTTGTCATGTTCGTTTGGAGAACTCTGTAACTCAGTTTCCAGCACTGGGCTCCACCGATGTCAGTGCCCACTTCAGGAAAAGGTCCTGAGATGACACTAAGAGCTGCTATTGGATGGGCCATGTGACCTTTGCCTGACCTTTTAGCCTGTGGAGTCAGTACCACTCCTAGGTCCACAGTCTCTGCCACATTGAAGTCAAAAGTTCCCACTGAAGAGGGAAGAGAAGCACGGGACATAGGGCTCCACCTGAACATGAGGATCACAGCCACCATCATTATCTCTACTGCTAAGAACAAGAGCCAGCTAGGTAAGTGCTCACATAGCTCTGACTCTAAGGCAAGATCAGAGGCCGTAGCTACGTATGTTGTAAAGTCAAGTCACCTGAAAAAGAAGTCTAGCATGAGATGTTTGAGTGTGGGAGAATTCTTAGTCCTCAGGCAGAAGCATGTGAGTTTCCAAGTGAGTGGATGGTGGAAATTTGGGAGAGAAGAATGAAAAAAAAAAATAAACAGTGATGGGAATCACTTTTGGTGTGGTGATTTGAGATCAGAGCTGGGTATGCTGTGCTGTGGTGGCTTACCAATGTGATTCCAGCCTTTGGGAGGAGGAGACAGGAGGATCAGAAGTTCAAGATTATTCCTGGGTTACATAGGAAGTTCCAGGCCAGCCAGGGCTACATGTAGCCCTGAGACCCTGGAAATAGGGGGGGGGGAGGGGAAGTAGAGAAGGGGGGAGGGAAGGTGGAGGGAGAGAGCAAGATTAAGGGAGAGAAAGAAAGGTTTAAAAATTAGTTTAATTTAATCCAATCCATATGAGAGCCACCTCCTGCCTAACCCACAGAATTTAAGTCTGTAGTTGAATTGTAGGAATATTAGATTTGATTTCACAGTGAAATATGATGCATCATAATCCTGAATGATAACCCGCTGAACAAATGGTCTCTTACTGAGAAAAGCCAAAAGTGCAAGTTCCTCTTCTTCTCACAGTAATGGAAAAGCTGGAAGTTGATTATCTGTGAATCTAACTTTTGGGAGAGCAAGGAGCCTTTGTGCTTTGAGAAGCTCACAGAGGTCTCAGTTTCCACTCTTCCTTCCACTCTTCCGGTTCACACTACACCTCCCTACCTCTAAGCCTGGTGTTTGTGTGAAATGGCAAGTCCATCCCATAACTTTCAGCATGGTCATGCTTTTATGACGCAAAGGAGGAAAGCCACGGAGAGTGGATTTGTGCATCGCTTTGATGAAAAGTTGGCCTGTTTTTATCAGCCTAATGAAGCTCTGGCCCCATTCTCTTGCCCGGTGTAAGCCTCACAGTGGGGACATTGAGCGCTTTCCAATCCATACCCTCCACAGATGCTATCTGCCAACTCTCTTAGCAGAAGAGTTCATTTGAAAGGGGTTCTGGCTCGATGGAGGCTTTGTGAGCCTCCCAGCCTCATTACAAACCAATGGATATGCACTGACTGTTTAGTACTCAAAAGCCAGCCCAACAAAAGCTAGCCCATTACAGGAGGAGGGGCTGGGTCTCTCCTGGGCACTCGGCTTCCTTTGTTTTGTGTTTCAGCCCTCTTTCTTCTCCTCTTTTCTTTAACCACCCCAATCTAATCCAGATTGTGTAGCGTTACTCTAGTGCTGGAGAGGCCCTTTCCTTCCTCTCTTACTTCCTACTCATTTCTTATTTTAATGGAAACACAGCTCCAAGAAAGACACTTCTTATTGGATGTTGTGCTTACTGTGGCCTGACCTCACCCTAAAGCTATTACCCTGTGTCTTCCACATTAGTGTGCTTCTTCCAACAGTTCCAGATCCTTTCCCTACTTAAAACATGACTAACTCAGAGACCCATATTGTGGTTCAACCCAAGGACCAGAAAATCAAAGGAGCCAGCCACTGCCCCTTATCTTTACCTCAGTATAAAATGGCAATCCTGTCTCCAGTAATCTCAGAATGAAACTGTGTCTGAGATCTGTCTCCTCCCATTTTATAATCCTCTCTGGGGCTGGGATTAAAGGCGTGTACCACCCAGTTTCTTTGCGAACTAGTGTGGCTACTGGGATTAAAGGTGTGTGTTACCACTGCCTGGTCTGTAAGGCTGACTAGTGGGGCTGATTTACTCTCTGATCTTCATGAAAACTTTATTTATTAAAATACAAATGAAATGCTACTATACCTCTTTACCCAGGAACACACCCTTACAACAAGGCAAAGGGAACCAGAAACTTTTGCCCATCCTTTATGACAAAAGCTGGAGTTGGCTGGCCCAGACCCTTCCTCTTTCCTTGTCTTATTATCTTTTATCTCTGAGGAAATTATAGAGCACTTTTACATTCCAAATTCAGAGACAGAAAAGTATCAAACCCTTGCAATGACATAATAAGAACCTTCATGTGGGGAAAAAAAATCACCCAAAATGGAGGAGGTTCAAATGTTGTAAATTCAAGTATTATGATGAAGTCCAGTTCTAAGGAAGTTTCCCCTTCTCTGAGGAGCTCGAATATTCTCTGTTTGCAGGACCGCATCTCCTTGTCTTTCTCCTCTGAAATAACCACAGTAAACATGGATGTTCATTCATTCTGGGTTATCCTCCACAATAACCATATTAAATAGGTCAGTTAATAATTATCCTTACGTACACGGGAATAAGAGATAAAGCAATCTCCCAATCACAAATTTAGTAAGGAAGGGGTGTGTGGAAAGGCAAGTAGTCTTCTCTATGAAGTGTGTGAGCTAAGACTCTATACTGTCTACTTCTGCACAGAAGAGTCAAAAAAAATTAACCTAGGAAACTAGGAAAGGGTTAAGAGAGACTCCCCCACAGCCATGAATGACCACCCTTTCTCTACCCCTCCCTCTTGCACACTGTAGATGCCTCCCTTCTCTTACCTTTGAAGTTGCATCTAAACTTACGATGCAGCTCTTAAGAGAAGAAACTCTTAAGTTTCTTCTAAATAAAAGAGACAATATTTGGAATGCAGACACACCAAATATAACCTCCAAATCCCTCGTTACCAGTCAGTGCAACTGAAGAATTTATTGAATGTTCTTGACTTTGTACTTCCTCATCCAAAAAACGTAAGGAAGAGAGGATCATATTGTATTCAATGTGAAAAGGAGTAAAATGCATTTGAAATATGGCTCCCTATCACTTCCTCCCAGATTCTCCAAGAAAAGGCCATTAAACTGATCCACACTCACGACTTCCTAAGTTTTATGTGTCCCTTCTCCCAGGGGAACTGTTTTTAAACACACTGGAATGCTTTAGGCCGAAAGGAATGTGTTTCTACTTAGAGAATTTGAGTATTAGACGTGGAGGTACTACATCTCAAAGTCTTTCCACGTAGCAGACAATGCTTTATATTTGTGGCGAAGTGACTAAATGGGAGGCCCCAGTGAGTCACAGAACTTTGAGAGAGTTTGTCTCATTATTAAACACAACCTACCAACAATGTTCACCTGCAAAGATCTTGGGAAAGGGTAGATACACGGTCGACAAGACTCCTTCACTTGGGGAGTTGGCTTCCATGCTAGTCTCCCATTCTCAGTTCTGTCCTGTCTTCCTTGCATGGGGAGTCAGGAGTTCTTGCTGTTGGTCATATAGAACAAGATTTAGCAAAGAATGGCCATGACAAAAAAGATTAGAAATGGCTGAGGGATTATTTTCTCCACTAGTTTTCTAAGGGCCAAGAAGCCAGGAGAGAGGCCACACAGCCCTTTGACAGTTGTGAGTTCCAGGGAAATTTCCCCCTGGATTTATGAAATCTGTCACTGCCCCTTCATTGCATTCATATGTACATAAGACTGTGCTGCCTGCGCCAAATCAAACTTTCAACAGTCAATTGACCTTCTCCAGTTCAAGACGAGAACCCAGCTCAAGAGAAATGATTCCATTCTGATCTCAGAGTAGGATTATTCCCTCAGGACAGGATGTGCCTCATGGAAAGTTCCTGGCCAAAGCCAATCCAGCCCCAAGTACAGAACCACATCCTGTAGTGAGTTATAACGCTGAGCAGTAGCCATTGCTCACTCTGCAATTATGATTGGGCTGGAAATGGTGTGTCTGGCAGACTAGGGCTGCAGATCTCTCTGGTCTTGACTTCCACTCCCAGCTCACTAGTCAATCTGATTTATTCATTCAACAACATTTTTTGAGCCACTACTAATGCCAAGTTTTCAGGATGGGCAGAAATTAGAATCATACTGATGGTTGCTTTTACCAACTGGCCTATAGCTGTCAGGAGAACTGTGTGTGTAGATTGAAGGCCAGATAGCACCAGCAGTTCTCCATGGACAAGGTACAGAAGACTCAGGATCACAAACTAAAGAGACCCTAGTAAATCCTTCTCATGAATCCTGACTGTTCATGAACCAGAATCTATGTCTGGGGAGATGACTCAGTAGGTAAAGTGTAAGTTTGGTTCCCAGAATCCATGTAAAATAGGCAAGTATGGTGGTGCCTGACTGTAATCCTAGAGGTGGGGAGGCAGAGACAGGAGTGTCCTGAGGGTGGGGTTATCCTTAGAAATGAAAGTATCATAACCAAACAATCTAGCTTAACTTGTGAGATCTTGGTTCAGTGAGAGACCTTGTCTCAAAAAAAAAAAAAATAAGGTTACAGCCATTGAGGAAAACATTTAATGTCAACCTCCTACCTCCACATGCATACACACATGCATGCACATGCCACCCCCAGGCATACAAATACACCCCCCCCACACAGATACACACACACACACACACACACACACACATTCTAATCCCCAGTTCCCCCCAAATTCCAGTCTCTTTAAAGAACTTAGACTCAAGGTAATAAAGGAGGATAAATTTTTATCCAATTTGCTGTAAACAATTCTTTCTTTTCTTTTTTTTTTTTCTAAATTGAAAGGTCTACATCAAGTTATCACTTTTATTCCAGGTTGATATTTTCATAGTGTTCTGAAATAGTTTTCCCTCAATTTTTTTTAATTTATTTATTAAATATTTCTGTCTCTTCCCCACCTCCGCCTCCCCATTCCCACCCCCACCCCCAAAAAAAACCCCCTCCCTAGTCAGCCCAAAAAGCAATCAGGACTCTCCGTCCCATGGGAAGTCCAAGGAAAACCCTCCTCCGTCCAGGTCTCATAAGGTGAGCATCCAAACAGCCTAGGCTCCCACAAAGCCAATACATGCAATAGGATCTTTCTTTTATTTATTGTGACTAATCTTTTAATGTCAAGATTTGCCTTACATATACTAATAGTGACAGAATTGACTGAGTAAGAATTAATCATCAATTTCTTCTGCCTTTGCCTCAGATGAAGGGAATAGATTGCCAGAGAGGGGCAGCAAGGCCCCAATGGTAGCAATCATGTTTTTTTCTCTGCTGTGTACTGACTGGTTTTAAAAAAGCTTTTCCCCGTTGGATGATTTGCTATCTACATAAAAGCACTCTCTAAAGAACTCTCTCATACACTTTCCATCGCGTTCTTCCTCTCCTCCACAAATTCTATAACCATTGTTCATCTCTTAAAGCTGGGAAATAAATGTGAGCACACTGTTGTACCAAAACCCACAGAGTTCATACAGGCCTTACAAACTTTTTTCACTAAGGTACTGTTCCGCCAACCATCAGCAGACAGTCTATGATGTGATAGCACACTTAGGGACACCATTTGCTTATGTATTGTTGTTAATGACTGACACTTAAATTTAGACACCTGACATCCCAGTGCAGTCCAGAATATAGGAAAGTGACTTAAATGCAGTTGAAACATTCTTTAATTTCTTTGAGAGAGAATCAAAGTATAACCAGTTATTCTTTCATCTATTAACTATGGTCAGACTGACTGAATGATGGCCATTTTAATTAAAGATACTAAGGTCCGTTGATGAAGGAGAGAGAAGAGATCAAATGCTACAAAGAATTCTGGGTCACTTAGGAGCTATGAGCTTTAGTGATAATTCTCATAAGGCACACAATGAGGTGAGAAACCGTGGTTATAGGCCACCTTGCAAAATCAACAAGGAAGTATTCCACTGTCTTGAAGCATGGAGAAGTGGAACATTTTCCGATGTTATGAATAACTATAACAAGGCCAAATCCATTCTGAAAATCTATTACCGGTACCACATACTCTGTTTCTATACATGAAATGACAACTTTGACAAAAAGGCCTGTATGTATTTCAGAAATACTTCAAAAACAAAGAGTACATGTTTTAGAAATGAAATATAATTATATCATTTCACTCCTTCTTTTTCTTTCTTCCAACCCCTCTCTTATGTCTCTCATATCTCTCAAATTATGGTTTCTTTATCTTTGTTTACACATGCACATTTAGTATATACAGTGGTTCTCTTGCTTGTATATATTTCAGGGATGACCTCTGGCCTTGAAGAACCATTTGTGGACTCTTCCTTAGGGAAGAATATTTCTCCTGCTCTGCCTTAACAATCAATAAATTTACTGGCGTCAACTGCCAAATAAACTGATACCATAATACAATGCTTATATCCAGATTTCTTTAGAACCCATCCAAACATTCTAACTATAAACTACTTTGAATAATGTACCATAAAGAATTCCTTCTACTAAATGTGAATCACAACACCTTGACTTTGCAGGATTTATTGAATGATTTAGAAACATATGCACAATTTCTCATTTTGTCCTAAAGCAGTTTTATTCATGTCTCAAGTGTCTCTGCAATATCCCCTTATCTTTTTCACATTGGTTTTTGTTTTTGGCCCAATTTCCAGGGAATATCGTCACTTATCTCATTTCTGTGGCAAAATGCCTAGCAAATGCAGCTTAGGAATGAAGAGCTTTATTTTGGTTTACAGTACCAGAAGATACAATCCACCACACTAGGAAGATGCAGCAGCGTGAGCAAGAGGCATCTGGTCCCATGAGCCCACATTCAGCAAAGTGTAAAGAGTTAAAAGCTAGTGTTCAGTTTAGTTTTTATTTCGTGTGTGAACACAGCCCAGATAGTGATGCCACCCAGTTAGAACAGTTCTCCCTGCTCAGTTACATGAGGTACCACATCATGGGCATATGCCTTATATGTCTCTATGATAGTTCTAAACCCCATCAAGCTGACAATCCAGATAAACCATCTCAAAGGATAAAATCCTTTATCTTATGTCTTTGAGTTTGGTGTTGATGTTTTGTTTGCTCTAGTTTAATTATTACATTTTCCTCAAACAGCCTATGATCACGTATTCTCTATAATTTGAACTGCTCAAGCTAAGAGCTCTTGCATCATCAGCTCCTCTAATCTTACAGTGCCCATATTCTTTCCTCCCATGAGGAAGTTTGTTCAGTGTGTCATACTACATGGTAGCCACAACATAGTCCTACCTAAAATGGTGAGGGGATGTTCTAACATAGTTGGGGAATTACTAGACCTGGTAAACATTTCTTATTACAAAGAAAAATCTATCCCAAACACACCAGTGTATTTCAAAATCAAGTTTGTTTGGCATTATGTAGGAGGTGGGGGGGCTCTTTAATGGGATCCTAGATCTTCAATTGTGAAATCAAAGGAAAACTCAAATAGCATCAGGGTAAAGTAGAAAAGTAAAGTGGAAGATAAGAACAAAGGAGTGAAGAGAAGAAAAAAAAAAGAAATCATGAATCCACAGAGTATGTTCATTTGCACCACTCCGATACTGAAAATTTATACTTTCTAATCTTTCACTACATTTTTATTCTGTGTGTGTGTGTGTGTGTGTATGTGTGCAGGTGACCACATGTATGAATGAACATGCATGCTTCATAGTGTGTCTGTGGCAGTCACAGGACGATTTTCAGGTATCTCTTCTCTTGTACCATCATTTGGATTCCAGGGTAAATGCCCTTCCCCACTGAGCCTTTTCAGTAGTCCCATCTCTCAAATGTACATGCATACACGTGTGTGTGTGTGTGTGTGTGTGTGTGTGTGTGTGTGTGTAATTATCTTCCCTTTGTAGTTTTTAAAAGCAAAACTTTTTACCCCAAAGTAATCCAGGAGACCTTCCAGGTAGTCATGACGGCATCAGATGATGTCAAGCCTCTAAGATAAGCTACAAGAGCTACTGACTCGGCACTGTAAGCTCCCAGGACCAGGTTGGGGGACTGATTGGGTGTTTGGGAAGAGGGATAACAATGGATACTGAGCTTGGGAGGTCAAGGGATTGATGTCAGGGCTTAGGCAACAGGAACAGCCCTAGGAGTGGGAAGACTGAATGGTGAGCCGTAAGAAGCTGTGCTATTGTGGTACAAACCGAGAAACACTGTGGCTGTGATCGAGAGGTCTGTAAATAAAATATGTTTGGAGCCCAAAGTAGAGCAGATGATTACAAATGGTTTTGTAGCATAAACACAGCTGGAGCCATTTTATTTAAATGAACAGAAAGGGCAGCTTTTTAAAAGCATAGCCCATCTTGAGATTCATAAAACTGCACCCAATGCAAAAGCCTTGGCCAGCAAGCTCAGTAAAACATTCGGGACAGCTGGGGTCAAAGAGTCTTTCACAAATATATTAAGGAAGAAAGGCATACTAGAGGGAGAGAGAGAGAGAGAGAGAGAGAGAGAGAGAGAGAGAGAGAGAGAGAATGAACAATCTGCTAATAAATCAGAAAAGGAATGAAAATCATGATAGCTCAAAAATGACTGACTTACTGAACTGACGTATGGTCAGAAAAATAGATGTTAGCAACGAGGTTAAAGGAAAGCAGTGTAGGTTATTAGAAAGCAATGGGTGCTCAGTCCATATAAAGTAGCTATTGATGGAGAGCACTGTTGGAGAATATTTGAAAAATCGAATGCATAAATCAGTAGCCTGGGAGAAAACGTTCCTCGGCCCTCGCCCAGGATGATCTAGTCCTTTGCTCTGCAAGCGATACTCACCTCAACTCTGACTAAAACAAAACAGGAACTCTGTACCTGTCATAAAAAAAGAGCTATGGAACCCAAACAGAAAGCAATCACGAAATAAAGCCAGGCTTTAAAGTAAAGCAGGACACGGAAAACAAGTTGTGGGTGAAACTGTAAAAAGTTGATATTGCAGAAAACAGGCTGTAGCTAACGTGATGGGGGAATTTCAGAGTTAAGCGGATGCTCAGTAGAGAAAAATAAATAAATAAACAGGCTGGTAATTTGGGGCTATAATCTCTCCTTGTCAGTTTCTTTTTTTCCCCTCTTGAATTTAAACTCATTCGAAATTTACTCTACTAAAAGTTACAGTGATGCCACGGATCCAAGCTGTCTGGTAAACTCCTCCAGAATCTGCTAGATTGTGAGGAACTCAGATCCTCGCTCAAACCAGGCTCAAATTTCGTATTGTGCCTTATGTAATAAAATTTCTAAAGCTGGGGTTAGCTTTGTGAGAGTTTGATGCTGAGTCTCAGTATTGACCCCAGGATCCTTTGCTTCCCCTTGTTTTGACGCACTTGCCTGCGATGACCTACATTCTAAGCCTGACTTCATTACAGTCCTGAGAACTGTTCCAGATCTCACAGCCAATGTTTTCTCAGTGACACAGAAGGGAGCGGACTCCTTTGATAGCAGCCCTGGAGCAGGTTTTAGTATGCGTCCCGGTGGCTAGAGAGATGACTCAGCAATAAGAGTGCCTGGAGTTATCCTGCTCCAAAAGGTCCCACACTCCCTTCTGGTTTCCATAGTCTCCTCTCGCTTTCATATAAACATATATAAATAAAATAGTAAATCTTAAAGTAATTTAAAAATCTATTGTGATTGGACAAACAGATATAGGTCTTGATCAAGAAAGTGTCGGTTTGCCCAGGATATGAAGGGAAAGTGGCAGGATGTACCAACTAGCTCAGCCTGGATTGTGCACTTCTTTGCTTCTGCAATCAGATGTCAAGTCACCCTCCATAGAACTATATGGACCCGGCTGCCCAAAATGAAACAGATAATTTATGGAAATTAACAATGGTGATAACTTAGAGGCAACTGCTTCCTGTCCAGATCTCTACTAGAACGCTAGACGTACAATAGGTCAGTGGACTTGCACAAAGCCAGGAACCTCTAGGCTGCCTTTCATCTCAGTGCCTCTAATGTCCAACTTCTAATCTTTTTCTTTCCAAATGCCTCCTCGATTCCCAAGCGGACTGTGTGGTCTGGCTCAGTAGCTAGATATAATTTAGTCTATTTTCACTAGAACAGATGCAGACTGTAGGATTTATACCAGGGACTGCCAGACACAAGGAAATAAGAAAACTTGAGACCCATGCCAAATTTGGGTCAAATGTCATTTCTAGGAAACAGGGCTTCAAATACAGAGAGATTTAAACAAACCTTGGTAACTGAGGCAGAGTAGGTGAAGTCAAAGATAAAATCGGATATCTGGAGCAGAGCGGAGGTGCAGCTAAACAATACTCACTGAGGCCTAACTCTTGAGCCACATAAATTATATGCACATGAAATACTAGGGCTGCAGATATGTCCACTGAGTAACACTTCCCTAGTATGTATGACACCCTCATTTGAGCCTTAGATTGAGAGGAAAAAATGGATTGTTGGACTGATTTGGATCCTGGTTCAGTTGTTTCCACACCAAACCTATTTTCTTTAAACAAAAAACCTCATTCCAAGGGCTCTCATGATGCCTTCCAGTGTTCCTTTGATACATCTCACTTTCTAGTGTGGTTGGCATAGTTAGAGCAGCTCCACAACAATAGTTATGAAAGTAGAATGTTGACATCAGAGAATGGCCCCAAAAAGGTGTGTGCCACTTGCCCAATGTTGATTTTTGACCTGGGTATCAGGAGAGGAGATTTCAGTCAATGTATCCTCCCAAAAGCCTACCTCAGTTAAATGTGGGTCATTACAGCTACAGCTAAGTGCTGCAAGAAATAAATAATAATCTTGGCAATGAGTTTGTTAATGGCTTCAATTTTCCTTGCCCGCTGCTTTAATTTACCAATATACTTTATCTTAAAGTTACAATGTCACCATCCTAACTAAGCCCAACATAGCATTGCTGTCATTTGGACTTGTGAGCCTCGTGTCTAACTGTTCTACATTTTCTTATGGAGATTTTTTTCTTTCCCAGGTTGTGCTAAAATTTCACTGCATGCAAACCTGGCGATGCATATGGTGCGTTTATTATTTTAAACACCGTCTGGAATCCGCCGCTTGTCTGCCGGCCCCCTCTCTTTTTTTCACCTTTTTTTCTTCATCTGTTGCATGCTCCCCCCTCTTCTTCCCTCCAGTATGTTTATGCATTCAGAGAAGAGTCTTCTGGGAAAATAATGGAAGGGAAAAGCTTGTGATTTATCATTACACTATAATGGGTGCCCTGCTTCCGCTGGAGGAGGTCAATCTCTCTGAGAGATACCACAGTCCCTCCTTATTAACGTTCTGTTCCCACTAATGGCTCAGGGTAGGGCAGCCAGGTCTTACAAGGAAGGCATTTAAGAAGGAGCACTTTGTTTAATGGAAGCTGGGGCTTTGACGGGGACACACACAGCACCAAGCATTCCTAAGAGAGTGACATATTCGTAGATAAAGGACTCCCTCCCCCCACCCCTAGGGGTAAGCCTTTAAAACATCAGCAGGCCTTTCCCCCACTGCTTTCCTAGTCTTCTTCTTCTTCTTTTTTGTCTTTTTCAGTGTTTTCTTTCTGATTCTCCTTCTGACACACCTTTACAATTACGATTTGCAGTTTTCACCAGTCCTTCTTATTTCAGGCCCCCATCACCTCGTTTACTTGTTGAAGGATTCTTTCTGGGGTCAGCCCTGCTGCCAGCTCTCGTCTTAAGTCAGTGGTTTCATCACATCTCAGCCCTGTTTAACCCTTGTACACTCACTAAATCAAGTTCAAATTCTTTAGCAGAGGTCCGCCCCGGCTCATTCCAGTTCTTCCCTCCCTGAGAAAACCAGACCTGCACTGCACTCTTAGCCACTGCATTAATCTGGAGCCAAGAGAATCAAACAGGATGGGGAAACGTGGAGGGGGTAAGCCCAGGTGCTTGAATCTCACAGTGCCCAAGAACAAACCGAATGATGGCTTGTCTCGTTTATTTGTTCATTCATTTGTTGTATGTGTGTGTGATGTGTATGAGTGTTTACCTGTGTGGTATGCATGTGTGCCTATGTGCATGCATGTGCTAATAGCACTGGAGGGCCAAGGTTGATGCTGGCTGCTGTCCTTCTTGCTTGCCTTCCATTCTACGTGTTTTGGCAAGATCTCCCACCCAGTGAACCCAGAGCTCACGGACTGAGTTAGTCTGCCTGGCCAGTTTACTTAGGGGATCCTTGTCTCTACCTTCTGAAGTTGGCCCCATGCTTGTCTGTCATTTACAGAGGTGCAGGGGATCTAACCTCTGGTCCTTACCCTAGTATTGTGGGTGGGTGTTTTTCTGGTGAGCCCTATTCTCAGCCCCATAGTGTGACCTTTTCCAGCAATGCTTTAAAGGATGTGGAGACACATCTTACACAGAAGACAATTCATTTTGTGTCTCACTCCTGGCCACAGAGCTTGGTCCATGGTAGAAAATAATACAAGAAAGAAATAGCAAAAGATAAGATTAATGCATGAAATTCCAAGATAAAATTTAAAGAAAAAAAAAAGAATTAGACATGGGGCATTAATTTCAAAGTGTGGTGCCAGGAAATGAGTAGTGAGTTTAAAAACCCATCCCCACCTAACGATATGTGATGAGCCGCAGAGGATGGCGCCAACGGCATTGTCCGCTTCACACATCTAAGTACCCCCTAATTATTCTCTTCGCTATAAATGATGCAAGATGGCTGCAGAGGAGGGAAAAGTTCACACAGGCACGTTTGCGACGTGGTATGATTTATTACCACTTTCCAGAAAGGGATAAAAAGAGAGAGGCTTCCCAAGGTCACAGACTAGCTGCAGGAGTGTTTATGAGCAGGAGACAGTCACTACTTCCAGCTCCTCTCCGGTTCCGAAGCTTAAATGCTGCAGTTCATTGAGTCATAGGTTGCTGGTTTAATTGACTGTTGAGTAGACACACAACATCGACGTTTCAGACTCGTGTTTGTTATGACACGGTCTTGGTCTATTATTTAGTGACTAGCTAGTGAACCGCCTGGCCCTTAATCCACTGTTGGAAGTCATTTTAAGCGTAGCTCTAATGTAGGTCTGTGTTATGAATTCCTGAAGGCACCAAAAGCATATACCATATACAGATTGGTTAAAAAGTAACTGTACACTCAAAAGAGTATTATGCAAATATTAAAATTAATGCAGAATAAATATATATCCAAGCTAGTATTTAGATTGAAAATTTAAATTCCAAAATAACATTTACTGAAACATTTTTTTTTCCATTGCAGCAAAGCCACATTGTGTAGTCCAGGATAAGCTTGAAGCATTGTTCCTGCTGTTCTACACTGTGGAGTCCTGAGATTACAGGTATGGACCACCACCCTTGACCTCTGATGAAATTTTTGATTTTGTTTTCTAATTGATTTTACAGTCTCTGTCACTCTCCTAAAAAGCTAGACAAGAAGTGAACACTGTGTGCGTGGGGCAATGTATTGACTGGGTAAGAATTTAATTTGATGTAAAAGTATTAATTTGGAACCGGTACCCCGACATCTAACCCTACTTTTGTCCTACATGCTTCGAAATAATTTTGGATTTATTCTGAAGTCACAGCATGAGCTTCAACCTTGATTGGTTGTATGGGACAGCTCATGGGAGCTCATGAAAAACGCCATAGATATCTCTCTGAATGGATTCCTAATGCAGGTTAACTAAGGACCTGGGAGTCCTGCCCCAAAGCAGGTGGTACCATCCCATAGATGAAGGCCCAGATGAAAGAACAGGATAAGAAGAGAGAGCACAGTATAGTGTAGATACTATTTCTTTTTGCTTCCTGGCTGTCACGAGAAGTGCAGTTTTCGCCTATCTTCATCTTATACCGTAAATGTTCTCCCTCATTGGAGACCCAGAAACAAAGAGCCAAGAGGTCATGAACTCAAACCATGAGCCCAAGTGAGTTATTCCTCACTTTAAAATCCTCTCAAAATCAACACACGTAGTGACAGTGCACATGGATAGAGAGGGTCTTGTGCCATCCGTCAATGAAGGAACCTAGAAGAGTGGTCCATCTGTTTTCACATCTACATGTCCATCTGTACATATCTATCTGCCCATCTATCTTTATTTAACATGCTATTAATAAAATAAAATAAAATAAAAATGACAATTTACAGGACAAAGCAAAATCAATTTTTATAGTTCTAAAGTCTAGGACATCCAAGGTCAATCTCTAGGAAAGCCACTCGATCAAGGTTTTAAATAATGTTTTGGTGAGGTTAATGTCAAGTCAACAAGCTATAGTCATCTGCAAGGAAGGAATCTCAATTGAGAAAACGCCTTCAGAAGATCAGGCTGGAGACAAGCTTGTAGGACATTTTCTTAGTTAATGATCAATGGCAGAGAACCAGGTCCATTGCAGGTGGAGCTATCACTGGGCTGATGGTCCTGGATTGTATGAGAAAGCAGGCTGAGTAAGCCATGTTGAATAAGCAAACCAGTAAGCAGCACCCCTCCGTGGCCTCTCCATCAACTCCTGCTTCCAGGTTTCTACCCTGTTTGAGTTGCTGTCCTGCCTTCCATCAGTGATGGACAGTGATTTGGAAGCATAAGTCAAACAACCCATTTTTTTCTTAAAGTTGCATTTGGCTAAGGTGTTTCATAGCCATAGACACCTAACTAAGACTTATGGTCATCTTGTACTATTACATAGTAGACAGAGAAAGGGAGCCCTGATCCCCAGTCTCACTGGGGAAAATAAGATTTTATGCTTATGACCTCATCTAAACTTTATCCTATCACAAGGACTAAACCATTACATTGGGAATCATGATTTTGAAATTAGAATTTGTGGCATATATAACACTTAATCCATAGTTCTGTTTGTTCTCTCTCTATATATATCCATTTACTTAGGTATATACACATAATGTAAGTTCAACATGTAATTAGAATATGCTCCATCAACAGAGGATTAGAGGCATAAACCTAGACACTAAAGGAACAACATTGTATTCCAATGTTCTTTTGAAAATTATTTAGCAGAATCTACTAACACATTTTATTTTATTTTAGCAGAATCTACTATCACATAATGGTAAATATACAATTTATTTCCTGTTTTAGCTTAATATGGATCTTTTTCTCTGTAATACTGCTCTCTGAGTAAGAAGACTAAGTTCATCTATTACTTTTCAATCAGTTATCATTTTATCACTGAATAAAACACAATTAATTATATGTTGTTAAATAATTTATTCAATTATTGCACTAGCCAGAAAATAGCCAACTATTAAACTCTTCTTTGTATAAAATTAACAACTGAATACAGAAGAAAATAATATGACATTATTAAACAATCACTATTTAATTACTTCAGTTAGCAAAATCTAATAAATAGCATTCAATCAGTTTTCCTACAGTTACGTTATTTGCTAAATTGTTTTTAATCTGCCCTTAAAAAGAAGATACATTTTGAAAAGTTACATTTCCCCCACATAATTTTAAGAAAATTAAACACCTCAATACATCAAAGATAATTTTAAGATAAAACCTTTTTTTTTAAAGAAATTCAAGCGTTGACCAGTCTCACAAAAATCGAAATTTGATAAATCCAAATAATTTTTCATCTTTGGATTTCATGAATAAAGAATTAACTCTTTAAGATGATCGTATTTATACATTTAGTAACTTTGAATTTTAATCCAACCTTAATTTTTACCTATGAGTTCTGTCTCTGCAATCATAGATGGGGCACTGAAGAGGAGTCTATCTAGTATTTAAATCATATAAAATATTGTTCTAGGTTTTCATGTTCACAAATGCCTTCCTCCATCAAAATGTAATTTCCTGAAGCCCAGAGGACAATATGTCTGTGAATGTGTATCTGTGTGTTTTAATTCTCCATCTACTGGAATAATTGCACCCATATTGGAAACTGAATCGATAGGGAACAGATAAATTGGCTAATGATTAGCTCAGAATGTTGACTTAAGCTTACAGGGCTCTATTTGGAGAGGTCACAAGTTTTAAGCCATTTTAATGACCCAATCACAAGGTTTTCTAAACTTAGCACATCCTATTTTCAAGATTAGCTGTTAGTCACATCTCTGAACCCTAATGCCAAGATAATTAAAAATTGAAAGACATCAATAGTGCTGTTTTAGCCTATTTGAGAAACCATGTAAAATGGCTTAGGCTCAGCTATAACTAAAGTACCTCAGAAAAGAATATGATTACATTATGTTCTTTTGGCTGAGTGAAATGAACATGATTTATCTTTTTAAATTGCTCTCTATGATTCTTCTAATGACTTGACATTTGATCATTATTTTCGGAGTACTATTTAAGTTCATATCTCATTCCTCTTTCAGGTTTTCACAGTCACTGATTTCACTTTTAAGTCCATCTCAAATATTGAATCTTTATGAGATTTCTTAGATATTCCTTTCCTAATCTTCCCCAATCACATTTTTTTTTAATTTCTGCCTGAGTGAAGACCATTTTGTGTCCTCCACTGAAGCTCTCTTCTTTGAAGAAAATCGAGATCTTTGCTCCCTTCTCAGAAGACACACCTTGAACTCGTGTCGCTTGCGTAAACATACTCAAGATTCATCTTTCGTTTTCTAGGTGGATGCAAGACGCGAGGTGAGATCAAGACTCACCTCTCTTTGGTGGCTGCTCTGCTGGGGCATTATAGATGATGATAAGAACTGGACAAAGATAGGAATGACTCTAAGGGCTCCTAATCTGTCACCTTTTCCACCACTCTTTCCTATCCCCTGCTTTTTAAACCTCCGTTGTCACAACTGATATGATCCCAGCTCTGCTCCTGCCTTGGCAACTCAGGCATCCATCAACTTAGATTTCTCAACCTTTCTGGCTCTCTGCAGTACCCCACCCACAGTAATTTGATGGTGTCAGATACAGAACTTCTGTGTAGCTGCACAGATGTGAAGGTTGCCAGGGGCTCTGCTAGTCGCAATAGAATCCCACCCAACACTTTTAGATACACATGTTGATTCGTCAACACTGATAGGGCTGCTTTACCTCACCTGCCTCAGTGAGGAGCCAGCAGGGAACTGTTAGCTAGTTTTTGTAGCATTTCTTTTGAAAATAGTTGTTTTTACTGTTTTTATTCTCTCTCTCTCTCTCTCTCTCTCTCTCTCTCTCTCTCTCTCTCTCTCTCTCTCTCTCTGTGTGTGTGCCTACAGAATCCAGAAGAGGGCATTGGGGCCCCTGGAGTTAAAGTTACAGGTGACCGTGACCCGTTCCACATGGGTGCTAGGAACTAAACTGGGTATCTTTGGAAGAACAGCAAGAGCTGTTAACTACAGAGCCATCTCTTCAGGTCATTCTGGCCATTTCCAATGCTACTGTTATCTACTGTTGTGGCAAGTAGCGTAAAAGTCAGTGATTAGTTTTTTTTGTTTTGTTTTGTTTTAATGAAATGAAACTTGTCTCTCCACCCCACTTAATTTTCCTTTCAAGTTAAAAAGGAAGTCTTCAATACATTTGCATTTCAAATTCAAATTTTGTATTTAAGGCACTTAGCAGGGTCCTTTGCACATTGACAGCTTCCTTTTTAGCTTCTCCCAGACTGGGCTCTGTAATGTGTTGAGTCTTAATTTGTAGAATCTGTGCATTGGCATACTGTTTAATTAGGCTCTCGTGTCAACTTTAAATCCAGTACCATCAGCATCTAATGAAATAACAGAAGCACTTGGCTTCTGCATGGTGGATCTGAAGAAAAGCACTTTCTTTGACGGGCTGACTCACTTAAAAATAAATTAAAAAGTAAACAAATAAAGATAATGGGGGAAAATGAGAACTCGGTTTCCAAGATGAGGTATTCCTATGGCCATGGATGTAAGACAGAAGAAAACAGAATCCAAGTGACTATTAAGGGAAATCAGATGGATCCTCCTCTACACAATTAGCAAAAATTTGAACAGATGGGAGTAAATTAAATTTATGCATATAAAATTATTTTCTCCTTGGCTAACATTACGGCTTCAGGTGGGCTTCACTCCCCCCCCCACCTCTTATCAGTTGAATGCAGGGGCTCTGATGGGAGCTAAGAGGGAGCACAGGTGATATAAACATATTCTTAGCCCTCAAGGAGGCTACAGTCTCACAGCTGAGCAGCGGGGATAAGACAAGCACACAGCATCACCAGCTTGTGACTTTGGGAATACGGGCTAGCATTTACTAACCTCATGCTTCCTTTCCAGTGAAATGGGAGCGCCAGCATCAACAGCGAAGCATCGTCCAGGTTAGATAATTGGTGCAAAGCGGTATGCTTCTTTCACTGCCGTGCACACAGCATATACACAGCATTGTTAGTATGGACTGACTGCTGAGGCACCTTCTTAAAGAAGGAACATTTGATGCATCCTGTATGTACCAGTTCCCTATTGCTTTTGACTCAATGAACACAAGCTTAGTGGCTTAAAGCAGTATATCACTGCATGGTTCTGAAGGTCAGAGTTCAAAGTCACTTTTCCTGGGCTCTACCTAACATGTTGACATGTCTTACTTCTTTTCGAAGCGTCTACATGTTTTGGCGACTCACTTTTCTTTTCTTGCTGTTTCACACCCTCGACATTAGTCGATACAGAGCCTCCCCCTTCTCTATAAAAATACGTTGTCCTTATTATTTGGGGGAGGGGGAGATTTGTGTAACCAACTACCTAAGGTCACACACTTATTTAGAGACCCTTAACATAGTCATATTTAAGAGAGTCCTTCTGTTTCATAAAGTGACCATAACAGGATTCAGAAAAAAATCACTGTTGTGGTTCAGTTTATCATACACCTTTTGGGGGAAAATACTCTGAAGGTTGGGTGTAGAATGTTGTCAACTAATCTTTATCCATTTAACCAACTGTTCCATAGTTCCTTATGGATGCTTCAAGGTACCCTACTCTTCTCTGGGTGGCACATTATTCAAAGTGATGCATTCACTTACATTTCAAAGATAATGACACAGAACTTATAGAGACTACTGCTTAGGGAAAAGACAGTGCATGTGATATGAGATGGTTCTCTCTTGGGTTTTTTTTGCTTGCTTTTCCCCTTTTTGGTCTTTTTTCTTTCCTTTTTTTTTTAAATGATCCCAATGACAACATCAATATAGCTTAGACAGAATCAAGGTAATTTCATAGGGCTTCTGTAGTTCATCTATTCAGATAGCAGGTATCTCTAAATCTTAGATCTTTGACCTTTGGGGAAGCCCCAGGCATGGAGATTGTGAAAGCCAATTTTCTTCCTTATCTTTGGTCTTTATTCAAAGTAATATGCTCCAGCACCACCACAAAAAGTTGTCCCTTTAAAAGAAAATTATACAGTTTGGAGGGTTTATTTGCAAGAAAGTAGCTTTTCCTACCTGTTTCATCAAAGATGCTTTTGTTGTCTCATGGGAGAAGAGCCTCCACTGAAGTTTAGATCTAGAGTTTCCCCGTCTTCCCCCAATTAGTCAGCTCAGTACGAATGCATCAAACTTCTCAGGGACAGAGGAGGGCTTTCCTTCTGAGTCTCACAGCAAGCCAATACAGCACTTCCTAAGATTCTACATTACAAGTCAGGAGCAGAGTACATAGAAGTCAAACGAGTCACACAAGCCTATACCACATGGTCAGAAAAAGAACTTGACACTGTCTTTCTCCAGTTAAACTGTCCTTTACACACTGACCATAGGTCAGCACTCAATAGGCTGTATTGTAGACTTCCAAGTTTTGTTTTTAAAGTTCAGTAATGACTGAAGATTATTCAATTCTGATAGATATATATCTATCTTACTTTAATATGTGGGGGGAACATTAACAAATCTTAACTTTGGAGGGAATGCTGCATTCTGATTGGTTAATATACCTTGATTAATCAGGGCGTAAGCTGGACATGACTCAGAAATTATAGGTAAAAGATATGCAGATTATAATTATACATGCTTTTTTGTTTAATTTTGCTTTTTCTTTAGAAGTCCTCTGCAATAAGAGTTAAGACTGAGTCATCCTTGACCAAGTACTTTGATGAATCTTGGTTCTAGTGAACACACACACACAGAGAGAGAGAGAGAGAGAGAGAGAGAGAGAGAGAGAGAGAGAGAGAGAGCAAGAGACAGAGACCGAGGGAGACAGACAGTGAAAGAGAGGGAGAGAGACAGAGAGAAGCTCTGTTCACTTTCTGCCTGGCTCTGGGGGCTTCAGTTACTGTGTTACAGGGCTTGCCCTAAATGTTCAACCCATCTGCTCAGGGAATGCTGCCTTCACCACAATTATCTAATCATATTACAGTAGAATATCAAACACAGCATGAGTGACAAGGGTGGGGCCGTGCAAAGTAAAGGGAAACAGGAGGATTCAACACAAAGCACGGTGCCAAGTATGTGTCTAAAGTGTAAAATGTACATTCCTGTCTTCGAGAAGCTTCTGGAGGCTTATGTTAAGAAATGAAATGAGCTGATTTGGCATACTGGCTTGACTGAGAAAACTGTCAATTCTAAACAGTCTGTCCAACATGACTGGGGCTCTTGCGGAACACCCATGCATTTGCTACCGCCTCCTGAAGGCAGCATTGCGCTTGTGGAAAACGAATGACTCCCTTGTATAGTCTTTTGAATGAATATGGTCTACTGTGCACAAATCACATGAAAATATATTTAAATAGGGCATATTTTTCTGCTTGCCTGAGCTCAGCTTGCCCTGTTATACCTGACCCTTCCCACATGTAGGTTGTCTGCCTGAAACCTCAGTGCACGTTTGCAACTGTTGAATCTGTCTCCACAGCATCCTTTATTGTCTTGTGATTTAAAGCCTTTAATTAAGCTTTGACCACCTCTGTGGCCATTGCAGTTTCTACAGTTGGCAATCTAGGGTTAAGGGGACTCTACTGTCTCTGCTACAAGATGTTTATACACTATCTCTGACAAACCTTTTATATCATTTGAGGAAATGCATACATAATAAAATCATCAAGCTTCCTATTGAAATTATTGGGGGTTTCAAGATAGGAGTATCAGAACAATAAACACTCTGGAGGTGGAGCCTGTCCAGGCTGGAAACCCATGATGATGACCCCGGGGCATAGGAGTGAAAGGTCATCTTATTACTACATTGTTTCTCTACTACATAGCTCTTTCAGCTTGAGTAGGATGAGCATCTATGGAGTAGGAGAAATGTAAGACTCTTACTTTGTATTCTCCTCATCAAATGACTGGGAAAATGGGGTAGATGGTGTGTCACTAGCAGGAAAGGTAAATGACCCTTGTCAACTTAACGTAAAATCTAATCACTTATTAAGCCATAACCTTTCCTTTGGTGTTCATGCCTAAGATCTCGTATCACAATATAAGCATCATACAGTTTCCAAAGTGTTGTGTCTTTAAAATTTCAAAGACTTTAAATGTACAACCTTTTGAAACAACAAAAATTTCTCTAAACCTCCAAAATCTCTTTAATGTTAAAAGTCTCTTTAACCATGGGTTCTTGTTAAATCAAAACAACTTAATACTTTCTTATTATAAGACAGGACAACCATGGCACAGTCAGAATCAAATCAAAGCAAACTAAAAAAAAATAAAAAGTGCGAAGAGCTCAGTGTCAGGTGTCAAGCATCAGAGATTATGTTGTCATGGTCTTCTGGAAACCTCCAAAGGTCTTTTCCCACTTCTCCAGCTTCGTTTATGTAGTACATCCGCTTGTCTCCTAGGGCTTCCTCCACTCAACAGCTGCTGTGATCCCTAGCGGTCATCCCATGATACTGGCATCTCTAATATGCTGGGTGCTTCTGTTACAACTAGGGTGTACCTTTGCCAACAGCTTCTTTTGGTTCTCACTGGGAACTCTGACTTGCCACATAGTGTCAAACCTCAAATTTTTTCGTGACTCCCTCAATCCTTCTACTACAATGGAGGCTGCACCTTCACCTCCCGGCCTCGTTTCAGGAATCCTAACTCTGCCACACAATGCCAATCTTTCCATGAGCCCTTCATGCCTTCAAAGCCAGTGCTCTCTTAAATAATATGAAGTTCGACTGCCAGCACAAGTACAGCTCTGGTCCCTCTGGACCACAGATGCTGTGCACTGACGCTGAAGAAAGACTTCCCAGAATATTTGGTCTCAGTGATGATGAGCTCTTCTTAATCCCAGCTGATTCTTCAGCCCCAGATGACCAGAATACGTTTTCCCAGCAAAGCAAAAGTTACTCTGTAGTAGTTATTAGTTAAAAAAAATATCACAGAAGTGGCCCTGATAAAATTCTCATAATAGCTCACCAAACTTTGAACATCCAATATCTTTTCTCGTGCAACATTCCAAAGTCTCTTCACAATCCTCCCAATCAAACATAGTTTAGTCACAGCACTGCCCCACTCCTGCTATGAATTTCTGCCTTAGTTGGGGTATCTATGCTGTGAGAAAACACAATGGCAGAGCTACTTGTGGGATAATGGGTTTACATCTCTCTGGTCACTCCCCATCACTGAGGGTAATCAGGGCAGGAACTCAGGCAGGAAAGGAGTTTGGAGGCAGGAACTAATGCAGAAGGACCATATGTAGAGGCCTACTGGCTTGCTCAACCTACTTCCTTATACAATCCAGGACCAACTACCAAAAGGTGGTGACACAGCACATTGGGAACTGAGCCCTCTCACATCAACAATGAATCAAGACAATGAACCACAAACTTGCCTACGAGCCAGTGTTCTGGGTGCATTTTCTCAGTCGAGGTTCCCTCTTTTCAAATGTCTCTAGATTTGTGTGAAGTTGAAAAAAAAAAAGAAACCAGCCAGCCCAATAAATAACAGTAGCCCTTTTATTTTCCCTTAGTGATTCCTGGTAAGTCTTCTGGGTAGTTGAAACCAAATCCTAACTATGTCATTAGCATTTTAAGCGGCAGAACCTCATGACATTAATACATTACTTCTTCATTGTCATCTACTAGGTAGAGATTAAGACATAGCCCTCTTTCAATGGATCTTATATTCTATATTATTACCATGCTTCATATTTGAAACAAATCAGAATTCAGGGGATTGTGTCATGAAAAGGTATTTAGTGTAGCAAGAGAGTGGGGATCTTTTACAGGGAAGCTAAGCTTGCAAGAGTGGCCAGAAGCCTGTTTCCTGGAAAAGAAAAGAGATTTCCAGTTAAAGCTAGAAAATGAGCCACATCTTTTTATTTCTGCTCCCTCCTGAAACTTCACTATAATTCTGTAGAGTAATTTTTAATAAGATCTAAATCCATAAACTTGAAAGTAGAGAGAAGACATCTTGGTATTTCACGACAGTGACAACATTCTGGAAAAGGAGAAAATGGATGGATTACCTGTAATTAACTTACAGGACACCCAAAGCCAAGCCTTCAATACAGAGGCCACAATGCCACCATTCCGTTCTGACTTAGAATCCTCCGAAGGCTTGGGAAGTGGGGACACTCCACTTCTGAAGGCGTTGGCACTAAGGGTTTGAAATGGAGGGAGAGCTTGTGTGAAGGCACACTGGTGGCCCAGCAGGTCCCTCTTCCAGCTGTCTCTTGGGAACAGTCTCAGGTGAATGCTTTCTCTTTACCCCAGATGGACAGGAGAGTCTTTGCTCTAGGAAAAATGAGACAGAGTCTGCAGTAGAGGAAGGTGAGGCATATCAGAGAAAGGAGATTGGGATCTACCAGCTAGCAGAGTAGATGTGTTCTCCCTTGATCCTAAGATGTTCTAGATTTCCCACTCTTTATACTGAATAATACTGATAGTGTAGGCCTCCCAAGCAGGCTGCCGCCCTCAGCAAACTGATGTCCTCCTGAAAAGGCTTAGGAAGCCGGCACTTAGTGATCATGCCTTGAGCTCTAATGGTTGCCCCATTGTTCATCTCTAGGAATTGGCTAACTCAAAACCATCAGCAAGTCCTCCCCAGTCACGTGCAGCTCCTAACTGGCTTTTGAGTAAGTCTTATAAATGGACTTCCAAAGGTCAATTTATGCTTTATAAAGTCATTTCATGTGAAAGGAAGGATAGAAATCAGCAAGTGAAGATGAGGGATCAGAGGAAGTAAGGACATCACAGAGAGAAGAAGGTTTTTATAATCCTGTTATTATTAATACCTTCAGAGAAATAAGAGAGCAGATGACATTAATATGCTTCAAACAGAGTAATGCTTAAAGCAATGAAGAAGCTGGAAATGGTGGGATACACCTGTAATCCCAGTTACTGAGGAGGGAGCTGCCAGCAAGACACTAAAAACAAACCAACAAATAAATAAAATAAATACTTGAGATACAGTTCAGTGATAGAACACTACATTGCAGTAAGAATAAAGAAGGTCTTGGATTTGAATGCTTTGTGTGTATGTGGGGGGGGGCACGGGGAGAGAAAGAAAGAGGGGTAGTAGACAGAGACACAAAGAGAATTAAAAATACTGTAGGGAAATTTAATATATTTTGAAGATTAAATTGAACATTTAAAAATGTTCAATGAATTCTAGTTCTAAATGTCTTCATGTTAAGTCCACTTGATTGTCCCCATAAAGATCTGAAGTTGAGATCTTAAAGTTGTATCTGTCAGCGTGTACATGTGTATAGACATGTGCATCACAATTCATTGGAGATTATGGGACAACAGTGTGGAGTTGGTTCTCCCTTTCCACCCTTAAGTGGGCTCTGGGAATTGAACTCAGGTTGTCAGTCTTATGCAGCAAGCCCCTTTGCTCATTAAGCCATTGCAAAGTCCCTTCAGTGATTATTTTCAAACTGTCTTCTCCCAGCTGCCTTCCAATAACACATGTAAGGATTCTTTTGTGTTCTCACAAGATTGGTCCATATATGTCATTATCTCCTTCTGAAAGGTTTTGCTTAGATCCCTATACTAAATGTCAGGACCTTAGCCTTTATTATTTTTTATAAGGCATCGGCGCTGTGAAGGGGAGGAACACGGTCCATTCATGTGTCTGCAGCTCTCAGAGCCGGTGCTGCTTCATTGTCTCTTACATCTACTCCAAGTCCTTCTTTGCTAATTTACTTCCACTTCAGGAAAGAAATCATGTTCTTTCCAGCCTAGAACACACCATCCATCCTTCACCAATGAGAGTGTGTACAATAAACCACAGCCATAGCTGCCTCTCGATCAAACTATTACCCAAGTCGTTTTGAGTGAACGCAGGCCCTCAGACAGAAAAGAAGCTTGACTTGTTCACATTTAATCTCTATCAGGGGAAGTGCATGATGGATAGTAAATATTTATTAAACATTTAGATGAATGAATCAATGCAATATCATAGAAACCCATCATAGAAAGAGAAAGTATTTTCCAGGGGTCGAGGAGATGGCTCAGTGGGTAAAGTGTTTGCCGTGCAAGCAAGAGGACCCAAGTTTCATTCCCTAGTGCCCATGTAAAGGGCCAGACTTGCGGCTACATACCTGTAATTCCCGCAGAGGAGAAGCAGTGATGGGAGGATCTCTGGAGTTCAAAGCCAGCCAATGTAGGTGAGTTAGTGAACTAGAAAGTCAGAAAACTCAATCCAAGAAAGTAAGCTGGAGAACTATCTAGGGAGACACCTGACTTTGATGTCTGACCTCCATATTTGTGTGCTAATGTGCACATATGTGCGCACATGTGTGTATAGACATGCACACACAGAGCATGCACACACACACATGAGAGAGAGAGAGAGAGAGAGAGAGAGAGAGAGAGAGAGAGAGAGAGAGAGAGAGAGAGAGAGAGAGAGGAGTCTTACAAATATCAACACTGATACCTTCCTCACTGGGTAGGAACTTGTTATTTTCATAGCAGAGTAGAAAGACCTGTCCCAAGGAGAAGTCAACACAATTGCCAACATTAGGATCACATGAGGAATGTCCACACGAGTAGCCAGAGCAGATGCCTATGTGATTTAGGTTTAAGGTGGCCATAAGTTATTGTCTTCAATAGCACATTTCTTTTATTGTGAGTGGAAGACAGCGATAAAATAATTGTCAGCTATTGATTGAACCAACCTAGGCATAAACTGTGAATGTTCAAGCAACTAGAACATACAGCTATCTTCTTTAGGTCGGCTGCATGTTGTTGGTTATTTATAGATAAGCATGAAACTGTTAACATTTTGGTACCAGGATGTATTTTAAATTGCAAGAGTGGTGATTATAGGGTTTTTTTTTTTTTTTTTTTTACAGCATCTTGAAGGGAAACTAGATGAATAGGCCCAGCTACCCTGCTTTGAGAAAAGATTCTGTGTCTGCTTGTGGTTATCTGCCTATAGGCAGGACCTATTCCCTCACCCTTGGCCTTGATTCTCACCTATTTTTTTTTCTTTTCCCATGGCTTTTTCTTTTCCTCCAAAGGAGCAGTATCATTGTCCCCATTAAGCCAACCTCCTGCAGTAAAGCAGGGTCCAAGAGGCTGCAGGAGGCCAGCACCCCCTTTCAGGGCAGGGTGAGGAGCTGCCGTGTGATGAATAGAAGCGTGTGGAGCAAGGTGATAAAGCGACGCCTCAGTCATGTAATCTTCCATTAAAATGAAATGCATACCAGGCATGCAGTGTTTCTGCAGCTTGTACCCTCTCCCATCGAAGATCATGAATAAAAGAGGGAAGTGTACTGCTGACAGATGCCAGCATGCATAAAGGGCACCTCCTAGAAAGGCGAAGCTCCGGCTAACAGATGGACTAAAGATGTGAGATGCAGAAAGATTTACCAATCTAAATAATTCAAGGGAATGTCGTATGGCAAGCTAGTGCTTTGCGGAGGGAGCTAGCAGAAGGTGCAGATGGAAAGGCAGGCCAAGCCTTTCCCATAAACCCATTAAGAACAGTACTTGTCTGAGCGACAGTATGTCGCAGAAGGCCCAGGGAGAGGCCAGCAAATGAGGAATTTGCTTTGAGTCTTTGTCCCACAAGGTCAAGAGTGTATGGAGTAGCGAAGGTTGCCGCATCTAATGTGTGAACAGAGGGTGCTGTGTGCTCCTCTGCTCGTTCTCCTGCCCTCTCCAACCCCCACCCACATCCATGAGACCTTTATTTATCTTGTGAGAATTAAAATCACGAAAAGTGAAGGCATTCAGTGACCTTTCGAGAAGATGTCTCAGTTACTTTCGTTCTCATCGTGACAAAATGCCTGGAATACCAAAGCACACAGGGTTGGTTCTGCCTCATGGTAGCAGTCTGTGCCACGCTGGCGAAGGCACGGTGCTCGTAGCAGAGAGAGGTGAGCCCATACTCCGCTCTTCTCTGTTTCAATATTTTAATACCCTGAACCTCAGTGGGTCTCATGTCCTTAGTTAAACCTCTCTGGAAACATCCCTCACAGCCGAGCCCAATGAGGCCTCTCCCTGGTGATTCTAAACCTAGCAGTCTTTTCAGGTGTTAGTCTGACAAAGGCTTTAGGCCCAAAAGTCAAATGACAAGCGACAATGTCACTTCTGGAACATTCCACAGAAACATGTAACTGTGTCCTCTATGGATACCGTGATATCTGTCTGTACCGGCTCATCAACAGGAGTGTCCAGACCATGATTGTAGCTTATTTCTGGGCTTATTTTCATTTGCTTTGTCTATCGTACAGAGCGCAGTGCTTAAATACACTTGAAGAAATGTCCCTTTCTCAGCCACCAGGGCTTGCTCTGCGAATGTACCCGGTAAGTCTCTCCTGGTGGTGAAACTCCTTTGACTTAAAACACTCCTGCCTGAGACACTTCCACATCCTGTAAAATGGTGCCCATGTGTTAGTGGCCCAGGCAGGAGAAGCTGTGATGGTCAACATGACAAGCAAAGCATGCGGTTATGCCTCAAAACGGGGAACAAGAGCCTTCCCAGGCCCCATGGAGCTTAACTATGCCAGGGAAGCCAAAACTACTGTTCTTCAACTGTAAAGGAAACAACCAAAGTACCTCAAACTCTGTCAGCTCGTTGCATAACTACAGGGAGGTAAACTAGGAGACTGTCGTGTAAACATTTTAGATACCCACGACAATCTCGGCTTGTGGCTTCTTCTTAAGGCATACCCACTGGTACACCATCTACTGACGGCCCACAATGCAATGCTTCTCAGTGCTGGTATGAGTTGACATGCAATTGCATAGCATGCCCCACAACAATGTCCTAGCTGGAAACATTGCTTCAGAGCCTTTTTAAACATTCTGACACTAGCACAAAAGGCTTCAATTCCAGCATCACCCAGTCTCTCTCTCTCTCTCTCTCTCTCTCTCTCTCTCTCTCTCTCTCTCTCTCTCTCTCTCTCTCTCTCATTACCGGATTCCTTACCGGTAGCAGGAGTGGCAGGTCTCAGTCTCAGGCCAACTGTTAGGGGCAAGAAGTGCCCGTTCTGTTCACCTTTATTGTTGCAGTCTATCAGAGTTCTCTCTGTTTAATGCCATGAAGACAGTTCCGCTTAATGAATTGCTAGATTTGGACTCTAAGTGATCTTGATGCCTCTGCAGCATCCTATGAACTGATGAAGATTCTTGGGTTTTGTTTGTTTGTCTTTTCTTCTGCTGGCAGCATCCATCACTGAAGCATAGGAAAGAGCAGCGATTAAAATATGTACATGGTTGAAGTCTCAGCTTGCCTATGGAAGTTGATTACATTTGGTTATTTTTAACAGTCTTACCAGGATTGCTTCACTTTATCCCTTGTGAGTCAAATGAGAAGCTATCAAAGAATTAAACAGCTGTTACCTCACATTGGATAAAGTAGTGACTGGCTTACAAAAGACATCTTTTTTTCAGTCAAGTTCATGTCAAGAAGGTTTTAACAACTCAATTTCCTCTCTCAGTCTTCCTTTACAAAGTGAAAAATGAATTACATTTACTTATTGTGCATGTGTGTATAGGTATCTACAAAGGCCAAGGGAGAAAGGGAGGAAGAGAAAGGGAAGAAAAAACAGGAAAGAAAGAAAAGTTTGACAGAAACAGAAAATTGCAGAGACTAGACCAAAAATCTATAATCAATATCCAAACAGATATTGACTGCATGAATAAGCCAGTACAAACTTATGTGCGTAGTAATTTGCAAAGCAGAAATCCCCATGAATTTTTTCTTTTTATTTTTGCGTGAGCATGAGCACACCTTCATTGCAGGTCCCTGCAGTGACCACAAGGGGGCAAATATCTCCTGGAGCTGGAGTTAAAGGAGATTTGAACTGCCCATTGTGAGTGCTGGGAACTGAACTTAGGTCACCTGGGTCATCAGCCAGTGTGCTCAACCACTGAATCCTCTTTCTAGACCACAAATATTTTTTAGAAAAGGAGAAAAAAGGCAGGAATAACAAACTTTGTAAAAGGAAGTCATAAAAGTTGAGAATCAACATTTAGAGACAAGCAAAAAGAATCAGAAAGAAGGTCATTAACAAAGTGTTAACACATGGTGTTGCCCCAAAAGCCGGGTGATGAGGCTTAGCATAGGAACAAATAATACAAACAACAACAGCAAGTTCCACCAGGGTCCAATATGGTGACGCTGGCTTGCCAAGAATGACCAGAGGCACTTCAGGGAGAACACACAGATTTTGTTTCAAGGGATGGAGTCAGAGTGGAAGCTCCCGCCATAGAAATACTGTAGGATGCTAGAAGACAAAAGAAGTATAATTTTCTACTTCCATCCAGATGTCTTGTCACTGAACTAGCATTGGGTGGAAATAAAGGCAATCAGAGATCCCTGTCATTTTAGTCTATCAGGATTAAAGTACACAAGGCTCCTACTTGAGAAGGCAACCATAAAAAAAATCAGAGGAATAGGGATTGGACTCGGAATGGGAACAATTACCTGAGTCATGTTGGTGTGACAGTTGTACAAAGAAAATCTTCTGTGAGAGCCCAGAAAGACAGTCAGCCATAAACAAACCAGATAGTCAGTCCTCCAAACAAGCAAATGATGTCTAATATACCAGAGACAGGTAGGTCACTTCCAACTTTAGCCATTCCGGGGGTCATAGCTGCAAAAACAATACAGTGATTGTTAATTTGGGAAAAGTCATTGCAGAAAGAATTGTAGCTACAACACATACTCTAGTAAGCAATAGTTACATAATGACCAAACAGAGTTCACTATATAACTGTGAAAGGACTCCTCTGGGAAAGAGGGATACTGGCAGATGTGAATAGGAATGGCCGTGCATAAGAGGATGAACTTATGTACTTGGAAGTCAGAAATAATGGTAAAACTGAAGGGCTAAGAAATAGTGTTTGCATGCGGTGCTTCAGCACTGAAACTGGTTTCAGAAGGAGGACTAAAGACACCGAAAGTTGCTTCTTATCAGTGGGCTTTAGAGTCTTATGGGAAGGGAGGAGGCAGGGCACCATCAGGCTTACAACAGGTTTTATGTACATATCTGTCCATTTATGTTATGAATAAATCAATGAGCTTTATTTTTAGGAAAAGGCCATGATAAATATTGAATTCATGTCCATGCAAACAAATGTGTCAATATGTCCCATGCTGCAGAAATAACTCCGTACACAGGCAAACACATCTAATTCAAATATATGTAAGTGCCTCATTTTCAGTCATGTGCAGAGCACAAACTGTACCATATGCCAGAGAGACTAAAATTAAAAATAAAATAAGACTTGTAACATTTTGAGATCACGAAAAAAAAAGAATGGAAGGAAAGATTTTTGATGATTTCATAGTATGGCTTCTTGCCTCCAGACAGTGAATGATATTCCCCTAGCGATTTCGAAGTAGATCGCCTTGACCCTGTAGCTGTGGCAGTTGATTAAGCAGAATAAGACAGTGATAGCCACGTCTATGATGACTGTGATGGAGCTATTGGTAGCCCATGCTAAAAATTGGGACAGGAGAGTTACAGGAGTTTCACAAGGAATTCTAGTCGGTGACATTTAGTATTGCCGACTTTTGCAGGCATGCAAAGTATTGTCTAGATTAGGTTAACTGAGGTCAGTAAGCTCTTGCTTTGACTGTGGGTGGGGTCTTAGAATGGAATGGGGTCTCAGAATGAATAAGAAAAGATAAAGGGAACTGAGTGCCAGCCTTCATCTTCCTCCGCTTCCTGATTGTGGATGCAGTAGGACTAGTCATGTCAATTTTGTGCTATTAAATGTCCTGATGGATGTGGCACTGAACTGTGGGCCAAAATAAATCCTTTCTTCCTCCCTCCTTCCCTCCACCCCTTCCTACCTTCCTTCCCTAGGATGCTTTATTTGGTATTCTGACGTAGCAATGAGACAAGTAACTATCACATAAAATTTATTCACCCTTGCCCTCTCCTAGCTGTGTGTGATCTGTGGAGACACTGAGTGTGTAGAAAGAAGAAGGCTAAGTGACAATGGCATTCTGTGATGCAACTTACAGGAAGTTATCTTTCATCATGGTATTTTGAGTTGATGAAGCTGTTTAGGGGTTATCCATGCTCTTCTAAGTAACCTTTCATCCATACTTTGTAAACAAGCCAAATAAGCCCTTTGGTTCCTCGTGTTGGATTTTGGCACAGTTATTGCTTTAGTCTGTCATCATTGATTCCCTTCTGGGATAAATATATTTGTTTACATTTTTTTTAGAAAAGAAGAGTTAATTCAGCATCTGTGGTCTCTGCCACATTTTCTAGAGTATACACTGCAAAGAAATGTTGCCTCTGCAAAAAAAAAAAAAAAAAACAAAAAAAAAAACATGTGTTTCTGTCTTTATTGGCAGGGAACTGGGTTGAAAAGCCTAAACCTATGCTTTCTTCAAAATTCAAACTATTTTTTGAAGATTTAACTGTTTTTCCTTTACTTCTAGTTTATATGGGAAGAAGCAAACAGAGACCTTTAAGTTGCTAATAAAAGGTGGTGAACCCTCATATGTTACTAAGATAGTGAGCTTTGTCCTTATATATCTAAACTATATAACCTTTCAAATTTGACTCAAGCAATTGGCTCATCTTTCTTAAGTCTAATATGTAAAGCTGTCCTGACAGAGGGCAGGCAAGCATCTAACAGTCTTTCCCTTGAAAAAAGGGTCTTTGTGTGAGGTAACCTTATTCTGAACAGTCCCTCTTTCTGTCATTAGGTATTCTTCCCAGGATCCAAGATACCTTACTGTGCATTTGAGGACTTAACTGAGTATTTTAAAGATGCCTTTGGTACCTGTTACAAAGGATGACAATTTCAAGCTCTACTTGGCAAATTCAGATCCTTCATAATAATAGTAACTTTATGTCATGGTTTGTATAAAGATGTTTACATTTAATTTTGACTTTTAATGTCAATTATTAAAATTCACTGTTAGGCATGATTGGAACATATGCGAAGACTATGGACTAGATACATAACAAAGAATCTTTTACCCGGAATGCACCATGAACAACAGTCTTCTCATCTACTGATTCACTGCTAGGAATTTGTTTGTATGTGGCTGAAATGGGGAGAATGGTAAAGACAGTCAAACTGTGTTATAGAAATGTCCATGTCCATTCAACTATATGAATGAAGAAATTTGTACTAAGAGCGTTTGGGCGATAGTCCTAGGTTCTGTGAAACTCTGCAGTGCTGGGTGCCACCCACTCTTAGACAAGCCCACCAAGCTCATGTGGCAATGAAGAAAGATATTGCTTTTAGTAAGGACAGACCTCGACTACAGGAGACAGGCACTCATGAAAAAGGCAGAAGGGGCCACAGCAGCATCTGGTCGGAGGACTTCACCTGGGAAAGGAACTGGGTACACAAGGATGTCATGAGAAGGAAGGTCTCAGCGGGTGCTCGACAGTAAGTGTGAGGAGAAATGGATATTGCTCCAAGCCTTCTTCCTGTCCAGGTTGCAAATCAGTGGCAATAAGTGAACTGTACCTATGACTGCCCCAGCCTTGCTGTCTATGTAGACTATGTAAATGCAATATTAAATACTGGCAGTTACTTTGCTCCAATAGCATGTTCTTTAAGAAAGGTCACAACAATGAAGGCACAAGGGAAATTATATGCAAAACTATGTTAATAAGGCACTCAGGTACAATTGACAGGAAAAAAAATTGACAACCAATCCTCAGGAGATACAAAGTTTTAGAGACACTTGTAGTCACAAACAAGCAACTACCTTTCTCATATTCTGCATAACGCTATTTGAACAGCTTCATGAGCAATTTTTTTAAAAAAATTATGGGTAGTGTAAGTGAATTAATGTTACTGGGGAAAATGTTAAGCTTTGATATTTCCAAAGTTTTTCAGGCTTCCTTCCACTAGCTAAACGTGACAGCCCAGCTTCCTGGGACCAAATGCATTGCAGGAATCATCTAGCCACGGAATTTAAGCTGGCTGTCCTCATCAGAGGCAAATGTCCTTCCTTCTCCTTGCCCAGCTTAAGCTTGAGGAAGATTATCAGATGTATTGAGATAGTTGGGGTCTCCTTGTTGAAGACTGCTGGGCTAACTTCACACAGAATTTTTGGGGTCAGCACCACACAGAATTGTTGATGTGAATTTGCAATATAGTTCCTTATTGTCCTTTATTTCGCCTGTTTGACCTGTGTTTGTAAAGGTAGTCATTTGAAACCTTATTCTAAGGATCTAGCAGCATTTATGAAATCTATGTTCCAGGGACAACACTGCTCAATTTCACTCTATTGCCATTCTGATCACCCAGAACTCCTGCAGTTATTAGCATGGGTATGCAGATGTGCATCTGGGTATGATGAAGTATAATAGTAATAATATAATAATAATAGCAGTAGAACAGCCAATCTCCAACTTCTAACTTCATTCTAATGTTTATAAATTATTTATTCATTCTGATTGGCCTCTTTTGTACAATATTTTTAAATATTAATTTTATGCAAATGAGTATTTCGCCTACACACACACACACACACACACACACACACACACACACACACATATATATATATATATATATATGTACCCCATTCATGCATGTGCATACAGAAGTCAGAAGAGGGCATCAGATACCCTGGAACAGGAGGAACAGAGTTACATATGGTTGTCAACTGTCATATAGGTGGTGGGAAACAGACCTAGCTTCTCTGCAAGAGTAACAAGTGTTCTTAAACCTCACAGCCATCTCCCCAGACCCTACAACTATTGTGAACATGCCTGTTTTCATAATACAATAGTGAAATCAAATCTGAACACCCCAAAGTCACATAATAACACTCAGTTTCAATTACAATGGCTCCTTCATTTTGCCTTCTCAGAGGACAGTCTAATGGGGGGCAGCCAAAGTGCCGTTTGGGCAGGTAGAAGTCTTTCAAGCTTGCTGATTTACTTAGCTTGGATACTTCATTCTTTGTTTTCACAATGTTTTATTTCTCAGACAAAGCACACCTTCAAGAAGACAGACTAGTTATAATATTTTATGGACCCCATCTTTGACATGATGGAGCAAAACTTAAAACCCCAAGACAAGGCTAGATGGGGGCTACTCCTTACATACCAGACAGAGAAATGAGTCTAACCAAGAGACGAGTGGGGTTTCTCTGGAACGTTGCTAGATAAGGACATTGTCTTCAATAACTTTTTTGGCTGTATTATATACGTTTTGTGATATTTGATCAGTTTTGCTAGGAACATTTCTGCTAAGAGTAATTCTAAAATTTGCTAAACCATCATGGCTGGCCATAGATGTGAGCCGCACTTATACATGAAAAAAGAGCTGTGGGTGATGAGCCCCAAGAAGTAATTTAAGCAATAGTTCTTCAGTCTCATTCCAGACTCACACTATCAGAAGCACCTGGAAACTTGCTAGACGCCACGCTCAGGTTGCTGCATCAGGAACTCTAGTGAGAATTAGCAGTCACCATTTCCATATAGCTCTGAAGTGACTCCAGTGCTTTGGGACTGCTGATTAAAGTTGTCCCTGTCAGGCACTGTGAAGCCAGGAATCGTGGAGGAAAATCAGAGCCCCGAGTTTGAAGAGCTGTAGCTCTTCAAAGAACCGGAAATGCACCATTTTCAAAGGGAAGCTGCAGCAGTTTCCTAAGATCCAAATAAGCAGACGGGGAAAGGTCTGCTAAATGTTACATAGTAGAAGCAGGCCATAGAGCAAGGGTGGTAGATGTCTGTCTCCGGTTGTGGTCCCATGAAAAGAGGATTTGCTCAGAGACCGCAGACCTTCAGACAGCCCTACACCTATTTCCACATAAAAATGCTCAAGAAGTTTTGTAGAATTGTCATTGAAGGCTCCTTTCTGCATCGTTGCCTTTGTACAGAAGGATGTGTTGAGTGAAGGACACTTCAACATACCAAGGTTTGCCCATGCTGCCTCCTGTATACCTTGGGCCTCCAAACTGCCACTGCCCTCCTCCATCCGCCACGGGCCCAAACTGCCATAAGATGTAAGACAGGAGATGGCAAAGGAAGAGAGGAAGAGAACACGGGTAAAGAATGCTTGAGGGAAAAAGAGAATGATCGTGAATGTGGGAAGAAGAGAGGGGAAAGGAAGGTTTCGAAGATATAAGGGCGAGAAAAAGAGAGTTCAAAGGAGAGAGGCAAGAAGCGAGGACCCGAGGGGCTGCGGAGGGACAGAAGGGTGGGGCTGCCCAGCAGCTGTTTGGCATAGGCTGCTTGCACCATCCATTTTGCACTGACTCCTTCCTGTGTTCGTCAGCGTCTGCGACGCGGTGATTAATCATTTCATGTCAGAAGCCCTAAACCTATTCAATGGAAAACAAATGCCATGGCACCCAGCCTTTTGCTTATCCTGTGCGTGCTCTTCACAAGCTTGCTTGGATGAGGCCGTCTGGGACCAAGATGGTTTTTGCTGGGGACTTCTAACCACCTCCCCCCTCCCCGCCCACACCACGCAAATTCAGGGCAGCTCCACATGTTGGTAATGCTCTGTGATCTCCAGGGCCTTGCTTATTACAGGGATGGGGCGCTAGCTATAAAGGTCAAGTTGTCCTAGTGAAACAAACAATCAACTTTTAAAGATCACGTAGGCCCTGTTACTTGCAAGGCTTCTTCTCTGGACCCCAAAGCATATGATACTATTGAGGCCCTCCATCCTCCCAACAGCCCTTGTGGCAAGGGTTGGCATTGTGGTCTCTCTAGCAAACTCCTTTGGGATCTTTCTCCTACCTAGTTCACACTCCTCACTCCATTCCCTTGTCTTTTCCCCTTCATCCATATGTAGCTGACACTGGAAGAAATGAGTTTAAAAATGTGATTTGCCCCGAATTGCACAAAGACAAATTATCTCCTAATCTGTCACTTGCTCTGGAAAAACCAGTCTGTGTAGCGTAACGCTGAAGCATTCTGGCTCTAGAACCATTAAGAGAAATCTTCAAATCCAAGTGTCTTTCCCACCTGGGTAGCAGTGAGCATCCATTAACCTTCATCAACAGGTGGCTTCAACTTAGAGTCACCTAGGAGACAGAGCTTTGGGAATGTTTGTAAGTTCACTTCCAGGAAGGACTGGCTGTGGAGAAAGCACCTCGCCCTGAAAGGTAAGTTGTGCCATCCCAGGGTCTGGGCTTCTGCCTGGGACATGACAGGGGAAAGGCAGAAGCTAGACAAACAAATAGTCTCGTTCCTCGCTTCTCTTCTCAGTCAGCCATGTGAACAACGTTCTGCTGCCGTAGGTTCCCACTGTCATATTTTTCTATCCAGACAGTTGTGAATTAAATTCTCCCAAACTAGAAGCTAAGGTGAACCTTTCTTCCCTTAGGTTGTTGTTTGTATTTTAGTCACAGCTAAGGAAAGACTACACTGGAAGTCCCAAACTTTGCCACCCATAAACTTTTGTTTTTCTCATGTGCAAAGATGCTGAGACTGGTATGACCTGAAATGATCCATGTTCAGTGTGACGTGTAGCCTGTGCCCCATTCTCATGTATTCTTTTTCAATCTAATAATCAGATACCTAAGGAGAAGTTGAGGAGGATAGCTGTACTCCAGGGATGAACATTGCTTCTTAACATTCACTAGAAAGCAAAATGAGGAGCCTTTTCCTAAGACGACTTAAGGACTTTGACCGATGTAAGAGACGAAAAAGACCTCATTGCTTCCAAGATCACACACAGTCTGATTCAACATCAAATCACTTTGCCTCACAATCATGACCACACTTTAAAAGACATGTGCATTCTGCCCTTCAAAGCTTTTCCTCCTTGTGTTTTGTGTGCTTGCTTTCCTGGTATACTCAAGAAGGGGTGTGTGTAGCTGTCTGCTGAGAAGCAGCAAGGAGAAGTGAGGACTTAGCTGGTCCTAAGCACATCTTCTTACTAAGACCTATTAAAAAGTCCGTGGGTGTGATTTGCATTACCAGACTTCTTGGCACTTCCTCTTGACAGCATTCTTATGTGGTAAGGATGAATAACTTTGGTTTGCAGAGAGGGAAAGGATTTAGGGAGCTTTCTGCAGATCACATACTGTAAAAATAATAATAAGTACAACTCCTAGGACCTGTGCCATTGAGAAGACGGGAAAAAAGGAGACAATTCAAATTCAGGTATCTCCCTTCAATATTTGTAAGGGGATGGCTCTAAGAACTTCTATGCCTCCACGGACCCTCAAATTCTTGGATGTTTCCATGCTTCATGAGTTCTAGTGTATCATAAAGAAGTTGCAAACAACTTCCCTATTCTTTAAATCATATTCTCTCTGTTTGTGTAAATGCGCCTGCATGTACGTGCATGCATGTACATTAATGTATGTAAATAAGGGCACACATGAGCTAAAACATATTGGCTGAGATCAAAGGACAGTGTAAGGTCCTTTGAGGGGGGGGGGGGTCTCTGTCATTTTCCTGTAGCACACACCAATCAGACAGGCCCATGAAATTCCAAGAAGCCTCCTATGTTCCCGTGATGGGGAAGTGATGGGGCTCCAGGTGCTTTCACTATGTATCCTGTTTTTATGTCCTGCCTTTATGTGGGTTCTAAGGATTCCAGCTTAGGTCTTCACACCTGTGCAGCAAGCACCTTTACCCACAGAGTAGTTATCTCCCCAGCCCCAAATCATTCTCATAATATCAAACACAATAGAAATACTATGCACATAAATCCTTCTTGTATTGAATTGTAAAAGAATAGCAAGAGCAATGATCTGTACATTTTGTGGACAGGCACATTTTCCTTGGTATTTTCCAGAAGAATTTGTTGAATATGTGTATCCAGAGCCCACACATACAGAAAGCAAGAACTAACTGACTACAGAGATAAGTTTGTCTGTTTCAGATAAGCAATAAACATTGTTTAAGAAAGAAATGCAGGTTAAATGAGTTTGGAAAAAGGAAAACTGTGTCTGCCAGAAATCTAGATGTCATGGGTCGGATCGGCGAGGTTTCTTTGTGTTTTCACAGTTCCTCAATGGATGCTAACAAGGACAACTATGGGATTTCCCCCACTAGATAGCTTCTGGTTCCATAGTCCAGAAAGAATTTGTGGGTGCATGGGATATGGCTCTCAAAGTAGCATTTCTGGCCTGGTTACGCTAGTCTGAGTCCTGTGACTACCTCACAGAAGCAGTATCAGGGCAAAGGCAGGCTGCATCTGACTGCTCTCTCAGGCCCCACTGATTCTTGCTCAGTGAGAACTTTCTTAAAATTACAGAGCATATACAAGATGATATCAGATGAAGCAAAGGAGGGTCAAGAACAGATCCTCCTTGGATTAGATGAAATCAACCCACACCCCCTTCCAGGCATTCTTCTAACATAGCTTCATATCATTGGGTTATAATTAAGTTATTAGAGAATTGTGTGTATGTACAGAGGTGTACATGTATGTGTCTAGACATGCATGTGGTCTAGTAAACATTGGGCATGTTCAGGTCAAGGTCAGAGAATGACTACTGGTGTTGTTCCTTCATGCTCCTTGTTTACTTGAGGCAGGGTCTCTCACTGGCCTTCAACTTACTCTTCAAGTTCATTGCACTTACAGGTCAGAAATCTTTAAGGACTTGTCTATCCTCTGATATATCACCGCCCCCCCAGTCATAGTGCTAGGATTCCAGGGGGGTTTCACCATGCTTGCTGTTTACTATGTGAGTCCTGGGCCTCAATCTCAGATCTTCAGGCTCACACAGTATCCTGGCTAGTTTTATGTAAACTTGACAAAAGCTAGAGTCTAAAGGAGGGAACATCAATTGAGAGAATGCCTCCACAACATCCAACTGTAGGGCATATTCTTTCTTTTCTTTCTTTTTTATTTAACCATTGATGGGGAGGACACAACTCATTGTGCGTAGGGCCATTCCTGTGCTGGTGGTCCTGGATCTTATAAGAAAGCAGGCTGAGCAAGCCATGAGAAGCAAGTCCTTGGTCTCTGCATCAGCTCTGGGCCTCTAGGCTCCTGCCCCGTTTGAGTTCCTGTCGTAGCCACCCCTCTGCCAACTTGTTTTTAGTCATGGTGTTTTATCTCAGCAAAAGAAACCTTAAGAAACATGGTGGGTGCTTGGCCAACTCAACCATCTCCCTATCCTTCCTAAAGAACACTACATGAAATTATTCTAATGATGGAGGAGGGTCATCTGTCTATGTGTTACTTTCATTGGTTAATAAAGAAACTGCCTTGGCCCTTTGACAGGACAGAAAATTAGGTAGGCAGAGTAAACAGAACAGAATTCTGGGAGGAAGAAGGCAGGGAGCCGGACGCAATGGAGCCAGCCATCAGGTCAGACAAGCTGAATCTTTCCCGGTAAGCCACCACTTTGTGGTGCCACACAGATTATTAGAAATGGGTTAATCAAGATGTGAGAGTTAGCCAGTAAGAGGCTAGAGCTAATGGGCCAACCAGTGTTTAAAAGAATACAATTTGTGTGTTGTTATTTCGGGAATAAAGCTAACCATGCAGGAGCTGAGCAGGACAAAAAGCAGGCCTGCCCACAGCTCCTGCTACATTCTAATTCTGTACTTTAGAACTTAAAACACTTAAAAGAAAGTTTTTTCGCCTTTTTTCTTTTTGATTCCACTCATGGATTATTTGTAGTTTAACAAGAATAGCAAGATGCCATGTTTATTTGTTTGCAAGTAATAGGTGAATTTTAGCCCATCCTCAGTCCCTTGCCTGGCAGCCTAACAGGAGTCTAGACAGTGAATTTATTCCTCTCGGGACTGCACTTTATCATTACAGGGTGCTCTCTAAATCCACTTTTAATTCACTCTTATGTCTCGGTGGGCATGGCTGCAGGCCTGAAATGTCCTCCCACAGAAGAATGAACAGAAGCCACAGCTTCAGCGGTGATGATGCAGAGCCGTGAGGTCCTGATTGTCAGGCATCTCTTAGATGGAGAAAGAGCATGAAACCTAAAGATAAGAAAATCTGAACCATTCAAAATTCCTCCTCTCCCCGAAGCAGTTTAATCTCAAAGCGTAGACATGGCAGAATTCTATCTTAATATTTTCTTACAAGCAAAGGTATAGACCCTCTCTTGAGTAGATGTCTAAATTCTAAGAATTCCGAGAACACATAAGAATGCTAAAGCAAGGGCTTGGGAGATGGATCGGAGGTTAAGAACACTGACTGCTCTTCCAGAGGACCTCAGGTGGATTCCCAGCTACACGGTGGCTCACAGCCATTTGTAAGTCCAGTTCCAGAAGGTTTGATGTCCTCTTCTAATCTCTTAGGGCACCAGGCACACACCTGGCATACTTTCATGGATGGAGGCAAAACACCTGCACACATAAAAGAAAATAATGATTTTAAAAGAATAGTCAGTTAAGGGCTGTATGGAATTAGGAAAATATAAAAGATGTTTTAATTCATCTTTTATACTTAACAGCCCATCTCGGATCTTATTACTGGGGTCTTCCCATCATTTTCCACTTGTTTTATTCTTCTTTGGAAGTTGATGCTTATAATAGGTTTACACTTGTGATTCGAGTGAGATACTTTGAAGGAGACAGACATTTGGATTAATTTCAACTGTCCCTCTTGCTCCTGTTCTCGGGCAGGACAGATTGAAAGTAAGTGTCCTGTTTTCTAGTGGTGGCTGTGTGGACACCAGCATAAAAACCGAATAAATATTCTCTGCAGTTATTTCTTTGCTCAGTTTCACAGCATGAAAATCGAATGTGTGTGGCTCATGGTGCTTGCCTCCAGGTGGTTTATATTATAATAATTTCCTAGTGGTTCAGAAGCTATTCATTGAGCATCTACTACGGTCTGGGCATTATACTAAGGAGAAAATGAACAAAATTGACACAGTCCTTGTATTTTAAAAAATTAACAGGTTAATGAGAATTAGAGGTGAGGAAATGCTATAACAATTGTCATTATATGGTGAACCACAGGAAGAAACATAATCCACAAGACTGTGGCAGGCATTTGTATCAAAATACCAGATAAGTTGAAAAGTAGAAGAGAGGGACATTAAAAAGGACTCAAGAGTACCTTAGGAAAATGAAGTGAGAAGGGGAAAGTGTTACTGCGACTAAGTGAAGAATCTTCTTGAAGCTAGAGAGGAAACTAAGAAAGGCTGGCTCACACAGGAAGGGGGGAAACAGTAAGATGTGAAACCAGAAACGGATTGACACCACCACTCAAGGAACAGCTTTTGATACCAGATGAACAATTTTGAGTTTTAGTTCAATAAGCCCGTGGAGCCAGAGAGATTTGAGCTGGGAGTTCTCACTTTATTCTCACATAAGAGGGAGTCTTCTGCTTGCAATATTAGCACTGGAGTCAGGGAGCTCTTGCAATAACCTGATGAAAGGGCAAAATTACCAGGCTGGAAGGTAGGAAGGGAGGAAAGTGAGCATATGCTGGAATTTTAAAGGGTGTTCCCCCAAAACTTGGTGTTTGGTAAAGTGGAAGCAGAGCTGTGTTCAGCTTGGTGGGCTTGATGCTTGGGTGGGTGTCAGCCCCAGGTGCGGAGATGGGGCCCACAGAACAAAACAGGTTTGAGTAGGAAGACGAAGGCAGAGGAGAAGGGTAGCAAAAACATGTCATGTGATATACACAAAATAAACATTGGGAATTTTTCAAGCCAACTCAGAAATATGGAGGCGTACTAGCACCTCACATCTGGAGAACATCTGGAAGAACTTGGAAGGGGCAGGGAATGAAGCTATGGTATATTGAGTAAGAGCAAAAAGGAGTACGCCAAGGCAATGAGCTGGGTTAGAGTCATCAGTTGTCATTGTCATTGTATCTAGGATTTCCAGGATTTCCAGATGAGTGAAGGAGCCAGATAGTCTTTCCAAAACCTAAGACGTATCTTACTCCTAACTTCTCTAGCTTCTCATTCTTCCATAAGTGAAGTTGTAATTGTTACCACGGCCAAGAAAACCCCATCTACCACACAGACATCTTCTCTTCCTTTCACATCACAATGGCCCTTGACTTGCTCCACTATGAAAGTTCGGTCTCCTCCAGGGGTCCTGGGGCAGCCCCATCTCATGATCTCAACATGTTCATCCTCCTTCTATGTTTACCCCATGCTCTCTTGCTATCAGACTGCGCTCACCTGTCACCCAACTCATAACACTCTGGGGAATAATCTGCCATTTAGAATCTCATCAGCTAGACCTCCCCTTCTCATCACCACCAGTTAGGACTTAAGTCTGAAGAGAGTAACATGTGTGTTATTAATATTATTATCATTATTATATCCCAAATTCTAATATACTATTATTACTTATTATAATATTATATTATCACTATATTATTATATTTATTAGTTTGATAAAATTCTAAGTCCTAATATACTCTTTGATACCAAGCACATTAGTTTGATGATAATATCCCAAGTCCTAACATATTCTCTGATGCAAAGCTCATATTTGTTGAGTAATTAAAGAGACGTGTAAGTTTGTGCTGGTTTTCATATATGCACTGGCTTCAGCCACTCTTTTAGCAATGCTTTCTTCTCTAGGAAGACAAACTGAAAATAGCATGCAGTTAATTCTTGTAAGGAATGCATCTTCACCTTAATTACACAGTAGAATTATCAGAAGGGATTTAACATAATATAAATGTGTGGGTCCCACTCCTGGAGAACCTGACCTAGAGTTAAGGATTTGCTCATCCTAGGAGAATAGTAATTCTCTATTGACAGGCACTGTTGGGAGGAGAAGAAGAATTTGAAATCTAACCAGAAAGACAGGATTTTGAAACTGGAGGTCTTTGCTGCCATGTCTCTCCAAAGTTCAATGCTATGGGCCAGTGAGGTGGCCTAGTGGGTAAAGATTCCCAAGTTTGATGACCTGGGAACCATATGGTAGAAGGAGAGAACCAACTGTCACATGTGGCATCCACTCACGTGTGTCCTCCTCCCACATTAAATTCATAAATATTTAAAAACTAAGTTTAGGGTTGACTTGGTAGTTAAGAGCACTCACTGCTCTTGCTGAAGGGCTAGACTCGGTTTTCAGCATCAACAGGACAATTCCTAAAAACGTTGTAAATCTAGTTCTGGGGATTTTGATACACTCTTGGTCTTCTTTGTCCCAGACTCACATGTGAAGCACTTACATAGATTTGGGCAAACATCAATACACATTAAAAAAATGTTGGCAATATTGAAGATCATTGCTTTGTTTTCCTGTTATCTCTTCCACAGTGACTAACTCCATTCTTTTATGCAGTCATGGCCCTTTCTCATGCTTTCTTCCCAATCTTCTATCTATAAAACCCACATAGAGAAACTCTCTGAATATGTCTCCAACTCTTCTCCCTCCATTTCCAGTGACCTACATCCACTAGTTGGCCACAGAGTGCTCATGAACAACTGCTTCCTATTTCCCTAAGTCAGCCCTCATAATTGTCCTGCCTAGGTCATCACCAAAGCTAATGAGGGTCTCTCGTACAGGGCTCCATCGTCCACACAACAACTACACTCTACCATCCCAGTCCACCATCACTCTAAAATCTCAAATTACATCATTTTTTTTTTGCCTTAGCATCATGCTCATATCAAACCCTGATCTACCTTTCTGAAGTATTATTCTACTAATTGCTCTTGGAAACTGTCACCTTCAGTTAAACTGGGTGTACTGATTACTCATGGCAAGCTCATTCTTTTCCTGCCCTTTTGACATGTTTCTCATGTCTAAGATTGTCTCTACTCTCTTCTTTCTTATAATTTCAACCCATCTATTAAAGCCAACTCACCTCTTCAACATAGCTTACCCTAATCACCCAAGCATCATCTCTGCATGAACTCATAGCAATTATTGTTTATACCACTCATTTTGTACTTAAGGTTGAATCCCTCTGTGAAATTTCTCTGAATTTGTGCCGCAATTTGATGTCTCATTTTCCCAAATAGCTTATAAGCTGTCAGTACAAGGATAAAACACAGTTCCTATGAAGCTCTTGAACATAACAAGCACTCAAGTTTATTATTTAAAGGAATGAATTGATGCATGAATAATCATCTGGCCTTAATGTATCCAGGTAACTACATGTCTTACTTTTGATGCTGATGGAAAGTCTTCTCCCCAGCGACCTTTCCATGGCTGTAATCTGAAGGGCTGCTGTGGTACTTAGATAGATTATTCAAGTCTGCGATGGGGAAAATCAGATGCATTCAAGGAATGCAGAGGCTAGGACGCTATGCTTTGATATGCTTGAAATTTCCTTAAATCCGAAGAATCTACAGGAGAAGTGGATTAGATCATTTCCTGCCCTATCTCTGCCTTTTATTTTTCTTTCTCTTTGGACACTCAATCTTAAGCCTCTTCTTTCTTGTCACTGCTTTCTAAACCCCTACACCAGTGTCTTTCAACCTTCTTAAAGCTGTGACTTTTTAATACAATTCCTCGTTTATGGGGACCCCCAACTGTAAAATTATTTTCTTGCTACTTTATAGCTATAATTTTGCTACTATTGTGAACCCTAATGTTAATATCTGATATGCAAGATACCTGCTATATGATTCCAAAGGTGTCACAACCCACAGGTAGAGAACCACTCCCTTCTTCACGCTCATTCCCACAGAGCCTCACCTTTCCTCGTCTCAGTTCTCACCGTGGGTTTTCTCTAATGGAGCCTGCAGGCTGTCATGGAGCCTCAGACTCGGTTCCATGTAACCTATGAGACGGGAGAGGGATGACATAGAAAGTTCTTAAGACTGTGAACCTTTCTATGGTGCAAATGTGGTCAAGTATATGCCGCTTGAGAAATGTCAATTCTGTTTCGGTCATTGTGAAGGAATCCCATTCGGTTGTTTTAATATAGTAGATTTTTAGGATGACAGACAACAATCAGTGGTGAGGATGTGTGTACTCCGTGACCAAGGGGAACACAGAGGAGGGAGAATACAGGAATCTTAAGATGACATCTACAGGAGACCACAGGGATAGAAGAAACCCAAAATGTATAATTTTCACACACAGAAAATGATAGTTTCTCTCTGGATGGAGGGAGGTTTCTGTGTTATACATAAACATCAGCCATGCTGAGATTATTCCCAAACAGGCTTGAGCCTTGTCTTTCCACAGGAAAACAATTTAGAGAGAACCTCAGACTTGTGGCAGAGGGACTGTAGGACTTAACCCAAAAAAATACAGCCACTGGTCCTGTCTCAGTCAGCTTCCCCACTCTGCTATTGGAAAGAACATTGTACGAACCTCTCTGTATCTGTGACCACCAGGTGGCAAATAACATCAAGAAGTGACTGTGTCACATCGCAAGCCAGAAAGTATCTCTGAAAAACATCAGTTTCATTCCATGCATTTTACAGATTCAAAAGAATTGGATCTAACAAATTATTGCTGTTTCACACTTACCATGCATGTAATGCAACCCCCAAAGCAAATTGTGCCTGCAAAGTGGACTTGCTTTTCATAAGGATCAAGTGCTTATTTGGACTGAGCCTGATATTTTGGGTTCCCTGGCATCCAGGAATGTTTCTGCACTTGTTCAGCCTGCCTTTACATCTTGTCCATAAGGCACCGTCTGACTGTGCTGCTGAACTCAGCTGAGCATGGCTCTGTACCACTGCTGCTGCTCCACAGCTCTCTGGACTTCCTGGAAATACCAGGAGCCAAAGCCACAATCTAGGACCATCATCTTCCCACCTTACTTTGGTACAGGCCATGTGTTAAAGTCTGAGGTAGCCTAGTATAACTCCCAAATTTCTACTGTCTACTCCTTTTTCCTCTTGTGAAAGACATTAAGCTTAGGAGCAGAAAGCTTGCTTTGGTCATTAAGTTAGAAAACTGGAAAATCCTTCAAGTGGGCTGGAGCAGCTTCTATTTTTTTTAAGTATTGTTTCTATAGTTATCCACAGGAATAAGAATACCTAAGGATTTCTTAGATTTCTCAGAAAAAAGAAATAAGAAAACAGATTTAGAGTGGCTATCATGGGGCTTTGCACATGGTAAATGCTTAATTATTATAATTATTTTTATTAATAAGAACCTGGGCACTTAGTTTTCAATGCTATTTTTCTAACCAATGAGTCTTTAAATTCTTACAATATAAGAATTCTTACCTCACACATTGTTAGCATAAATTGTCTCATGTACGTTGAAACAGGGTCGTTTTTTACACTGAAAGAGAATTGACTATTTTGAATGACTATACAACCTGCCAGCCAAGAGTTCAGATTTCTCTGTGTAGCTACCTTTGTCTGGAAATGCATAGTGTAATTATTTGAACATTCCCTTTGTGCTTTTCTTTTATTATTTTATGAAAATGACTGAGAAACAGGAAAATGAATGTGCTCATAGTGGTGGCAGGAAGCTCGGGCACCATAAATTTACTGTAGTCAAGACAAAGATGGCAGTCCCTAGATATTCTAGAATTGATGAATCTTCGTTGGGGCCTTATGATGATCAAGTGGGTATGCAGGTTCGAAGGAAACAAATAAAACAGCAGATAGAAAACGTTGGAAACATGGCTATTATAACCACATCTAACTGATAAATTATTTTTTTAGGAACTGCTTTCATGCTATTTAGCTTTCTCTGACCAGAAACTCTGTATACACCTTAAGTGAATTACTACCTTTCCTCTATTAGATCTGCGCGTAAAAAGAGTTACAGACTCATTCTTTCTTGGGGATCTGCTAGCAGACAAAGCTGATGTGAAAACTACTAGCAATAATCGTGTTCCTTCTCTAGAGTATGTCTCACTTAGTCTTGTTTCAGATGCATAGAAAACACAAAATAACAGCACAATTTTCCACTAAAAGGGCAGTGGGAATGTCGCAATCCCACGTACATGATGTGCTGCTTCTCGTGGACTGACAGAGTATCTCTCAGGATGTACAGGGTCCTTGCTGCTGCTATATTTAAAACTGCCAAGTACGCTGACTGGTGCTTGCCCTGGCAGTAGATAAGACTATACTTCTTTGCGCTTTGTAAACATGGTCTATTTATACTCTGGTGCATTTCTTGTTAACTAAATACAAAGTTGACTGTATTTAATAGTTCTTATCTCATTTTTGAATAAGACATATTCAAGGTGGGTCACTGGAAAAGCTTGGAATCCAGGTCATGTTTCTTTAAACAAAATGACATTTCTTAGTAAAGAGGTTCCCAGTGTCCCCTGCAGAAATATATCTGATTTCAGAAAAGGATTGATTCAAATAAAAATGTGTTTGTATAAGAAAAATTATTTTCGGCTGAGAAAACACATAGTTTGGGGGTAAATTTATAGTTCTGGCCAGGTCATTAATATCTGGTTGTCAAAAAGTATTGGTTTGAACAAAAATATGTTGTAATAAAAATGCATTGTTTTGGAGAAATTTATTGGCCCCATGAAAACCTATTCGATTCAGAGAGATGTGTTGATTTCAATGAAAAATCTATTTGTTTTAAGGGAGATAATGCTTGGCTCTCAGCTTTTCTGTGGGAAATCTCTTTGACATTGATATTTATTTAGAAAGATGAAACATAGACGTGATTAGTGGAAAGACTGTGAGGCGCGAATGCAGGTCCTGTTTGGTCAATAATGCTTAACAGGACATAATGAGTGCCAGGCTTCAGAGTGCATTGACAGACATCAGCCAACGACTCCTTTCACGTAGCTCAAAGAAGAATGTGGCTGGCCATGATTATAGAGCATGGACATTCACTGTCACAAGAGGACTAGGGAGATGGACAGAACTCCTGACCCCAAAGGAGCTGCAGTTCTAAAAGTCCTTTTATGACTGTCCTTAGTCTGCTGTATGCCGTGCATCCTTCTTCTCTGCCTGTTAAAGATCGAGGTCTTGAAATAGTTAAAAGAAATCTTTTCCATAGATTATTTCTTCTGAGTAACCATATACTGTAGAAAGATGATCATAATCGCATAAAACTGGCTTTGAGTTGACTCATTTTGGGCAAAGTCATCTGTTCATCTCTCGCAATTGTCTGTCCCTGAAAGTTGATGAGAAACTCCAAGTCCAAAAGCAATTCTGATGTTTTCAGCTGTTGACTTCAAGCAACACTTGGCAGAAAAACATTTCTTTAAAAGGGCTAGATAACAAATATTTTAGGATTTTTCAGGGCCGTACGTCTTCTGTCAACCTTCAACTCTGCCAGTGTAGCCTGGAAACAGTCACTGACAAGAAAATTCTTAACTCCCCTGGGTCCCAGTAAGTATTCTGTGTGTTTTGTGCAAATAGCCTATGTACTAAATATAATTGAGGACTATAGTAAACATATAGAATCAACTTGCTGTACATTGTACAAGTAATTGTGCACTTAATATACCTTTAAGAATGCAGTCATCATGCACATATCAGGTAAGGGAAAATATGGAACAAACAAACGAAAACACATAGGCAATCCCCATGAGACACTGCTGGCGTTGAGGGAATTCAAAGAGGAGGCTGTTGAAGGAGGAAGAGCTTGCCTCGCATTCACCAAGCTTTGGGGACTCAAATGTAATTACAGAGCCTGGTCTATTTCCTTTGTACTAAGTATACGTTCATGACACAACAGTGGTTTTAAGCATTAGACAGGAGGAATTGTGTTTTAGGTGTGAACTCTCTCTCTCTCTCTGGAAAGCTTTAGAGACAAATGCGAACAAAAGGTGTTTCTTAATTCCAACAAAGGGCAGACACTGGGTTTTGCCTGCAGCAGAAACAGTGTGGCTCCTGCTTAGGCCCATGACCATGCCTTTGCTTTGTACATTGATCAAGTGTGGTATTTTTCAAGATTCTAAGATTCTAGGATCCCTTTGGTAGCAGTACTAATTTGGAATCTGCAAGTAGGATCAGCAAATCCACCAAATATGTGTTGATTCCAGTCTAGATCATTCTGCACACCCATTATTTAGTGTCTCTTCTGCCGTAAGTTATTTGAGGCAACTATTCATAGATAATTCACAGATTCTTTGCATTTGTTTTTTTACTATGGATTCATATAGTACCTTCTCTTGCCCTACATTCCTTTCACATCACGGACTCCAACAATACATATTGCCCAAGAAACAAAGGCTGCTTAAACTACTCTGTACCTATTGAGAGACCTTTTCTGAGTTAGTTTACCATTATTGTTTATTATTCTCAGTCAGGATGGAAGAATTTCTTTCAGAGGCTTCCAATTTGTTCTCCCATCACTATGGTCCCAATTTCATATCAAAATAATTAGATGATTCTGATAAGTGCCATTCATATTTATTCTTATCATGTGTTTTTTAAAAGGCAGAGGAAATGACAAGGGATAAGTCAGTGGATTCAGGTTCATACTTCTACTCTCATAGTATCAACAGAGGGAGAATGAGAATGCTCCATCACCACAGCTTCCTCTCTTTGCTGGTGGTAGCACGGGATGGACTAAGAGAATTATCACCATCCACGTTTGTAGTGTAGCTCAAGATGTTTTCTGCCCTTCGGACAATGGATTCCTACAAAATTTGTCTCAGAGATAGGAACTAGGCAAGGGACTATATAGATTGAAGTTTCTGTCAGTCAGTGTTCTATTAAACCAACACAAATGATAAATCTTTACAGTGTATAAGAGCATTATCCCACAGTAGGGCTGTAATTCTCTTCGGATAATGGACATCAGATGCCTGATTACCCAGTTTTTTTTTTAAAATATTCGTCTCTAGTTTTATAAATTTTATGTCCATCTCAATGGTTATCTATCCATTTTATTTCAAACAAACCACATGAAGTTTCCCAACTGTGACTTCTCCTTTCTTTAAGCCAAGGGTGTGTGTACTTATTGCTCTAGGTGCCTGGGATCCATCACAAGACCTTTATGAGTAAGAGAAAATCTGTATGTCAGGCTTATGAGCGGAGACTTCCCTTGTTAGTAGGAGCAAACAAAAGAGGCATTAAAAGGACTATACAAATGGCAAAGGGTGAACCTGTTCCCCACTGTCTGTAATAGATACGAAATGCAAGCAGAAGGAGATTAATTCTGGGGAGTCATGGCCTAAGCACTCCTGATGTATAAGGTGCAAGTTTAATGTGCCTTGGGTGCTTGGAACTGCAGCCTTGTGACATGCAAATGAGCTGGTTCCACTCCAGTGGGTAACCAGATTATCAGCAAGGCTAGGGCAAGGCTGCTCTACCAGTAGGAACTCAGGTAGAGAATTCGCTCCAGGCACCAAGTCTTTCTGTTTTCCTCACAAAAGATTTTCATGAGAATCAGCTACATAAAGGTCACCAAGGAAAACCATGGGTATTTAGCTTTCAGGGTTACTTGCCTGGGTGGGAAAACGATGAGACTGACCTCAGCAGAATCTTATGTCCTTTGATTTTCATTTCTATTTCTTTTTGACATCATGGTCTTACATATATACTTAACAACAAATCAAAAAAGGCACCCTATGAGAAGAGAAAGGTACTCTAAACAGAAGCTGCATGTGTGCAGCCCAAGGAACTGATGGGAAACTATGACTGTCGTCTAACGTCTAGGTCCACAAAGGCCTTAGCATTGATCCTTAGTGTTATATGGAGACAGAAGGTGCAGACAGTTCAGTTGCTTTTTGTTCTATGTTTAAATTTACTTTAAGAAGAACAAAGATAAAACAAACAACTCCATATGGATAGCTCAGTTATTTCTTCATGCATGTCTAGCATAGAAAAGTTGCTGAATCAAGAGAATATCCATCCCATTTTTATAAAGTAATATGTTCTATATGACTTTCATTATATTAAGCTTTTACTCATGATTTCCTGTCTAAGGCTATAAATGATATATTGAATCTCTGTATTAGTTACTTTTCTAATTTCTATAATAACATCCTGGACAACAAGTAACTTAAAGGGAAAAAAGGTTTGTTTTGATTTAGTTTGAAGAACTACACTCCATCATGGCAGGGAAAACATGGTGGCAGGAGTATGTGGTCACTCCAATCAGGAAGAAGAAAGTGGACAGGAAGTGGGGCTGGGTTGTAAAACCCTTAGTTCTACCCTCAATGACCCACTTCTTCCAGCAATGAACCAGCTTGTAAAGATTATACAGACTTTCAAAACAGCATCAGCAGCTAAGGACCAAATGTTGAAATAAACAGGGCCATGGAGAACACTTTGAACTGATTCCATGCCACCACACATGGGACTGTGGGGGACACTTCACACTGAACCATGCTATCATGAGACTGTGGGGGGCACATCACACTGAATTCATGCCACCATACATGGGATTGTGGGGGGCACTTCACACGAACTCATGCCTCTGTACATAGGAATTTGGGGGATACTTCACACTGAACCCATGTGTGGGGGCATTTCACACTGAACTCATGCCTTTGTACATAGGACTTTGGGGGGCACTTTACAATGAACTCATGCTATCAAATCTACTAGGCCCTTCTGAATCCTCACAAAAATCAAAGACCCCCATGCTTGATGTGGGATTCCTTTCTGTATGCTGTGAATACCACTGGTTAATTAATAAAGCTGCTTTCGTCCTATAGCAGGGTAGAATAGAGCTAGGCAGGAAAACTAAACTGAATGCTGGTAAAAAGAAGGCAGAGTCAGAGAGAAGCCATGTAGCAGCTGTAGGAGACAGGTGCCAGACAGAACCTTACTGGCAGGCCACAACTACATAGTGATATACATAGTGATAGAAATTGGTTAATTTAAGATGTAAGAATTAGTCTCTGCCTACACATGCTACTTTTGAACTTTTTTTTTCTCCCTGTGTAATACTTAGTGACAATCACATTGGCTTTTCTTTATCTCCATTTTCTAGTATCATTTGTGTTTATTTCAGCCATTTCTTGTTCTTGCCCAGAATCTCAGAGCTTCATGCCCTTAGCAGGTAGTCAACTGCTGACCTGGGGGAGTGTGTGTGTGTGTGTGTGTGTGTGTGTGTGTGTGTGTGTGTGTATACCAATTTGTGCATATGGAGGCCAGAGGAGGAGTTACTTGTCCTTATGTGCCATTTTATCTGTTGTTCCCTTAAGACAGGGTCTCTCCACTGAGCCTGGCAGCCAAGGAAGCCTTAGCAACATGTCTCCATTCCCTAACACACTGAGATTACTGAAGCAAAAACATAGACATACTAACTTTTTTACATGGGTGTTGGGGATCTGAACTCAGGTCCACTTGCTCATTCAGTAAACACCCCTAGTCACCAAACCTTCCAGCCACTGCTTTTTTGCCTTATTAATCCTACCTATATATGTAACAGACAAAAAAAAAGAAAGAAAAGAAAATCTGCAAAGAAAAAGCACTGTTTCCTCACCCCTCACACAGTTCATGACTAAAGCCTAAACAAGGAGCAGATTGCATATGACTTTACCATTACATTGAATACAAGAACCTTAAGAAATGAAGATCCAAAAAAACCCCAAGTATTGCACACTTTATGGACAATTGATTAAAAAACATGATTAAAGAGTGAGTTTTCAGATTTGATAATAACAAACTCAGTAGAATTTCACAAATTCTTATCATTCAGCTATTTCAGAAAGAATTACTAATGATGGCCCAGTCTATGCATTTATCTTTCTCATTTTGAGTGTAAAACTGCAGAGGGTTCAAGAAAGAGAGAAAATAGCTTTGATTTGAATGTGAAATTGTTTTCTTCCTGCTCATTTTTCTTCAACCATTGTTCATAACAAAATTTTCTATGACTAATGATGTGTAAATCCCCATGAGTTAATTCTGGAGTGAGGGCTAGAGAGATTGGGTAAACATCTTCCTATTCAAAGTTATAAATAAAAAAACAAAGATGAAGTTAGGGCTACTTGCCCCCAAAGCATAGCCTGTGTCCTTCTGTGCATGTCGACAAATCCAAGTATCGGTTCTACCTCTAATCCAACAGTGCTTTCCGTCTTTGATAAGATCATTCAGCCTTTGGATTTTCAAACTCCTCTGGCATTTTGAATGAGATGAACACTTTGGGATCACATGTTTAAAAGCTTGGCCCTCAGTGAGTGGAACTCTTTGAGAAGGACTACAAGGTTTGACCTTATTGGAGTGGTGTGTCACTGGGGGTGGATGGACTTTACACCAGACCCAGTCTTTCCCATGTGTGTGTGTTTTCCAGCTTCAACCAGATGTAAAGCTCCCAAGTACTGCTTCAGGGCCATGCATGTCTGCTCCCTTCCATGATAATGATGGGCTATCTATAGCTGCAAGCAGCCCCCAGTTGAATGCCTTCTATCATGAGTTGCCTTGGTCATGGTGTCTTTACACAGCAATTGAATAGTAATTAAGACACTCCTAATCTGCAAAGTAGAAATAATGGAATCTAGAAATCTATGTATAGGGTAATTGGAAGGCTCACAGTTCAGTAGAATTTTGCATTCCTAATCTCAAATTTGGAAATACAAAATCCAGAATGTTTCAAAAGCAAAACTTTTCAGTGTTGACATGATGCCACAGGTATAAATTTCTATAACTGACTTCTTATGACAGGTCATAGTCAAAACACAGGTGCACTAAAAATATAGCATAAAATTCCCTCCAGGCTATGTGGAATGTATATACGAAATACAAATCAGTTCTGTGTTTAGACTTGGCTCATATCCCCAAGATAGCTCATCATGAATATGCAAATATTTCCAAATACCCAAAATTTAAAACATGAAACACTTCTAACCTAAGCATTTTGGATAAAGGATATTCACTTTGTACATGCAAAGGCACTGGTAGAAGAATAGACTCTCTCTATTTCTCTTCTTTCCTGGAATGAATTTAAAGTTGCAGATCTTTGCGAGTCAAGATTCAGAGAAACAGAAATGACTCTGTCTGCTTCAAACAATCAGACTTGAGTGGAGGAAATTGGTCATGGTGATGAAAGAATTGAGAAGCCAAAAATGATAATGAGATGATCAGGAAACAACTGCCATCCCTAGAAATAAAGACTCACCTCCAGGAGATAGCATTATCAGACCACAGAATCCAAAGAGACTCAACAAAATTGGAATAGCTGCCTGTTACAACTGTCTGCCAGAAGCTGAGATGCAACAGAGATGTGTTCTTGAGTCCATGTATATAGGAAGGAATTACAGCCAGAGACAATATACAGAGTAGAGAGAAGAGAAGACATTGCATTTTCTCATCCACTCACCTCCAACCTTCTTCCTACCATATAGATTGCCAAATACAGTACAAAAGACTCTGGGAATTGTAGTTTTCTGAAATACAATAAAAAAGAAGCAACAGAAAAACAGACTCTAAGTCTTGGGGTGAGGGGAATTAGTTTTGTGTCTAAATATTCAGTGATTTACTTCCAGAAGAGAATGGTCTTTCTCATATCTTTCATTCCTTTTGCCAGCAAGCAACTACTCTCTGGCTATCCAGCCAGGTTTTTATTGAACAAGACCATTACTTGCTTCATAAGATGACTAAAGATCCAAGATAGAGAGTCAATGACATGTAGACCCCAAGATTTCTTTCTCCATCTTTACTTTCTGCAGTAACTTGGTCTACAAAAGCTTTACAGCTGTTTAAAATATCCATATTGTATTGGTTACATTGTAAGTTTGGTTTTACATTTTACATTCTTGCCATTTAAAACAAAATTATTTACTTTTTTGGCCTCAATTTGCCAAGGAGTTCTATACCTTGCAAATTGCAGAGACATTTAATATTGAGTACACTAAAATATTCACATGTTCTAGGAACTTACCAGAAAGAGTAGTGTCAGGATTGAATTTTATTATGAAAAGAATCGTTTTCTAGCGAATCTGATTTTTCACATATTGGATTTGATTTATTTGATAATTCCATTTGCTATCCCTCTGACAATAAATATTTTATAAACTGTTGTATTAAATGTCACAAGAGAAGAAGCAACAAAATATTATATAGATAAAGACAGAAGGAGGTAAGGGGGAATAAATTATAGCCACTGGTATATCAATATAAATTCATAAAAGAAGTTGTAATCTAACTAATCCTTGGCAGAACTGATAGTTTTTTTTTTAAAATAACATATACAGAGAATAAGCAAAAGTCACACTAGTGGGAAACTGTAATATCTGCTGAGTAAATGTGTTGGATATCTGGCTGTAACATAGTAGAATTGGGGTGAGATGTGACTTATATGTTGGGTGTGGTGAGACTGTGAAGGATCTTGAAAGTTACGTTGAGGTATTTACAGTGTCCTTGGCAGTAGGGCATCCCTGGAGGTGGTTTGTTTTGACAGCAGAGAGATATGACTAAGATCTTACAAACTGATATTATTCATTTCTACACCTAGGAATTCTTTTTAAAGATATTTTATTTTATTTACCTTTATTTGTATAAGTATTTGGCTGCATGTTTGGATATGCCCTGTGAGGTCAGAGGGCATTGGACTCTCTGGAACAGAAATTGCAGACTGCTGTGAACTGCCATGTGGATTCTGGGGACCAAACACATCCATTTCTCCGGCCCATCTAAGACTCTTTTAGAGGACTAGGGAAATGGAAATGTGCTCACTGCTCAAGTATGCAGGCCTCATTTCAGATCTCCATCTCCTCAAGAAAAAGCCATGTGTGGTGATGCATACTCTGGTGCTAGCATTTGGGAAGGCAGAGACAGGAGGGTTACCAGAGTTTGCTGACTCATAGTCTAGGCTAATTGGTGAGCTCCAGTTCACTAAGAGCAGTCTCAAAGAGTAAAAGGGGAAACGGTTGAAAGAAACAACTGATATGAACCCTTTAATTGATTTTTTTTTAGAATGGCAGCACAGTGAGCCATTTATATAAAATGTCACAGTCTAAGAAAAGCAAATATAAAAAAAATGGTTCCGATTTCCAAATTAATTATATATTAAAGTATGATCTTATAACAGTTGAATTTACTGTGTCCTTTACCATTTGTAGAAAAATAACAGATTAAGATTTTCAAAATAAGCCTAATATTTTCTAAGTATGATTTCAATGAACATCCCCCCCCCCAAAAAGAATACAAAATCAGTGTAAAACCTAAAATAAAACTAATTAAATCCTATAAAGGAAATTCCAAACCTTCTTTGGTTCTTTATTACCTGAAAAGATAAAGGTTACAGGCATTTGTCTACATAGTCTTACATATTATTTAAACCGAATACTCAAATATAACCCATTTAAATCAACTTCAAATTTGCATTATCCCCAAACTATGATGTTTTCACCCACTCCAAGAACCATTTCTTCTCTTCTGGACTCTACTTAGAAAATCGAAGTAAAGGTAACCAAATTAAGTAAGAACAAAAACAAACAAACAAACATTGTAGTGCCCAACACAATGCATCACAAGTAAAGTAGAATTGTCTCACCTACTGTGGTGCTGTAAAACTTTAGAGAGGAGACAGGACCTATGAATCAACAGTACCAATGCCTTCTTATCAGTCTGGGTGTGAATGGTGCTACCTCTGGGGGCACTGAAACGAAAGACCTGAAATGAATAATCTAGAACTATACAATTGATGCAACTTAGATCCAGCTGTATCCAGTTTAATTCCAGGCAGTTTAAATGTTTCCCACTCAACTGGGTGAACAAAGCATTTATTAAACTTGTGGTATTAGTTCTCTCAGTTCTCATTTGAAGAGCACACTAAAGTTGGAGAAAGTAAGGAAAGAGGAAGGAAAGGACTTTGGTGGTCTTTAAGGGAAGGTAAAATCTATTGGCCATCTAAAGATCAAACCCAGAGGCTAAATCTCCTTGACTTTTCTTAGAATTTATAGTGTGAGCAGTTGTATGTGGTTGACTCATGAGTTAAACCCCTCTACATCAGAAGACAGTCTGTGCAAACAAAGCACACAGCTCAGAGCAAATGCCAAGCCCGGTGAAGACGTCACAGTCTCGGTCTCGGCCCAAATCCAGTGGCAGCAGATACATAATGCATGACCAACAGGATTTCTTTCTGCTCTTCTATCTTGGCCATTGCACAGGCACAAACCCCAGAGGAACCAAGTAATCAAATACAGATTTAGAGTCATTAAATCTTCAAGGGGAAAGTTTCTCAAACATTTGGTTTGAACAGTGCTCACAAGCTGGAGAAGCAACATGAGAAAAATCAATTAGAAGTAGGAAGTTGGCTTGGATAATAGAAGAAATTATAATAAATTTTCATTATGACCTTGAGTTTTACTCCTGCTATTCTACAAATGGGACAGTTTAGAAAGCAGATTCTTTTTGTTCCTGCTCATCCCTTGGTTCTCTCTAAAAGAGAAAGACTGGAAGGAGGCAGCATGAATTTTGCTTCCTCATTCTTGCTAGTTATGAAACTGGAGGATGGTGTCTTAACTTCTGAGACCATCTGGCTCTTTATCTGCAAAATGGAAGAAAGTACTAGTGTCCTCGCAAGAACTCAATAAGGGTTACAGAATGGCTGCTTTCCACTCAGAAGAGAGTACATAAATTCATGGCTTTCTTGCTATTACACTTTAATGTAAAAGGCTTTTTTAAACTGGTAAACAAGTTTGTACTTTACCCTCCCATTATGGTCTCTACAGATAACACTTTTGCATTGTTCTTTTTCCTGAGACTAGGGCTGTGAGTATGAATATGGTTCCTTAGAAAAGGTACAAAGAAAGAGAGAGATCAAATAAACCTTGTTTCGAAATACAATTTCCAAATAGTAAAAACATAAATAAAAATAGATGATAGATAGATAGATAGATAGATAGATAGATAGATAGATGATAGATAGATAGATAGATAGATAGATAGATAGATAGATAAAATGTAGAGGTGATTCCTGTGCATGTAGTCTAACCCCTCAGAGTTCATGTGGGCAACTTCATTGTGTCTGCTAATTACAGTTTCACTCCAGACCTATACCTTTTAACTCTTTTTTTTAAATTGAGAATAAGAAAAAAAAGTTTCCGCCTCCTCCCAGCCTCCCATTTCCCTCCCCCACTCTTCTCCCCCTCCCCCAGTCTTCTCCCCCTCCCCCACTCTTCTCCCCCTCCTCCCACTCCTCTCCCCCTCCCTCTCCAATCCGAAGAGCAGTCATGGTTCCCTGCCCTGTGGAAAGTCCAAGGTCCTCCCCCCTCCGTCCATGTCTAGGAAGGTGAACATCCAAACTGGCTAGGCTCCCACCAAGCCAGAACATGAAGTAGGATCAAAACCCCTTGCCATTGACCTTGGCTTCTCATCAGTCCTCATTGTTCGCCATGATCAGAGAGTCCGGTTTTATCCCATGCTTTTTCAGTCACAGTCCAGCTGGCCTTGGTGAGCTCCCAATAGATCAGCCCCACTGTCTCAGTGGGTGGGTGCACCCCCCGTGGTCCTGACATCCTTGCTCGTGTTCTCCCTCCATCTGCTCCTCATTGGGACCTTGGGAGCTCAGTCCAGTGCTCCAGTGTGGGTCTCTGTCTCTATCTCCATCCATCACCAGATGAAGGTTCTATGGTGATATGAAAGATATTCGTCAGTATTGCTATAGGATAGGGTCATTTCAGGTTCCCTATCCTCAGCTTCCCAAGGGACTAACTGGGGACATCGCCTTGGGCTCCTGGGAGCCACTCTAGGTTCCAGTCTCTTGCCAACACTAAGGTGGCTCCCTTAACTAAGATATGTGCTTCCCTGCTCCCCTATCCAACCTTCCTTTATCCCAATCTTCCTGTTTCCCCAAGTTCCCCCAATCCTCCCCTTCTCACTTTTCTCTCCCCGTCCCCCCTTATCCCCAACCCACCCCACCCCCAAGATCCCAATTTTCTCCCCGGCAATTTTATCTACTTCCCTTAGCCAAGAGGATAACTATATGTTTTTTCTTGGGTTCACCTTCTTATTTAGCTTCTTTAGGTTCACCAGGTATACACTCCGTGACCTTTATTTATGGCTAGAAACCAATTATGAGTGAGTACATCCCATGTTCATCTTTTTGGGTCTGGGTTACCTCGCTCAGGATAGTGTTTTCTATTTCCATCCATTTGCATGCAAAATTCGAGAAGTCATTGTTTTTTACCGCAGCATAATACTCTAATGTGTATATATTCCACACTTTCTTCATCCATTCTTCCATTGAAGGGCATCTAGGTTGTTTCCAGGTTCTGGCTATTACAAATAATGCTGCTATGAACATAGTTGAACAAATGCTTTTGTCATATGATAGGGCATCTCTTGGGTATATTCCCAAGAGTGGTATTGCTGGGTCCAGGGGTAGGTTGATCCCGAATTTCCTGAGAAACCGAAACACTGATTTCCAAAGTGGTTGCACAAGATTGCATTCCCACCAGCAATGGATGAGGGTACCCCTTCCTCCACAGCCTCTCCAGCAAAGGCTATCATCGGTGCTTTTGATTTTAGCCATTCTGACAGGTGTGAGATGATATCTCAAAGTTGTTTTGATTTGCATTTCCCTGATTGCTAATGAGGTTGAGCATGACCTTAGGTGTCTTTTGGCCATTTGAACTTCTTCTTTTGAGAATTCTCTGTTCAGTTCAGTGCCCCATTTTTTAATTGGGTTAATTAGCATTTTAAAGTCTAGTTTCTTGAGTTCTCTATATATTTTGGAGATCAGACCTTTGTCTGTTGCGGGGTTGGTGATCTTCTCCCAGTCAGTAGGTTGCCTCTTATAATCCTTCTGCTCCTCTTCTCTGATAATTCCTGATCCCTGGGGACCAGGGGTTGTAGTATAGATGTCCTATTAGAGCCAAGCACTCTACAGTTCCTTTTACTCTACCTGTTTATTTGTTGGGCTTCTCTATTGATCACCACCTGCTGCAAAAATAAGCCTCTCTGTTGCAGGTTTTTAGAGAGGCATTAATATATAAGCATGCATAGACATGATGATGGTAATTTATTGTGTCCCTTTATGAGAATAGTTCTTCCTAGGACCTATGGTCTAGCCTGCTGCCGGTTTTTGGTCCAGTTAGTAGTACCAGGCATAGGTTCCATTTTATGTGGTGGGCTTTAAATTCAACTAGAAAGTGGTTGGTTGGTTCTATAACATTTGTGCCACTACCCCACTGGTGTGCATATCTTGACCAAGCCAGTCATTCTTGTAGCTATCAGGGTTCACAATGGGTGAGATTCTTGATGACTTTTCTTCACTGGCAGCATGCTTTAACCTTCCAGCATTATGAAAGATAGCCTTCTGGAATAATGTTCTCAGGGAAGTACCAACTAGATTTTCCCATGTGCTGTGCTGCAAGCATGTGATGTCTTCAGCAATAGAGTTTTACTATCAAGTTCTGGAGGATAAACAAGAGGAATGGGCATAGCGGGCAATATCTAGAAGGGTTGTTACAACCCACTGACCAGTGACATGAAAGAGGTAACACATACCAGGTATTGAATTTTTTATTTGATAAGTCTATGGTATCTGGAAAAGGCATTATCCTTCTGTTGCAGGGTAACTCCATTTAAGAGTCCTTCCTATATGTTTATGTATGTATTTTAGGAAGCTTCCACAGTAGGAGGTTTCCATGGGGCATTTTAAAGTCCTCTAGTGTTAATCTTTTCCCCCTGTGTTCCTTCCACTATCCTGCCCTCCTCTCCCTTTATATAAAATAAAATACAATTATTTTATGCCCTCCCTTTTAAGTTCCCACTGACATGGCCCCCTGTACTTTTTTTTTGTCTACTATGGATTATGCAATTCAAACACAGATATCTGAAGACTTAAAGCTGGAACTCCCTTTGACTGTGCCTGCATGCACAAGACTTGAAGAAGATCAAGCTAGCCAAAATTTTAGCATGGTTTGGGGGAGAGGACCATGAATTCCCATTACAATCTGAGGAGCTATTGGCAATTAATAGCTTGCTAAGGAGGGAAAATCAGTTTTCTTCAAGAATGGGGTTGTGAAAGGCTATCCATACTTCAGTGTATGGATGCATACTCAGGAATATTAAGGCAGCATTCAGTGGGCATTAAATAAGGAAGAATACATGAACATGGTAGAGAAAAGTGGTAGGGCTGTATGAGAGGTGATAGAATGGGAGAGTGCTTGATCACAACCCATAATATGCACATATGATAAAATATTTTTAAAATAAATAAAAAGGAATAAAACTAAAGAAATAAAGAATAATAGAGACAATGTACATGCTAATATATGAGCTATAATAGATGAATTTGATTGGGCTTACAGTTTTAATATCTTTGACTTATTCTCTCTTCCTCTGCTTTATCCTCTTCCTCATCTTTTTTCTGGATCTACTTGTATAATAACTGCATTGCATGTTTTTTAAGTTATGTCTGTGCCTTCCCATAATGGAAAGACAGAGACAGCCTACAGCCTACAAATAGACAAGGATACAATCCTGCATCATCAACTGACTAAATTCCTTGAACAAAAATATTATTGATGTGCATATGACCTGTGTTCCCACTCAAGTCTCTCACTGGTTATGGGAGAATGTGATACAATTAGCAGCATCCTTGGCTGAGCCTTTGCTTCCTTATATCCTTCACTAGACCCATGTTAAATGAGGAAAAATATGTCAAGAGGAAAGGGTACGTTGTGGACAAGACAAAGCTCTTTTACTACATTAAATTTTAATGTGTGTGTATGTGTATACATGTTCACGTGTGTATGGAATCACATACGTATATGTTGATGCATGTGCACATGAGCAAATTAAGGTCAGAAATTGCTGCCAGGTGTCTTTCTGTATTACTTTCCAGTTTTACTATGGTAAGTTTTTTTTTTTAAATCAAGTTATCAGAGTTCATTCCTACAAACACTTAAAAACTAGTTCTAAAACCTTTTAATAAATAATCAGTCTTGTGAGATAAGTCATGAAAGCTAGTGGACAGCATAGTATTGTTATTTTTAGTTTAAAAGTGGAAAGACAAGGCTAAGGGGGTGAAATAACTTGACAGAGAGAAAGATGAAATGTCCAGTCTGGCTCTGAAACATGCTTCCAGGGCAGTGTCCTTCCATCATGATTGGGGAAATAGAAAAGATGGTTGCAAATTTTGGACAACATAGTCCTTGTAAAGAAGATAGTATAACCCTCAGAATGTGGGAGAAGAAACCTACATCCAACACATGTGATGTAATCTCTGTTCTTTTCCCTCAAGTTTATAAGAAATTCCTAGGTTGTAGTAGGAGGTTGCTTGTTTCCTGCTTCCTAGACCCGAAATAATCACTCAGAAACTGTATTAATTAAATCACTGCTTGGCCTATTAGCTTATACATATTTCTAGATAACTCTTACATCTTGAATTTATCCATTTCTGTTCATCTGTGTATCATCACGTGGCTGTGACTTACCAGCAAGATTCTGGCACATCTGTCCCAAGTGGCAGCTATATGGCTTCTCCTGACTCTGCCTTCTTTCTCTCAGCATTCAGTTTAGTTTTCCCCACCTAGCTCTGTTCTGTCCTGTCATAGGCCCAAGCAGTTTCTTTATTCATCAGTGGTAATCACAGCATATATAGGGGAATCCCACATCACTAGATCCTATGTTTTCTAGTGAACATAGTTCGAACTTTAAAGAAGGTTTGTTTACCCAGTGTGGTATTTCTGTTTTCTTTTCTGTGGGATTTTCAGAGACGATTTTTGTTGTCCTAATTCCTCCTAACATTTGAACTATTTTTTGCCATGCTGTCTTTACTTCATCTCTTTCAAACCACAATGATATGAGATTAGAAATAGAAATAAGCCAGAGAGAAATATCATAGAGTAAGCAAATGGTAAACACCAAGGCTATGTCCAAGGGAAATTCCCAAGCGTTTACCACAGAAGTTGTGCTGGTACAGTATAGTCCTTCATTGCACGTTTGCCAGACACTGCAAGGGCAGTCTAGTCTGTGATGAAAACAAAGGGACAGCTAAGATGAAAGGTCACTTCATCTAGGTTAATAGGGTAAGGTTCACACTTCCTAGTGAGATAACTTTCAAAATTCTCAATATACCACAGCAGACAGACTTGACATGGATCTTCCACAAATAATTTCCGCAAATTATCCTTGACCTCACCTATGAATTTAAATACTGAGACTTCTCTGCACCTGTATAATTTTCTCTCATTCCATTTTAGAATTCTAGCATATTCTAAAGAAGCCAGGGAGATCTTAAGACTTTGTAAGTTTTATTAAACTCTCCAGAGTAGAAGCTGTCATCAGTGGCTTCCGTCCCTCAGCTGTAGGGGTAATAACAATATTGTCAGATGCCAAAGGACAGGAATGCAGTGCTTGGTTCCTGGGCCAGCCAGCAGGGACTTGTTGAAATCCAACTCCACTTTGTAAGTCAAATGAAAAACCACATGCAGTCCCAGTCAGGATTAGAAGGGCAACTTCTGAGCTATCACCTGAAAGCCCCGCTCTCACACATTTGATTTAAAACAATCACTGCATATTTGCCATGGACTTTTCTTTCATTATAGTCCAACCCTGATATTTAATCAGTCTCTGCTATGTTCTGTTTGAACAAGTTGATGCTAAACCACAATAAAAAAGAAGGGCCCAAGAAATGTCACCACTGCCATATTATCCCCTCTCTGTGAACACATTCATAATGCATTATGGTTTCAATAGGAAGGTTGTTTGTAATTAAAATTAATACAGAATTAAAGCTGTATTTGTGGTGATGGCCTCCTTTAATTTGGCTTTCATCAATTAGACCAGAAAATTGGAAGGTGGGGGATGAGGTACGAACTGTGAATTAGGAATTTATATTACATTCATTAATCAAAGGAAGATTTGAGAGCTAGTCTCTCCTTTATCTAACATCTCAGACTAAGACAGCATTGCACTCACTAAGAAAGTGCCTTTACATACTTTATTAAGCATAGCTCGTAATAAAATGAAATCCTGATGAACAAAAATCAACTGAGATATATCTTCTGGGTGGCTGGGGCTTCTGAATTCATTGTTCTGTCTGCACAATGGTGTTTTCACTTTCCCCCCACTTACAGGTCACCTCACTTCAGTGTCTCCTCCTTTCTAAGGACTCCTTATTCCTTCAGCTAGTGGCAAAGAGATGAAAGACAAGCAGTAATGAGTGAAAAGGGCACCGGTGTGTGCGTGTGTTTATCGGCTACATGACTATAATTTATGGGGTGGTACTTCAGATAGTTGACCATCAGTCTCTCTCTCTCTCTCTCTCTCTCTCTCTCTCTCTCTCTCTCTCTCTCTCACACACACACACACACACACACACACACACACACACACACACACACCTTTCAGAGCATATACTAGCCAGAAATAATCACCATTGTGGGTTATCTAAATATCATTCTCTCTACATAAATGTGAAAAACCCTTCCAAGTGCTATCTCCAAAATAGTGTGACCTGAAAGACATCAAAGAGTGAAGGTGCTCCCTGAAAGACATCAAACACTAAATCCAATTTTAAAAGAAAAAATCTTAAACATACCCAATGAATGGAAATATTGAATCAGCTAATAAATAAATACAAAAGAAACCATGCACTGAAATGACTTCACCATAGAATACCTTCAGGCTTTTGAAGAATTTATACAATGTTTCACAAACTCAAAACAAAAAAAAAGGATTTCTTTTTATGAAGATAGTATTAGCATGATAACAAAAAAAGCCAGGGATATCACAAGAGAGAAGATTATGGACCCATATTTCTTATGAACATCAGGAATAATATCTAGCTTCTCTAATATCAGGAACAATACAGGAATGTCTATTTTGAACCAGTTCTGTTTAATATTGTATGGGAGGTTCTGATCAGGAACTAGAGAAAAAGGAAGAAATGCAGGGAAATGAAATTAAAACAAAATAAAACTGTTTTTTTTTTTTCACTCTAGATCCTGTGATATATATGATCTTGGGCCAGCAAGATTGCTTAACAGGTAAAGGTTCATGCTGCCAAGCCTTAGAATTTGATTTTAGTTCCTTGGACATATGCTTTGAAAGGGAAATATCTACCCAGAAATTTGTCCTTTGATCTCCACATGCATGCAATAGCATGTATACATATTAGCATGGGTATGCATGTGCATGTATGTATAGGCATGTATATTTGCATACAATCACACACATACAAATAAAAATAATAAAAATGAAATTATTTCAGAATTCATTAATATTCTCTTAGAGCTAATGAAAGAGTCCAACAAGGCTTCAAGATAAAAGAGCTATATGAAAGATTAATTTTATTTCCACATATGCATACAACTCAAAAATTAATTGAGGAAGTAGTATAATTAATAGTAGTATCATTATGCACAAGATATGTAAAAATAAAGTTATAAAAGTGCAAAACATAAACAATGGAAACTATAAAACACTTCTGAAATGTAAGCATCCTTGGTTTGTTGATTAGAAGACAACATTATTAATATAATGATGTCAATTAAGCTTATCCACAGATTTGATAAGTTTCTCTCAGATTCCCAGATTACATCATCTTTGAGGAAATGTTCAAGCTGATAGTTAAATCCATATGGAATGGAAAAGAGCCCAGGACTAAAGCTTCAGAATTCAGAATCCACACTAATTCCAAAAGTTATCATGAGATGACTGTGTTCAAGATGGGTACAATGTGCTACTGACACAGAAGAGAAGTATAGATCAACAAATTGAGACTTGCAACTGAGAGCTAACTAATTTATTAATGTTTTAGAAAGAAACCTGCATAACTGTAAATTGGCTGATTTCAGATGAGCCTTCTCTAAGGAATTTTCCCTCAGAGTCGACTCAAGAGGCTGATCATAAAGATTTATTTGCCTTAGAAGATGGGAAATAAGAAGCAAAGATAAGAGATAGAGGACAAGGGAAAATGGAAGTGAACAAGGGAAAGGAAGCAGTGGCATTTGTCTTAGAGGAGGAAGGACTGATTGTCTCTAAATAGAGAGGAGACAGACATGGTCCATAAACAAATGACAGTTTAAACAGGTAAAGGGGGAAACCTTGTGTTAGGATGAGGTGTTTAATTTTAATTGGGCATGTTAAGTAGGTGAGCCAAAGGGGCTTTTGATTGTTGGACTTCAATACTTTGATAGCTGGATGTTGGTAGTCAGACTCAAGAGGAGGAAGTGGACAAATAAGGAACAGACCATGGACTAGTTTTAGGAATGTGATCTACTAGTCTTTAGCAAGGCAGAGAGAACAAGGGAGAAGGGCAAATCCTGCCAGATACATACTTGCCATGCTCAGGCTGGCATCTTAGTCTATCTAATAGAAACAAAATAACGACAACACAAAACAAGTCTTTTCTACAAATGATGTGTTATCTTCCTATTTCTGTGCAGGTGTGTTAATGTGTCATTGTTCAGCTAAATAGTAGATGAGGGGGAAAAAATCCCTTCCTAAGACAGCCCATCTGAGAAATGGAGAAGAAATGATACAGTTAGATGTTGCAAGGAGGAGGGGAGCCAGTTGTTTGTCCTGGCTGCCGGGCTCCCAGCCACCTGGTTAGCTTAGCCCTGAAATAACCACATAGAAACTGTATTAATTAAATAACTGCTTGGCCCATTAGCTTTAACCCCTTACTGGCCAATTCCTACATATTAATTTAACCCATTTCTATTAATCTGTGTATCGCCATGTGGCAGTGGCTTACTGGGGAAAATTCCCAGAGTCTGTCTCTGGCAGATTCATGGCATCTCTCTCCAACTCTGCCTTTCGTTCTCCCAGCATTCAGTTCTGTCTTCCCTGTGTACCTAAATTCTGCCCTATCAACAGGCCCAAAGCAGTTTCTTTATTAACCAATGAAAGCAAGAGAAAAACAGAAGAACCTCCTACAGTATATATGCATTAAACAGCCACATTGCTGAGGTCAAGCACCCCTCACTTCTTTTGCCCTTTTGCTTTCTTTCAAAATATCATAATACAGCCAAATAGATATTCTGAGTTTATCTAGGTGGGAGTTTGAATGAGATGTCTCCCAGAGTCTCAGGCATCTAAATGCTTAGTCCCCTGTTGGTGATGCTGTGGGTAAGTTTAGGAGGTTTGGCCTTGCAAATAAAGATAAAGTATGGCCCTGGGCGTAGCCTTTGAGGTTTTCCTAGTACCACCTTCTTTTGGTGTTTCAGACATTGTAAATTCTCAGCTTGCTGCTCCAGTCACCATGTCTGCCTGCTGCCATACTTCCCTTCAGTGATGGTGATAGGCTTTTATCTCTTTGGAACCATGAGCTCAAAGAAATGCTTCCTTCTGTAAGTTAACTTGGTCATGACATCTTATCACAGAAATAGTAAAGTAACTAATGAATCTAGTTTCTGGAATCAATTGTAAATTTGCAGGTAATATCAAAGACTGTATAACAGAGCAAACTTTACCATGCAAAAGCTAAATTTAGGCAATGGGACACTCCTCAGAATTAATTGAATCAAAACAAGAGCACTATGGCAGTAAAAGGAGAGGTAAGTTTGAGATGAAGTCCATGCAAGAATCTTCTGTAGTACTGGGGATATTTGTTTCTTTTTAACTTGATTGTTTTTTATGTACTTACACTGCTTATGATCAAACTCAGGGTCCACTTTTGTTAGGCAAGTTTTCTATCACTGAACTATAATAGCTACAGCCCCCAAACTGCTATTTCATGAGCTAAACATGTTGATTTATTATGATCAATAGGTATAGTATAGTATTTGATGCATGTGGGTCTATGTATTCATGTTGTCTTTTAAAAATAAAGATATTTTAAGTGGGCTAGTTCATATTATTATATAGGCTTAGTGGACCTAGTTCAGTGACTGGATATGTATCTGTTACATCACAGGCAACAGTGAAAGTTTTTGAGTAGAGAGTGACATGATTATAATGGCCCATTAGAAAATTAATCAAGCAATGTGTGGGCTAGATTAATGGACCAAAGATGAGAAGACATTCAGCAGATTATGAAGCAGCTTCAAAAAGAGTTAATTAAAATATGACCCAGGGGCAAAAATAGATGTGACAGGGTTTGCAGATGCAGAGTGAGTCTTGAGAAGTGACTGCACATGTTTAGGGAAAATGAGATTTAAGAACAACCAGGAAGACTTTTATGGACCATTTTTTTTTTTTAAAATTTAATGTATGTATTTGGTTTTCGATGAAACAAGGTCTTACTGTGTAGTTCCAGGGCAGCCTCAACTTATGATTCTCTTCCTCAGCTTCCTATGTTCTAGGGTTAAAAAAATATAACACCAAGACCAGCAAAAGATTTCCTTAAAGAGCTAAGAGATTGGTAGTGTAAACAGCAATATAAGTCAAAAGAATGCACGCTAAGTATTCATAAGCATTATAACAGCAGAAGTGTAGACCACACTGCTACCCTAGTCTTCAGCTAAACCCTTCGTTTTCCACCTTCTGGTCTGTGAGCCTGAGTAACTAAACTTTCTAAAAGCACAATAGACTTGCCATAAAGTGGGAGCAATGCTAGAATTCATTTCAGGGGCTACTGTGAGGAGGATTCAACACCACCATGCAAGCAAGAGGACCGGCCTGGCAATGAAGAGAATGAAGGCTGCAGCGGCTCATCTGGACCCTGAAAGAAATGCCTGGACACTAATAAACATGAGAGCCCACCTTCCAAATGCTTAAAGGTGGAGGAAAATAGATTCTAGGGGCAAAAGATGGAAAAATTTAAAAAATTTGCTGGAGTTTCTGAGTGCTTATAGTGGAGGTGGGGTTACAAAGATGTGTCTAATACCTATTACAAAAAATTCCATTTTCCTTTGTTTTGTCAATACTTTTGTCCTAATATTTGGTTAGAAGGATTCTAGAACTTTTCCTCTGAGGAGTAATTCAGAGACATAAAGGGCCATGTAGACTGATTGCTCATCTGCCTGCCATTAGCAGATAAAGGAGGATGAGTTTCATATACCTCCTACCCCTCTGCCCATCAACTGGATTCTAGTTATCTGTGCATCAAGTCTCAAGTTGCAAGGTTCCTCAGTGCCCATGGATTTGGCGGTCCTATTGGTTTTGTGGTTATAATAGACACAGTTTGTTAACATAACAGGAGACATGCTGGACCATAGACTCCCAGGTTGTGGTGATTTTTTTTCCCACTCCCTTCCTCTTCCTCTTTGTTTTCTGTGTGGTTTGCCTGCATTTGGATGTGTGCACTTATACCCATGAATGTATATGGAGGCAAGGAAATGATGCTGGGTGACCCTTCTTCATTCTCTTATGCCGAGACAGGGCCTCTTGCACAATCCAGAGTTCATACTCTGATCCAACTTTCCCTGGGGATCAGGTCTCTGCTTCTGGAGGCCTCAGACTTAGAGATTGTAATCAAGAGCCCATGCTTGTCAAACTTTTATGTGGGTGCTGGTGATCAGGATGATGGTCCTCATGCGTGAGTCACTGAGCCATCTTCCTAGCCTTACTCTGTCTGTTGATTGGTCCAAACTAAAGACAAGAACAGGCTTCTTTAGCCCAAAGTATACTTTAAAGAAACTGAGCTTAGTGCTCAATTGGAGGGTATTTCAGAGACTTTACACTAAGACAGAGTCTCACTTAACATAATGCTTGACCTTCCCTCTCAACAGTCAGGTCTAGGTTGTTAGCATCTGACAGGACCAGACCAAACCAACAGTCTTCAGTTCTACATTTATTCTCAGTGTTGCCCGAGTAGTGAATATTTGACAAAGGTCTTCTTCATTGCATTCACTTGCTTCCTCTCAGCCTTATTAAATGATACCAAGTCCTTCATCAAACAGAGGCCTCCAACTCCTATTCTAGAGCACTGGCTCTTATGGGGGAAATTAGTAAGGAAGAAGATCTTCATGGAGGTGTTTTTTTTTCTCTAACTACAATCAAGTGTCCTTGAGAACCTTGTTTCACATTGCCCAGTGACTCTCAGTGTCATAATTCGGGCTCACGTTGATTCATTTGCTCAAAAGATATGCTGCCTGCCTCGGATAACAATTTTAAAATGATTTTGATATGAAATCTCTGCCTTTTCCAAGATAACTTGCAAGAGGCCACATTTGCAGGGAAACAATTTTGAAAAGAGGAATTGATTACTATATATATATTCCAAATATTCCAGAAACTTGCTCATATCATCCTATATATATGACTAATGCATAAGGACTATACTTCTGTTCATCAGTACCCACATAAAAGTCTGACAAACATGGGTTCCTGTATATAATATAATATATAATTAATATATAACAATATATTATATTTAATATATTACTACATATATATCATCCTGTATATGTACAGTACATATACAGTATACATACAGGATGATATGAGTAAGTTTCTGGAATATTTGGGACTGGAAGAAAAAGGTCCTCAGGGAAAAGCAAATACAATGAGATGAACCCAGCATGCCATGGGTAGTTTGCCCCTTTGAAGTGTTTCCAGAAGCATAGAAAGATACTGAAGAATTGGACAAGAGACTTCAGAATTCCTAAAGAAAGCCACAGCTGGATACATGCCCTGGCAATTTCTTGGGACTGAGAACACAAAAGTCAAATTTTAGAATGCCTAACTGTTGAGGGTTGAGACAGGTGCCATAGGTAATTAATCTTGAAACTTTTAACAATGTTCTTTCTAGACAGCAACTGGAATTCACTGGAGACCCCAACCGAAAGCATATGAAAACATCTGCTGAGATTTTGGCAGTTATAGTGGTGAGGAGATAAGGTTTGATATTCAGGGTTTGGCAATCTGGATGTCCGCCCCGGGAAAACATTATCTGTGTTGGTTAGGTTTTGTCATCTTGAGAAAATGCCTCCATCAGCCTGGCCTGTAGGGAAGTCTGAGGACCATTTTCATGATTAGTGATTGACATGGGAAAGAGCAGACCACTGTGGGTGGTGCCACCACTAGACAGGTGGTATTGAATTTGTAAGAAGCAAGCCAGTAAGAGGACTTCCTCCAAGGTCTCTGCTTCTGTTTCACCCTTCCAGTTTCTATTTTGAGTTTCTGCCCTGACTTCCACTCATGATGGACTATAAGCTAAAACAAAGCCTTTTCCTGTTCAAATTGCTTTTGTTATGTCATTTATCACAGTAGATGTAAACTCGAGTTATTACCTTCTAGTGTGGACCTATATAGAGCTACATCCCAGGATGGACAGATAAGGGAGCAGATGTAGCTTTTTCAGTGATTCATATTGGAGAGAAACATGCTAGATTCTGTTAAAAAATGCAAAGTAAAAACCATAATGACTATCTGAGGAGCCCCTGGCAGTAGGGATCTTTCCCTGGTACATGTTGAAGCCTATTCCCTATGGTGGGAGGCCATGCTCAGCCTTAATGCAAGTTAATGTGCCAGACTCCCCATCAGAGCCCTTACCCACTGGGAAGTGTGAATGGGGGATGGACTTGGGGGGTGAGAGGGGCAGGAGAGTGGGTGGGAGGGAGAACTGTGGTTGTGCTGTAAAAATCAAATTAAAAAAAAACTAAGTTAATTTTAAAAAATATAATGAATCAAATACCCATAGATCAGAATAGCTTAGCTCAAAACACAGCAGCAAGCAACACTGACAAAACTGAAGTCAGTGGAAATGCAAAGCAGCGAGCAATCTCCTCTGACAGAGTGAGAAGCAGCTCAGCCACAGCCACGTTGCAGAATGGGTAGGAAACAGCTCATGAAGCTAAACAGACATACGACTGCAGTCCAGTAAATGCATTCCAGTTCAGACACCACACAACATACATATTCATGTTCACCAGAAAGACACCCAGGAAAAACGTATCAGTATTAGGAAGGATATTCCTATCAGTAATAGAAAAGATACATACACTAACAAGGGGACAAACTGCTCCACAGAAAGAGGGGCCTCCTAAACATGAGAAAGAACCAAGGAAGCTTCTGTTCTCTATTTGGTTGTTCCTCTGGAAACTTTTCCCATGAAGGACATACCCACTAAAATATGGCTTCTAAGGTTTACCAAACATTGACTTATCCAGTTGCAACTGATTCCAGATTGTAAAACGTTTGTTTTTATTTCATCATTTGAAATCATTTTGTGTGTTCCTTTAAAAATGAATTTAAACTGAAATGATGTAAAATGGAAAATTGATAACACAACAGTACACAATCATGTATCATGGAATTTAACCCCATGTTCTCATCAGCACTAAGAACTATCTTATTAAGCTATGTCAAATTGATTTTAAAAATTATGTGTTACTTTAAATAATAGTTGACTGATTTCTAATTATCCATCATTGAAAATTACATTAATGTTTTCTAAAGTCTTTTTAATATAATGAAGATATTACTGTGTTTTGCTCTTGAGAGAACTAACTAGTAAGACTTGTACCCAGGTTCTCAAACACCCTATCCATAAACCACATTGTTGAACCAGTACAACTGCATTTTTGGTTCATTAATGATATTAGAGACAAGAAAAGTTTCTATGTTAAAAAAAGCTGAAAATTTTTCCCTTTAGTTTTTTTTATTAAATTTGTGCTTAGATAATTAATTTCCTCAATTGTTTCAAACCTTTTTAACCCTGATTTTTGTAAAGCCTGAATGTCCCGGTCTGTATATATCTCTAGCGATTTCATTGAGGTCACTAGTCTCTGGTCCTCATTCTGTACATGTGATTCCAAGGTCTGAAGTTTTTCCTTTAAAGATAACATCTCATCCTTGGACATTATTTGGATAGCATGTACATTGCCTTCCTGGAGAGATACTCTATCTGCTAAACTATAATAACTTTTTAAAAATTTTTGATTGTCAAATTTAACAGTATGAATTCTTTCAAATAATTTCTCAGTACCCTTTGACATGGATTCAATTTTGCCTGTCAAATTAATGTTACCCTTTTCAATAGTATTAATTTTTCAGGTAAAGTTTGCTTTTCAGTGGCATTAAGCCTGTCAGCTAGCTGTTCATTATTAGTCTGTAAAGACTGCATCATTTCTTAAAGTTCCTCATTCTTGGCTCTGTTATCAAACCATTTTCTTAAGGATATAATATGAAGAAAAAAACTGTCCCAATATCCAATATGGATAGATAGTCATACTGGTTCAGTTTCTCTGGAGAATCCTGATTAACACAATGTCCACTTACATTTTCTCTGAGGTTTCACTGCTGTTCCTTATTTCATCTTAACATGACCCCGAGGTTTCAGCACAAAGAAGACATCAAATCTTGCTGCCCGTTGTGACCCTGAAATAACTGACTCTTCCCTTCAGTGTTTGAAAGTAAGTCGATGAGTCTCTCCCCAGTGTCGTCATCGCACCCGAGTTGGTCTCTGTCCTTCCCTCTTCTCTGCAGTTCAATCCTCCTGATTCTACTGACAGTTTTGGCTGAGATCCTTGACCCCTGACCTTCTCCTGGTACCAGGTTTTCTTTGCAGCATGTGTGTAGGAATTCGTGTCTGACAACTTTGCTGCTGGAGAGGCCCTGGGTGTCACGCAGGGCTCACATATTGGAGATTTCATAAAGTCGGCTCTGTTCTCAGCATGTGTCATTGACAGCTCAGGTGCACTGATGGCATCACCAGTACCAGAGGAGTAGCTCCCTGGTCCTAACTGCAACTCCCTGCCTCCCTCTCTCCCAATTCTGCTCCATTGAAGGTTCTAGGCTTATAATGGCTACGATAATAAGCAGCTCTGCATAGCCAGAGGCTTTGGCACAGTCGTTTAGAAGGTGTGAGAATTGCAATAATAAGTCTTAGCCACATTAAAATTGCCATGCTGCTAATTTAGGAAATGGATAGATGACAGACTTTGCCAGATAAATCGCAATACTTCACAGTAAACTTAAGCTTCAGATAAATAACCATTCGGATGCCTAGACATCAGAACCTTGGACAATCACAGGACCAGCCTAGGCACCTTAGTGAGATATTTCTGTCTCACAAGAAGAAAATTAAAGAGAGGTTAGAGTATGTTCCAGTGAGCAATTACTGGCATAGCATGCAGGGTGCCTTGGGTTCAGTCTCCAGGACCAGGACTCCAAAATCAAAACTACGACATATGTATTTTTAAATTACATGCCCCACACAGTTCCTGAAAATCCTAATGTGAAAGTGTATTACACCCAGAAAAGCATTTATCAAAAAAAAGTAACCAATAAGGTGCAAGCAGAGAAGAAAAGGAAGGACAATGATTTACTATTTATTCCTTTTTTTTTTATACATTGAGCTGCCATCACTTGAGTATACAAAACACCTTTGCTCAGTGTGTGTGTATGGGTGTGTGTGTATGTGTGTGTGTGTAATGGGAAGGATTGACTCCCATTATAGAGGCTAATAAGTCTTATAACAGGCTCTTTGCAAGTTGGGGAAAGGGCAAGGAAAACTGATGGTACAATTCGAATGTTAAGACCCAAGATCCAGAATTAGCCCAAGCAGACAGCAAATTCACCTGGCCTCCGTCTTTTGTTTTACCCATCTCTTGAAGGATTAGATGACTCTCACTCTATTTATTCCATCAGCTGATGGCTACAGCTAATCTCAGTGTTGTTTTCCTGTAAAAAGGCCTCCACAGACACACCCAGAAGTAATGTTTGGCCAACTACCATGCCCTTAGCACAGTCAAGTTGGCACATCCAACAGATGGACTTCTACAGCCCCTGCTTTCCTCCTCTCCCCACTCACATCCCTCCCCAGACGTCCAGGGCTGGTGATGAAAGAAGTAGAAGGAAAGGAAAGAGAAAGGAGGGAGGAAACTGGCTTTTCCCAGAATTCCCAGCTGAATCTGATCTTGCGTTATCCTCTTGCTGATGGTGACAGCTGAGCTGCCCTAGGCCCTGCTGATTCATTCTCAAATTAAAACAATAAAACTTACTAACAACTCTACAAGTCCTCTAGTGAAGAGATCTTTAAAGTGCTTTTACTGTCCTACAACTCCTTGCAATTGCTTCCCCAGCTCCCTTCCCTTTGAACCCCAGGATTTAAGGACTCTGCTAAAACCTCACAACTCTAGTTCTCCCAGTTGGCTCTTAGCTTTGGTCTTGCTCAGATTTTAATGTGTCCCCCCTCCCCACAAACTGCCTGTTTTCCTGAGACAAGCAGAAGCTGGAGCCTGCCAGACATAGGCTCTGATACCATTCTCATTCTCTCCAATAATGTGTGTCTTAGAGACCCTCACCTGGTTTGATGTCATTATCTGTACAAAAAAGGCCTAAGAGCATCATTGCAGATTTTTTTTTTTTTTGTAATGTTGCAATCGAGATTTTCTGGATTACTTCAGATGGGTTTAGGTCTTAGATACAGTTCTTTGACAATTTCCATTCTGCCTGAAGACCAAAGAAGACACCAGGACTATTGAACCCTTGCTTTATGGTCAGAGAGATATACCAGACAATCCTAATGATGGTGTGGGGTCAAAAGCCTCAGAGTCCTGAGGGAATACAGGTACACACACACACACACACACACACACACACACACACACGTACACAGTCACAGCAGTGCCTTCCTGGAGGTAAAGTTAACGCAAATAGGGCTTTGTATTTATCTGGAGATGGATTCTTAAAGCTACCCATTTTGTACAACAACAGAAAACCTATCCTAAGACACTGTGTGATTGTATTTGTATTATTTGGCCTTTCTGATAGACTTGCATAGTCATTTCATTAAGGAAGCCAGCAAGCATTTTCAGCCTTGTTTAACAAGTGAAATAGCAGAAGCTTCAGGGAGGAACTGTAAAAGGCAATGTTGTTAGGGGGCATCCAGCCCAAGGGCAAGCTCTGTGTTCACGTGCACATACAATGGATGTCCCAGGTAGAATACTGGCTTGGAAGAAACATGATTTTTGAGACACTATGAGATTTCTGTACTAAGGACTCTGTCCCGCCATGATGAAGTCCCCTTATGGCTAAGTAATAAATGCCACCCCTTAGTTAGATGAATTATTGAAAAATATTTAATCCCTCATTCAGAGGTGATTAGAAGGGTAGTCTTTTTTAGTTAGAGTAATAATTACAGGCAGAGACATGAAAACCATCTTAGCCACGCACTGCTCCTATTGGGTGTAGATAAGCTACCAAAACCCTATTGGTCTCCTCTTTGCCAATAATATAAGCAAACACAGCTCTATTGTGATTGTAATGAGAGCAAACACTCAATAAGCAAAATATCTCCACCAATATTTATCTACAATTTAAAAAAACATCTTTCATTTGCAGTTTTCCTTCCCCCAACACTGATATCCATCAGCTTGTGACATCACTAGACAATTGCAGTGAAATGTCGCTGTATACAAATACATGTTTAGACCTAAAGAAACACTGAGGAAAATGCAATTTTCTGAGTGAGAGAATGCAGCTGGGAATTTAACTTCTATCTTAACATCTGTTGATGAGTGCACTCCAAATCCCCAAATGCCACCACTCAACATTCATTCCTTGGAGTCTACGAAGCACCCAGCACTGAACATGAGACATGGGCTCTGTTTCCCAGGCCATTCTCAGAAGCATCTACACCTGCAGGAATTTAATGTCTTACAGAGAAGGCCAGCACGAAGCAACATGACACCAAAGCAGATGACATGGGAAGGTAAAGAATGGAAAAGCTCTGAGATTCTGCCTAGAAGATTTTCTGAAGTGGAGATTCTCATGCCTCATAAGAGAAGTAAATGACTTTTATCATAAAGGGATGTTGAATTTTGTCGAATGCTTTTTCAGCATCTAATGAAATGATCATATGGTTTTTTTCTTTCAGCTTATTTATATGATGGATTACATTGATAGATTTTCGTATGTTGAACCAGCCCTGCATCTCTGGGATGAAGCCTACTTGATCATAATGGATAATTTTTCTAATGTGTTCTTGGATTCGGTTTGCCAGTATTTTGTTGAGGATTTTTGCGTCGATGTTCATGA